>NW_022436946.1:34169745-34279203 GCF_009761245.1 Sapajus apella
ACACACACACACACACACACACACACACACACACACACATATTTTTCTTTTGTAGAGAAGAGGCTTCTACTTAGGCACTTTCCTATATGCCTACAAGCAAAGATGCTCCAAAATCTTATAGGAAAGGTCAGATAATTATCCAGACACCTCTGTTAGTGATAAGGTTGTCCTTCTGCTGTATATTTGACTCTGTGTGTAACAGTGACCAAACTGCTTTGTTTACTTTAATATGTTCTGACCCTGCATTTGAAATTTATTAGTCCCTCAAATTTTAAAGTAAGAGTGGTCTCAGAGTGCGGCTGTCCTTTAGACTTTGAAAGTCCAGACTGAATAACATGACATACTTCTTAAAGAAAAGGCTATTAGGCCATTACGTTCATCACTTAAAATAGGGTTGGATGAGCATCGAGGAACATGGTTTATGGAGCAATCTCCCGCTCTGGGAGATGAGGGAAGATGGCTAAGATGACCTGCTACTCTGGTCATTTTAGCAACCTAACTTTGCTGCAATAAGAGTTTGATTTGGATTTACTACCAAGGCACTTGCCAGATAAATGAAAAGTTAACACCTATGATATGATTAAAGCCTTTCATTATCTTTGCTGGGAAGCAAAAGGAACCAGTATGTTATGAAGAAAAAAAAAAACCCATTTTTTTGAATACTCTTTGTTCCAAGACGTGACTGATTTAATATTTGAGAGGTCAGGATATAAGACACTATTCAAAACATGGGGAGAAAAAAGACAGACTTCCTGTCATGTAGGAGTTTACAACCTAGTGAAACAAGATTTATAATACAAGGTACTCTCTGTACAGATTTTTTTTTAAAAAACCTGTTCTATTAGAAGATGAAGGATGTGAAATAGAAAAATGAATTATTGAAATATTCTGCTTGATTGCCTTCTGCTCTCCCACTTCCCCTGCCATCAGGAAAGAAGAAGAAACCCCTTTGATTCTCCTCTTTCTTATTCCTGTGGTAATAGTGGCCTTGGGTAGCCCTTGCCTCTGACAGTTTGGGGTTTTCGTTAATTCAATGAAGGAAAAAAACATCAAAAAATGTGCAAAGAAATAGGGCACTCAGCCAGTGATCCAAGTTGCAAAAATCAAACAAACCGTATTTTTGTTTACCTTTAAAAGAAAGTACTATGTTAACTATATTGCTGTTATGTTGATACTATGCATGCCAGTTTTTAGTAAGTGTGATGCACCCTGGAGGCTTAGGAATTGGTCAGTTTTGATTAAAAAAAAAATATATATATATATATATATATATGTTTATTATTTCCTGAAATTTTATATTTATTTATATTCTTAACTCCTAGATGTAACATTAATAACTTTTTTCAAATTTAAATGTTTATCCTTCATGGTGCATAGTGTACTGCCTATACACAGTTGTCAGTTGGTCTGGCTATTCACATAATTTAACAAAACATTCCAAACTCAGTAGTGTAAGGTGACAATCATTTTTATTATACTCACATGTTCTATGGCAAGCATAGTGAGGGTGGCTTATCTCTGCTTCATGTTATCTGGGGCCTCAGGTTGGAAGATTCTCATGGTTGAGGGAGACTGGAATGGCTGAGGGTTGAAATCATCTCAGGTGTCTGCACTCAGATGCTTGGAATCTGAGGTAGGACAACTCAAATTATAAACTTAGCTGCAATTGCTGACCTAAGTCCCTGTTTAGTCTCTCCTTTGGCTTCTCACAGCAGGGCTCCTGTGATGGGAAAGCATCCTGAGAGTGAGTGTTCCAAGGGGTATGGTCATGTTTTATTTCTGACCTATATTCAGAAGTCAGGCAGTATCACTGCCACTGAGTTCTATTGATTATAATTGAATCACCAAGGAAAGTCCAGATTCAAAGAGAAGAAAATTGGACCCCTCCCCTTGATGGGGGAATAACAAGTCACATGGCAGAATGGGTACTGGAAGATATTATTGCATTCATTTTTATAGGTTACAGTGTACAACAAATAGTTGAAGAACTTAATCTGGTTGAATCCTCAAGCAAAGGATACACATACTAAGTTTCATGAGGCTTTCACATAGTAAGGACATATCAAACTTGGTACTCACTTTTGTGGTTTCTTTATTTCTCTTTTGTTGGTGGTTGTGATGTTAAATTTTATGTGTCAGCTTAGCTGAGACACAGACACATAGTGTGGTCAAACATAATTATGGATGTTTTACTGAGGGTGTGTTTGGATGAGATGATTAACATTTAAATCGATGGACTTTGAGTGAAGCAGTTTGTCTTCCATATGTGGGTAGATTGGGCTTATGCAATCAGCGGAAGACCTGAATTGATTAAAAGACTGATATCCCCCAAGCAAGAGGGAATGCTGCAGCAGAATGGCCTTCAGACTTCAACTGCAACATGGCTCTTCTTGAGTCTCCAGCTTGCCAGCCCACCAATAGGTTTTGGACTTACCAGCTTCCCTAATCACTTAAGCCAACTCCTTAAAATATATTTCTTTACACACACACACACACACACACACACACACACACACCCTATTGGTTCTGTTTCTCTGCAGAACTCTGACTAAAACAGTGGTGTTTTGTGGGCTAGAGAAAACAGAATGGCAGGCTAGAATCAACTGAGTAGGATTTTCCATGGTGTTCTGGGCTCAGGACTCTACGTTTTCCCAGGCTATTCTACCTGCCATTGCTTCCAAAATTGGAGTAATATTTGATCTGAATTAAAATAAACTTTGGCAAACCACCTTGCCATGTAAGTACCAATGCAACAACCCTGCGTGATCTGCATATGTACCCCAGAACCTAAAGTACAATAAAAAGAGGTATTCAACTTAAAAAAAAAAACTAACAACAAAAAAATAAACTTTGCTTAGTATATTTCTGCTTCAAGAATCCAGAAATATGATGTGTCTGTAGATAACATTGGCGATATTTTCTATCTGGTTGACTTTATAATAGACCATAATTAAAAATTAACTTTTAATACTGCTCTCCTCCGAAGAGCAAGTCAATTAGATATTCTTGGGTATCTCCCACATCCTTCAATCAGCTACTAACTATTAGAGGACTGACTTTAGCATCAGTCAATTACTGATGACACAGACATTTATAACAGGGCAAAAGATTTTTATTCTGGGACTTAATCAGTATCTAAACTCTAAGGTTACCTTGCAATTCTATTTAAAAAACCTATCTTCTTATAAAATATCTCCTGGATGCTTGTCTAGCCTTTCTTTAATTTTCCTGTGTCCAGTGTCATTAGCAGATTTTCAACAACAAAAAATGTATTCAGTGTCATTTTTAAATTTGTTGTCTTATGCTTTTTAGTCTCTGATTTCTACTATACCTTAATTTATTTCACTTTGTTGTATGAAACTATATTTAAAAAATATGTAGATAGGAGATCTTCAACACTGTCCTGGTCATAGTACTGTCAGATATTAGTATAAATCCATACTTTTTCCAACTGCACTTTGGTAAGGCCTCAAAATTTTGCTCCACAAACAACTTCAAGAGGCCACAATTAACTCATGAGAACTGATATGAAAGATAAAGTTTGTTTGCCAACTCTGCTCTTCGAGCTGTTTTCCTTCAACATTCTGAATGGTCATCTTTATTGGATCTCTGGACTATGGAACAAATGTACATTAGATACTTATTTTAGTTTTGTTGATAGTGATTCACTTGTTTTTCTAAGAATAAAATTAAAAAATATTTAAATAACATCTAAGAAAAGTATTTAGCATGTATGAACAACAACCATGGTGTTACCCAGAGGCTTCTTTCAGAGCTACCCACGAAGATTAAAGACTTGTGGTAGTGCTCACTCAGAACTTTTGGTAAATTGGCTCATATTGTTTTAGGATTTATTGTAATATTTTAGTATTTTCTTCAGTTCTTAATTGAGAAGTAGATGGTAGTAAAAATTTGTATTAAAAAATTCTTCCCAAAATACAAATGCTCCGCCATAAACCAAGGAAATTTTAATATCACCTATTCTTCTACTACAGGTAACATATGGGTGGTGGCAACTGCATAGCAGTTTGTGCTTCATAAAATTTTTTTGTATTCTCACTTTGCACTTTAATCTTTGAGATATGCAGAAAAGGTTATGAAATTTTCTATAGATGGAAGAAAATGAAAATTTATTGAGTGCTAAAATAAATTAAATAGATAAATGAAAATCCTGTGGCAGACCCAAATTTCTCTATGTGGCTTTACAATTTGTTATGTATCACTTTTTGATGCACAGGTTTTCACTAGAGTAGTAGTGCCCGGAGCCGAAATGTTTTCTACTATTCTTTGCTGTAATTCTCTTGATTTTTTTTTTTTTTTTTTTAGGAATAGTACAAACAACTGCAGAAGTTTTCACACACAGCCTTTGATCTGCCAACAGCTCCAGCTGGCAGGAATACCCAGCTTTTCATGGGTGTGAAAGGAATTGATTTATACACATGGTTGGATATGTTCCAGTGTATTTTCCCAGCCAGAACCATAAGTAGTGTTGCAGACGAGCTGTACCATAGGTTTTTATCTGATGTTCACTAGATTACACATGCTAAGCACTCTCAGAAGCACAGGTTAAGAGTGGGTATCACATTAATCAATTCATGGCAGAAAGAAAAAAATGACTGTCACATTATGAAGGATGGAGATTGAGTAATGGCTAGCAAGAACTTAGGAGAATGTCCTGTAGAAGATAGAAAATAATGGATGCAATGAAGATTATGCTTTCCCAGAGCAGACTCAGAATTTAGGGAAATTAAAAAGATTGGAGAAGAGGTAATAGAAGAAGGTGGCTGCAAATAAAACCTGCTCTATTTTCTTAGTACGCAAATGTTGCTAGTGAATTTTGGAGGATAAAATGAACAAAGTTTATATTATCTGTAGAAGCACTTTATTTTCTTCAGTGTGATAACATAACAATGTGGACTGCTTATTTATTTGAAAAATATGAAATGTTTAACAACATGTATCCTAGCTTAATTTTCTTTTTAAAAAATCTAATTTAATTTTAATTTAAGTTCTGGAATACATGTGCAGGACATGCAGGTTTGTTACATAGATAAAAATGTGCCATGATGGTTTGCTACACCTATCAACCCATGACCTAAGTATTAAGCCCCTCATGCATTAGCTATTAATCCTGGTGCTCTCCCTTCCTCCACCCCCATGACAGGCCCCAGTGTGTGTTGTTCCCCTCCCTGTGTCCATGTGTTCTCACTGTTCAGCTCCCACTTATATAAGAGGATGTGGTATTTGGTTTTCTGCCCTGCCTTAGTTTGCTGAAGATAATAGCCTCCTGCTCCACCCATGTTCCTGCAAAGTACATGATCTTGTTCGTTTTCGTGACTGCACAGCGTTCCATGGTGTATATGTGCCAGATTTTCTTTATCCAGTCTATCATTGATGGGAACTTGAGTTGATTCTATGTCTTTGCTATTGTGAATAGTGCTGCAATGAACATAGATGTGAATGTATCTTTATAGTAGGATAAATTATATTCCTTTGGCTATGTATTCAGTAATGGGATTGCTGGGTCAAATGGTATTTCTGGTTCTAGGTGTTTGAGGAATTATGAAACTCTCTTCCACAATAGTTGAACTAATACACATTCCCACCAATGTTTAAAAGTGTTACTATCTCACCAGCATCTGTTGTTTCTTGACTTTTTAATAATTGCCATTCTGACTGGCATGAGATGGTAGGTTATTGTGGTTTTGATTTGCATTTCTCTAGTAATCAGTGATGCTGAGCTTTTCTTCATATGTTCATTGACTGCATAAATGTCTTCTTTTGAGAAGTGTCCATGTCCTCTGCCCACTCTTTAATGGGGTTACTTGTTTTATTCTTGTAAATTTGTTTAAGTTCCTTGAAGATTCTGCATATTAGACCTTTGTCAGATGGGTACTTTGCAAAAATGTTCTTCTGTTCTTCAGGTTGTCTGTTTACTCTGATGATAGCTTCTTTTCCTTTGCAGAATCTCTTCACTTTATTTAGATCCCATTTGTCAATATTTGCTTTCGTTGCAATGGCTTTTGATGTTTTTGTCATGAAATCATTGCCTGTAACAATGTTCTGAATGGTACTGCCTAGATTTTCTTCCAGGGTTTTTATAGTTTTGGGTTTTACATTTAAGTCTTTAATCCAGCTTGAGTTAATTTTTGTATAATTTCTAAGGAAAGGGTAAATTTTCAATTTTCTGCATATGGCTAGCCAGTTCTCCCAGCACCATTTATTAAGTAGGGAATCCTTTCCCCATTGCTTGTTTTTGTTAGGGTTGTCAAAAATCAGATAGTTATAGATGTGCAGTCTTATTACTGAAATCTGTAATTTGTTATATTGGTCTATGCGTCTGTTCCTTGCCAGTACCATGCTGTTTTGGTAACTGTAGCCTTGTAGTATAGTTTGAAGTTGGGTAGTGTGATGCCTCCAGCTTTGTGCTTTCTGCTTAGGATTGTCTTGGCTATCTGGGCTGTATTTTTGTTCAATATGAATTTCAAAGTAGTTTTTTTCTAATTCTGTGAAGAATGTCCGTGGTAGTTCAATGGGAATAGCACTGAATCTGTAAGTTACTTCAGGCAGTATGGACATTTTCACAATATGCTTCTTCCTATGCATAAGTACGAAATCTTTTTCCATTTCTTTGTGTCCTCTCTGATTTCGTTGAGCAGTAGTTTGTAGTTCTCCCTGAGGAGCTCCTTCACTTCCCTTGTTAGCTGTATTCCTAGGTATTTTATTTTCTTTGTAGCAATTGTGAATGGGAGATCATTCATGATTTAGCTCTCTGCTTGTCTATCATTGGTGTATAGGAATGCTTGTGATATTTGCACATTGATTTTGTATTCTGAGACTTTGTTGAATGAAATTGCTTATCAGCTTAAGAAGTTTTTGGGCTGAGACAGTGGAATTTTCTATATATAGAATCATGTCATCTGCAAACAGAGACTGACTTCCTTTCTTCCTGTTTGAATAAACTTTATTTCTTTCTCTTGCCTGATTGCTCTGACCAGAACTTCCAATATTATGTTGAATAGGAATGGTGAGAGACAGCATTCTTGTCTTGTGCGTTTTCAAGGGGAGTGCTTTCAGCTTTTACTATTCAATATGATATTGGCAGTGGGTTTGTTATATATGCCTCTTATTATTTTGAGGTATGTTCCTTAAATGTCTAGTTTCTTGAGAGTTTTTAACATCAAGGAATGTTGAATTTTATTGAAGACCTTTCCTGCATATATTGAGATGATCATGTGGGTTTTTTCTTTAGTTCTGTTTATATGATGAACTTCATTTATTGATTCATGTATGTTTAACCAGCTTTGCAACCTCGGGATGAAGCTCACTTAATCGTGGTGGGTAAGATTTTTGTGCTGCTGACTTTGGTTTTCCAGTATTTTATTGAGGATTTTTGCATTGATATAAATCAGGGATATTGGCCTGAAGTTTTTTTGTTGTTGTATCTCTTCCATGTTTTGGTAGTAGGATGATGATGGCCTCATAAAATGAGTTACGGAGAATTCCCTCCTTTTCAATTGTTTGGAATAATTTCAGAAGAAATGGTACCACTTCTTCTTTGTACCTCTGGTAGAATTCAGCTATAAATCCATCTGGTCCTGGGTTTTTTTTTTTGGTTAGTGGGCTATTTATTACTGCCTCAATTTCAGAACTCATTAGTCTATTCAGGGATTCCACTTTTTCATAGTTCAGTCTTGGGCGGATATATGTGTCCAGGAATTTATCCATTTCTTCTTGATTTTCTAATTTATTTGCATAGAGTTGTTTATTCTCAGATTGTTGTTTGAATTTCTTTGGGGCCAGTAGTGATATCTCTTTATCATTTTTATTGTGTCTATTTGATTTTTTTATTCTTTATTAATCTAGCTAGCAGTTTATCTATTTTATTTTATTTTATTTTATTTTCAGAAAAACTGCTCTTAGATTCACTGATTTTTGTTGAAGGGTTTTTCATGTCTCTATCTCCTTCAGTTCTACCCTGATCTTTATTAGTTTTGGCTTCTGCCAGCTTGGCGTTTTTTGCTTTTGTTTCTCTAGCTCTTTTCATTGTCATGTTAGGGTGTTGATTTGAGATCTCTCTAGCTTTTTGATGTGGGCATTTGGTGCTAGCAGTTTTCCTCTTAACACTTTTTCTGAGACCCAGAGATCCTGCCACGTTGTTTATTTGTTCTCATTAGTTTCAAAGAGCTTCTTGATTTCTGCCTCAATTTCACTATTTACTCAGGATGAATTCAGGAGTAGGTAGTACAATTTTCATGTAATTGTGTGGTTTTGAGTGAGTTTCTTAATTTTGATCTCTGATTTGATTGTATGAGAGACTGAGAGACTGTTATTATTTCAGTTCTTTTGCATTTGCTGATTTCCTTCCAATTATGTGGTTAATTTTAGAATAAGTTCCATGTGGTGCTGGGAAGAATGTATGTTCTGTTGATTTGAGGTGGAGAGTTCTATAGGTCTCTATCAGGTCCACTTGATCCAGAGCTGAGTTCAATTCCTGCATATCTTTCTTAATTTTCTGTCTTGATAATCTGATACTGACAATGGGATGTTAAATTATTCCACTATTATTGTGTGGGAGCCTAAGTCTCTTTGTAGGTCTCTAAAAACTTGTTTTATAAATCTGGGTGCTCCTATATTGGGTGCATATATATTTACGATACTTAGCTCTTCTTGTTGAATTGATCCCTTTACCATATGTAAGGCCCTTCTTTGTTTTTCTGATCTTTGTTGGTTTAAAGTCTGCTTTCTTAGAAACTAGGATGGTAACCCCTGTTTTTCTCTGCTTTCCTTTTGCTTAGTAACTTTTTCCCCATTCCTTTATTTTGTGCCTTTGTGTGTCTTTGCACATAAGATGGATCTCTTGAATATAGCACATCATTGAGTTTTGACTCTTTTTCAAGCTTGCCATTCTGGGTCTTTCAGTTAGGGCATTTAGCCCATTAATATTTAAGCTTAATATTGTTATGTGTGAATTTGATCCTGTCAACATGATGCTAGCTGGTTATTTTGCAGATTTGTTGATATACTTGCTTCATAGTACCATTGGTCTTTCTACTTCAGTGTGTTTTTGCAGTGGCTGGTGACAATTCCCCCCCACCTCATAGTAATGTTTCTTTATGAGTTCTTCCAAGGCAGGCCTGGTGGTGACAAATTCCTTCAGCATTTGCTTGTCTGAAAAGGATTTTATTTCTCCTTCACTTATGAAGCTTAGTTTGACTGGATATAAAATTATGGGTTGGAAATTCTTTTCTTTAAGAATATTGAATACTGGTACCCAGTCTCTTCTGGCTGGTAGAGTTTCTGCTGAGAGATCCACTGTTAGTCTAATGGGCTTCTTTCCATAGATGACTTGGCCTTTTTTTCTGGCTTCCCTTAACATTTTTTCTTTTATTTTTACCTTGGAGAATCTGATGATTTTGTGTCTTGGGGTTGATCTTCTCATGGAGTATCTTACTAGAGTTCTCTAGATTTCCTGAATTTGAATTTTGGGGTGTCTTGCTAGGTTGGATAGTTCTTCTGGATGATATCCTGAAATATGTTTTCCAACTTGGTTTTTTTCTCTCCATCTCTTTCAGGTACCCCAATTGGTCTTAAGTTCAGTCTTTTTACATAATCACAGCTCTCAGAGTGTTTGTTTATTCCTTTTCATTATTTTTCCCTCTAATCTTGTCTGCCTGTCTTATTGCAAAAATATCGTCTTCAAGCTTTGAAATTCTTTCCTCTGCTTGGTCTACTCAATTAGTGATACATAAGGTTGCATTGTGAAGTTCTCATGTTAAACTATTCAGCTCCATCAGGTCATTTCTGTCTGTCTCTAAAGTAATTATTCTGATTAACAGTTCCTGCAGTATTCACTGCTCTTAGCTTCTTTGCATTGGGTTAGAACATACTTCTTTAGTTTGGCAAAATTCGTTATTACTCACCTTCTGAAGCCTACTTCTGTTTATTCATCAATATTAGCCTTTGCCCATTCTGTGCCCGTGCTGGAGAAATGTTGCAATTATTTAGAGGAAAAGAGGTACTCTGACTTTTTGAGTTTCACCATTATTTTTTGTTGTTGATATTTTTTCTCATATTTGTGAGTTTTTTTAGCTTCGTTTGAGGCTGCTAATCTTTGGTTGGGGTTTTTGCGGGGACTTTTTGTTGATGCTGTTGATGTTTCTTTCTGTTTGTTTGTTTTTCTTTTAAAAATCAGTCCCCTCTTTTATAGGACTTCTGCAGTTTGCTGGGCATTCACTATAGAAGTTATTCACCCGGGACCCTCCTGCATCTAGAGATGCCACCAGTGGAGGCTGCAGAACAGCAAACATGGCTGTCTGCTACTTCTTCTGGCATCTCTGTCTCAGAGGGTTGCCAACCTGATGCCAGTGGGAACTCTCCTGCATAAGGTATCTGGTGACCCCTGTTGGGTGGTCTCACCCAGTCAGGAAGCACAGGATCCAGGACCTGTTTCATGTAGCACTCTGGCCTACCTTGACAGAGGGGGTGCCTTGCACTGGGGGAAAATTTCACTTCTCCAGAATGCCTAAATTCTTCAAAGCCAGCAGGGGGAAAGACTAAGTCTGCTGATCTGTGGTGACTGCGGCCACCTCTGTCTCCAGGGCTTCAGTCCTAGGGATATCAGAGCTCTGTCCCTAAACCCCTGGCTGGAGTTGCTGAAGTTCCTGCAGGGAGGTCCTGCCCAGTGAGGAGGGATGGGTCAGGGTCCAGCTTAATGAGGTAGTCTTGCCATGATCTGCAACAGCCACTATGCTGTACTGTGGGAAATTCCTCCTGGGTCCAATCCGCCTAGTCTCTCCAGCACTGACAGGGGAAACAGTGGACTGAAACTGCAATGATGACTGCCTCCTCTCAACCACAGAAGTGCAGTTGTGTTCCCAACAGGCAGCTGCAGTGATGGCAGCCACTCCTCCCCAGGGGAGATCAGTCACCTTAGGCAGCAGGCAGCTGCATTGATGATGGCCACTGGAAACTCAGTGATCGTAGGCAATGGCTGCTAAAAATCTGTACAGCTCTGTGCTTGAGACCAAAGGCCCTTGTGGCATGGACTCACGAGGGAGATGTTGTGATCCATGAGTTGCACAGATCCATGTAAAAAACCTAGTAAAGTAGGCTAGTAAAAAAGCCAGGCAAAGTAGCACACTCACTTCCTCCCTTGGCTGGGAATAGGAGCTCCCCACGTGGGCCGTCACACCACACTGCTTTTTCTGGCTCTCTGTGGGTCATACCAACTGCCCAGTCAGCCCCAGTGAGAGAACCTGGATACTTTAGCTGCTGGTGCAGGATCGACTTGCCGTTTTTTGTTGGTGGAGGTAGGAGCCTCCTACTGCAGCTGTTTCTAGTTGGCTGTCTTGGCCCCTCCCCAAGTTTAATTTTCTAAGAACATAGGTTAAGAATTAAATTGAACCAGTATTATTCAGGTTAGTACACTTAATACATTGAAGCCATTTTTTCATATATTTGATGTATTTTGATAGTTAGAAAAGATAACATCTTTTAGATGTACCTAGTTTCTCGTTGGGAATTTGTTTAGGCACATGAAATGATTCCTATTGTAGGATAATTTTCTACTAATCATGGGTGCATATTGTGTATTATAACTCATTTGTTGGAAGAAATTTGGAAATATGTTTAAACTCTATATGACAATTGAAAATTTCTACAAATTCTCACATTTGGAATTTATTCTCAAAAAAAAATCCATATTTATCAACTTGCCAATATACTTCAACTCAGTTCTATGACTATAAAAAAAGTTTTCCTAAAGCAACGGCAACAATATTACAACCGCTGAAAAACAAACAGTTTATGAGCAGTGTCTCTATGGAGACACTATAATGGATTTATAATAATACTTTGAATATTATTTAGCCTTATTTGTGGAATATTTTAAATTTTATTTATTAATATTGAATTCAATTAAGCAATGTACAGTCCCATTGAAAAGTATAATTTTCTATAAACACATCATAGCAAATACAAACAGAAAAATATGTCTTGGCTGGCCTTGGGAAGAGATGAGATCTGAATCTCTATTGTACATATGGCAGCCATCAGGATCATAGTCAGGGGATTCAAGGCCTGGGCTGAGGTCAAATCATAGTGTTCATCCATGAGTCAAATTATATAGACCAAATAAAATATCTGGACTCAAAGTCAGAACAAGAAACCTACAAGTAAGGGGTTAGTATCTGATGGCAGATTAAAGGAGGGAAAAGTAGACGAAAGATTGAGGAGCAAAGTTGGAACCTCCAACCTTGGTTTCTGTAGCTAATTAAGGTTTTCTACTCTGGAAGGCAAAGCCCAGGAAATGTGCATTTCACTTTCCCTCGCAAGGTCTTGGTGTCTGCCTGCTGTTCAAAGCTTCTTGTCCGTCATTCGGTTCTATGATTCTCCAGCTGGGTCAACAGTTCACCCTCCTCCTCTCCTCTTTATATTCTTCTCCTATAGGAAATGTTATTTATTTGTGGTTCTTTCTCACTTCTTTTATCCACTTTTTCAACAACCCTGTTTCTTTGAAACTTTCTGTAAACCCCTCTTCTTCTGTGACATCATATCCACTGTAACCTTGGAGAAAGCTAGATGTCTCTTCCCCAGTTTTTAGTTAATACTCTTTTGTTGCATGGATAACATTACATTGTAATTATTTGTTTACATGTCTGTGTGTTGGTCTTCTCATTTATCTGTGTGCTCCAGAAAACAAATATTTTGTTTGATACACACTTAAATCACTGGCGCTTGGCATTTAGCAGTGATTATTAACAGATTATTGAATGAAATTGTTTTACGTTCCAATAACTTTTCTCCAAACAAAATGTAGATTATTTTCAGAATTTTGAGGCTAAAAAGAAACATAAACAAAATCTTGAGTATAGTGTTCTAGACTTGCATTTAAGAAAGAAACAAAAAACATTAAAAGCCTTAATAAATGCTAACCTTAAATATATATAACACTATTAAAAACAACAAAAGCAAAGTAAAATTATAATTCCATTTTAACATTTTTTCAAATTATTTTCCAGAACTTGACCATATGTATCCGTATTTTACAAATAGCATATCACAAAAATTCCTCCAGATATTGGCATTATATGAGTGTTAGTAAATGAAATGATTTCATAATGTTACATATACTTTTCTAGTCTTAAATAAATGAAAAATGAAAATCTCATCCATTAATCACCAATTCTGAACAGCATTTTTCTTTTTGTTTCATTTTGCTGATTCACTTATATGAAGCAATGGTAAAAACCCTGGGAGAATCAATTTTCATTACAGAAAACTATTACTTTAGACTTTGGGTGATAACATTGTTTTAAATTCTCTGACCAGTAATTCAGACCTCCAATTTTGAGAGCATTTAGATGTTGCTAAATACAAATAAAATGTTTTTGACCAGATGGCTATAATCTGACTGTGAAATAAAAAGTTTGAGTATCTTATGGATGTCTTGCTAAACTTGAAAGCCTCACATATAGAGATAGGAATGTGCTTGCTCTCTGTGCACTGAACTACTTTATGTGACCTTGCTCCTTCAAAGATGCACTTGTTACAGAATGTCAGTCACTAATGAGGCCTAAAGTAATTGAGGCTGATTGAGGTGGCAAGATGTTGCCTAATTAGAATGATAAATGGAACTGGCTGATCAAGAATGGAGGAGTGAATGGCACAGAGGACATTCAACAAGGTCATTCTGTCAAGGAGGACCAGTCGTTTGACCCCCTCCCCCAAATAATGACCGTCCTTCATGCTGTGCGAGCCCAATACTACACGACATATGCAGAGCGTAGTGATTCCCTGAATATGTCATTCATTATAAACACTGAAACCAAATGCTTTGAGCCATATAATTCTCTGTCTGTCAAGACTGAGGATTCATGAGTGCACTTGTTCTCTAAACAAGTGTAGGATACCTTCAAGTTTACCTCATGAGGTCTATTTTGCTAAACTTTCTATGCCACATGGGAAATCCATCAAACACCTTCAAGCCTTTGAAAGACAGACAAAATTTTGTTATAGTGTTTCAGAATCTGAACCACATTTAATTAATCATTTTGTTTCTTAATTATATCTATTAGAACTATTTGCGTTTAGTTATTTTGTCATTTTTTTGTTTTGTTTCAAACAAGACACCAGTTTTATTCTTGAAGTTGATGTGGATGTAGGCTTATAAAGATATATTCATAAATATTTCAATGGCAATGTAGTTTCATTCAGTTCATTTAGGAATCCCATATTTATTTGCCATAACCTGGGAATAATAGTCCTGAAGAAGCTATAGCTAATACTACAAAGTCATATCTAAATTATATTTAATAAAAATCTCTCTAATACATCTGTCGGTACACCAATCCCTCTAATACTTTTGTAAGATCACCCATCCCAAATTTTCTGGACATAGTCCTTGATGGCACATGACCATTATCTCGGGTGGCTGATACTTGCAACTCTTGGTATCATTTTAAAGTTGTGTCTGGGGATAATGTCTCCACCTTCTTAGAACACCTACTGATGCTCAGTATAAGGAAAATTCTTTTACTTTAGATCTATAATCTGACTCTGGCAAAAATGAATCTGCAATAAAGGACAGCTGTGGCCAACTCAAAAAAAAATGTAGATCACCATAAATTTTGGGAAAAGAATTAATAGAAAGCAACATTAAGCTAATATAATAGTAAAATAATTCAGTACATGAAATTTGGAAATAGAAACTATTGCATGCACTAAAGTCTCATTCATTAGGATATCTGTCACTTCTTTTCATGGTTGAATAAGCAGGACATTTTTCTGATTCACCTTTCTTAGATGTCTTTTCTTGTTCTTTCAACCTCTGTGGTCTTCCCTAAGGACTCAGTTAAAGGTATAATCTTTCAATATCCACAGATAAATACATTGTGTCTCTGATCCTCACAGCTGTGTGCCTGACTCCCTGTGTTGGCTTTAGAAGGAAATGCTTAAGAATAGACCTTCTGTTGTCAATAAGGACTGACCTCCAATAATGTAATGTTCTTGTCATTTACTAGTTATGTAGTTTGAGAGAAGTTTCCCAACTTCCATGAAATGGGTATATTGATGTTCACTTCACTTTGCCTTGAAGATTAAAGGACATGTGTACATTTTTTAAAAAGCTTAGTATACTGGCTGGTACATGGAAAGCATGGTGGTAGATAATGGTGTTGTTCACACATCTCATGGGAGCAACTAGGAAATGAATAAAACTTTTTTTCTTTCTCTGCTGCCAGTTCTCCACCCCTCTACTGCTCCCATCATCCAGCCACAGATTAGTATCTTTCACTCCTCTACACCATTTTTTTTTCTGGCAAAGAGTCATTTCCAGTCTGTCCTTGTGGTAACTCTCCCTTCTCCATCAATCTGCAGCCCCCTACACCCTGCCTACCCAGCTGTCATAAGCCCCTCCTTACTCCATTGAATGTCCTCTGTTGTACTGCCAGTTCTTCTCCCACTGACACTGGGCATGACTATAACTATCAGTCATCTCTTTCAGGCTCATTTATATACATTTTATAAATGTATAAGACAGTATCTGCTTATGAAACAGAATACGTTGAATAGAACCTTTCCCTGATGACTCAGGGTCATGGCCATGAACAGCAATTATTGTTCTGTCCTATATAGTTCTAAGAGCCATTGAAGTATATGGATTGCTGTCATTAAGCTAAATTGATTTCTTCTAAAATTTATTGCCAAGAAAAATATAGCCTCTCTAGACAAAAGTGAACATTATGTCCCACTGTCTGATAGCAAAACATATTTACATTGAATATATGTTATGCAATAGACTCACCATTTCACTTGTATTTCTTGTTTGTTTATTTCTTGTTACTGGAAAGAGTAGAAAAGAGCTTATTGTCTAACAACGATAGCCAGTGTCTTCATATTCAAAATATAAATTCTCTTCCTTAATATGATAGCCTCTAATCTTTCATTGAACTACAAAATTACAATTCTAACATTTAATTGACTTTTCGTCCAATGCTATATTTTATATGTTATTTTATTGTCAGTTCTGTCAAACCTGTTTTGAAATTAGGTTGGACAAATATAACATATAATATATAAATTATATTAGTTCTCTAGGTATTCCATAACATAGTGCCACAAACTGGATGGCTTAAAACAGCATAAGTGTGTTTCCCAGCAGGTCTGGAAATGAGAAGTCCATAATCAAGGTATCAACAGTCTCTGAAGGATCTAGGGTGAAATTCTTCCTCGCCTCTTTCTACTTTCTGGTGATTGGCAGCAATCCTTGCTGTTCTTTGACTTGTAGACACATCACTCCACTTTTTACTTCCACTATCACATGATATTCTCCCTATGTGCCTCTCTATATCTGTGTTTTCACTATAATGACACCAGTCATTGAATTTGGGCCCACTCAATCTAATATGACCTTTTTTAAACTAAAGTAATTATACCTGCAAAAACTGTATTTCCTAATAAGGTCACATTCTGAGATTCTGGTTAGTCACAGATTTTATGGCAACACTGTTCAACCTGGTATAGGCACCAAATTGCTTTAGTTTTCTGTTTGGTTATATTTCAATTGGCGCCATCTTGTGTTATTTCTTTGTGGTAATTACCTCAGCAATATTCCCTTATGTGGTCTAGTTTCATATCGTTGAAAAAACAATATATCAGTGCAAAAAATACAAATAAATTGGTTAAGTTGGTCCACCTGTTAACAGATGTTAACATTTGTTAACACTTTTATACTGTAAATCATATTTTTAAAAAGACCACCACAAACAAACAGCAACAGCATGTGCTTCCTGATGGGGGTAATGGTAGAAACTATGAGATGGTAGCTACCAGAATCTGTGAGTAGTGATATATGGGTCTTAGTAGGGAGCGTCCAATACACAATTGATAAAACACAAAGTGGGGAAAGTAAGAACAGGCCATAGGTAAAAACCAGACATATTTACTTACAAACAACATGCTCAGAAATATATGTTAGTTCATTCTATGTAACTTCGCCTTCTGAATTTCCTATTGCAATCACTGAGTGTTGTCCACTCAGTTACTCCAACCAGAAAACTCAGCAACACTCCAACTTCTCTCTAGAGGTCCTTTGCCCCCTACATATAATCAGTCACCACATCTTACAGAGTCTATCTCACACTAACAAATATTTTATTTATTTCCTGCTTCCAACCTTTTTGCTTCTCCCTTGGTTCAGTCCCTTAATAAGGTATAAGAAAAATGTAATGGATGAATTGTTCCCTACCTTTCCAATTTAATCTCCCAGTACTCCCCACAGGTGGCCTGAGCTATAATCCAGTGAAACAGCATTTTCTTCCCACACTTATCAGACACAGTTTAATGTCTTTGTGGTGTCTTCTCTGCCCATTGCCCAGGAAGACCCAAACACTGCCTTTTCTCTACTCACATAGCGTCTTCAAGTATATAACATGAATGCATTGATTTTACTATTGTTTTATAATATTGAATCTGCATTTCTTCTGTAAAGATACATGTGATAATAGAATAACAGAATAAGATGCATTTAGGGAGCCACAAACATGGTTAGTCTAATCAGGTTTTTTGCTTTGCAGCCACGTGCTGATCAGGAGAATAGAAAAAAAAAAATAGAGAATAAATATTCTGAGGGAGTGACAGCAGAACGAATTAGAAAGACTTTGATTTCCAAGTGGATGAGAACGAAGATAGCTGACCTTATAAAGAATTAGTGGAGGCTAAATAAGAACAGTCGAAGAAAACATCTGACATATGTTCTCATTCAGCAAATATTGTGTTGTGTATAAACCAAAGATACAATAATCAATAAAATAAACTATATCCATATCTTTGAGAAGGTTTTACTTTGCATTTTTGTAAATATCTGTTATTTTTATTTGCTATCTTCAGTATCTCCACTGCTTAGCACAGTGCCAATACATACTATTCAATAAATACTTATTAATTTAAATGAATAAAATTTAAAATCCAGAGTTGACATAAAATATTCATAAAATACAGTAAAAAGTCATACTTTTAAGGTGTTCATTTTTCTAATCTAGTAATTTATGAAGTGAATGTTCCTGAAGCACTTTTCTCTACCAAAGTTTTTGTGTGCTGTCAGACTTAAAATGCTGGTGAAGCAGACCAAAGGAATCAATCAATATATACGGGTAATAGCAGACATGAAAATCTTCAACATCTATAACATCCATTACTTGTTCCAATTTTTAAACTAATACAACTTTGGCGGGGGAGGACACAATGTGAACAGAATTTATACCTAGTCTTTGAGGTTATTTAAGGATAGTCAAATATATAATCATCTAAGTATAGTGAAAAAAATGGCAGGAGCTTCAGATGTATCATTTAGCCAGTTAATGAGAGACAGAAATAAAAATATTAGTCTGCAAAGCTTTAATATTATCTTGGTTAACTTCATCATAACTATCAACAGTTAAATTTGTTGACTAGCCCCTCTGTGTGTCACATTACTTGCTTAAAAATCAAACACTAGATTGGTATGCAGATAAAGTCTACAATACAACAGAGAAGATAAGAAGGCTACCCCAGTGTGACTAACAAATATCTGCACAATAAACATAGATGTGTGATGTAAAGTAGAGAAGCTGGTCCTTATCAAGGGGTATATGCTAGTTAGTTTTAGTGCTTTTATTAATATACATATTCTTAATCTTATTATTTACTTATATATGGTTTTTAAGCTCATGTTTTGAGTGAAATCAGGGTTACTACATAATACGACTATTGATCACCTGAATTTGCTTTGACCCTAACTTCTCTTCATCAGCTAGTCAACATTTCACAGGGGGAAAAGAATGAGCATATCCATGAATCTAAAAATTTTCATCACAGCATCCAGTAGAACAACTAATAGCACTTATCTCATTAAACATGAAGCAGAAGGATCTTTTTTTTTCTGCTAAAGAGGAAAAAGTCATGCCGGGCATGGTGGCTCACGCCTATAATCCCAGCACTTTGGGAGGCCGAGGCAGGTGGATCACGAGGTCAAGAGATCGAGACCATCCTGTCAACAAGATGAAACCTCATCTCTACTAAAAATACAAAAATTAGCTGGGCATGATGGTACGTGCCTGTAGTCCCAGCTACTCGGGAGGCTGAGGCAGGAGAATTGCTTGAACCCAGGAGGCGGAGGTTGTGGTGAGCCGAGATCGTGCCATTGCACTCCAGTCTGGGCAACAACAGTGAAACTCCGTCTCAAAAGACAAAAAAAAAAAAAAGAGGAAAAAGTCATTTGCGATATTTAGCTCGGTACAACTCAGTGACTTTATTAACAGAAACAAAAGCAGCATTAAACTAAGAAAGATTCTTTTTCTTGGTAAGATTGTTAAAAGTCCAGGGAATCTTATTCCCTGCCCAATGAAAGCAAATATGAACAAAGCATTTGACAATGTTTTAAAAAGACTGTGCATTCAGTACACGATGAACCAACAAACTGTTATTTCTATCATGTGCATTTGCCTCTCTTTCTCAAGATTGTTTCCCTGAGTAGCATATTACTTCAAGCTGATGCTTCTTTCAAAGGCTGGGCCATCCTGGGACCAGTATAAACAGGAATACAGCATAGTGGGAATGATCAGCACCAAATTTTTGCTATGTTGATCTGCTCCTACGTGACTATTTTGTGCTATGTGAACAACCTTTGTGATTGCATTAGCTGGATGTCAGAAGCGGCAAATTCATTTCTCCGTTAGATAAATATGGAGCCACCACCATGCATTTCTGGTTGTCATTGGTTAGGAAAATGGAAAAGCAGAAACACAGTACGGGAAAATACAAAGGGACTAATTGACAAAATCTAGTTTCAATGCCAATAATACCACAGAATAATTTTTTTTTCATAGAATTTTGTTGGAAAAGTGCACCTGAGAAACCAGAAGGATTAGGAGAACCTTGCCAGTCACTGCAGGGTACAGCTAAAGGCAGACTCATTGAAGTTTCAGCCCAAAAATGATAAGGTTTAATAAATCTCTGTGGGTAGATTTATCTCATAATTGCAGATCATATTTAGGGGACTGGGCTAATTAGACTTGATTTGTATATGCTTAAGGCTTAATTGAAAGTTAGTTTTTTCTGTGTTACTTCAAAATGATTCTTTTGTTAATGTGGAAAGAGGTAACTTTTGCGTAAGCTAAATTCTAAAGCATGACTATGTTTATGTTCTTTACATTTGAATTGCATGCTGCTCTGTTGTTATGAAATATAATCAAACAAAGAAAAGATGCTGATTTCTTTGGTATATGATTTGAAATACTAAATATATTTGTAGATTAAACTTTTAAAAAGAAATCAAGAAAATATATATGCTAAAGCAGAGGTTTATGTTCATAGAAGTAACAGAAGGAAAGCAATAAAACTGTTTCCTCTGTGCAGCTCCTTTTGTTTAACAAGGGCACTCTTGGTGGCTGATTAATTATTGGAAAAAAAAAATAAGCTTAAATTGTGACTGCTCCTTGAAATAAAAATTATGATACCTTTGACATATTTTAATTAGCATAGATACAAATATGACTAATGGCATATGTTGGTTTCATTATTAGACTATTATTTAAATTTCACATTAATATTCATCCATTGCGAATTTTTGCCTTTGAATTTTTATGATGTTTTCTTGGTCTTCATTAAGGCATCTTCATACATATGCTGTTTATTGTTAATGTGGCTGCATTTTCATATCGGTCTAATTATGACCAATTGAGGCATTTTAAAATAGTTATGGTGATCTTTATGTAACACAACAAACTTCCTGTAATTCAGGTTATTTTTGAAGTTAGAGATGGGATCCAAGGACAGGATAAGAGTTTTGGTATTATCTTTGGGTCACTCCTTTTCTGGAATTATTTTCCAATTCTCCTTTCCGAAGCTAAACATATGAACAAACTGTTTACGGTGAAGTTGAACATCATTAAAAAGTATCTCTTACTTCAACATAATGATGTCCCACTCCCATTCTCTAATTATGTAATATCTGAATCACCATCACTAGATTTTCCTTAAGTATAAGATAATATCCATAGTTAAAATGAAGTTGATTAATCAATCTCAATCAAAATTCCAGGAGGTTTTTTTGTGGATATCAACAAACTGATTCTGAAGTTTATATGGAAAGGCCAAAAACCCAGAATTATCAATAAAATTTAGACTGACACTATCTGCTTTAAGATTTATTATAAGGCTACAGTAATTAAGACAGTTAGATATTAGAGAACAGATGAGTGTAACAGAATAGAGAGGCCAGAAATAGACCCATTAGACCTATACAAATATTGTCAGTTGATCTTTGACAAAGAGCAAAACAATATAATAGAGAAAAGAGAGTCTTTTCAACAAATGACACTGCAAAAACTAGACATCAAAATGCAAAAAAAAAAAAAAAAAAAGAAACAAACAAAGGAAAGAAAAGAATCTAGACACTAACCTTACACTCTCACAATAATTAACTCAGTATAGATCATAGACCTAAATGTAAACTGCAAAACTATAAAATCCTTGAAAGATAAGATAGGAGAAAATCTAAATGATCTTGTGCATGACAATGGCTTTTTAAATACAAAACCAAAGGCATGAAATATGAAAGAAATAATTGATGAGATGGACTTCATTAAAATTAAAGACTTATCTATAGGGACAATGTAAGGAAAATGAGAAGACAAGCTATAGAATGGAAGAAAATATTTTCAGAAGACATATTTACAGGATAGTTATCTAAAAGGTACAAAACCAGTTCTTAAAATGTAACAATAAGGAAAGAAACAGCCTTATTAAAAACTGAACAAAACACCTGAGCAGATACTTCACCAAAGAAGACATACAGATGGCAAATAAGCAAATCAAAAGATGTTCAATATTATATATCTGCCATTAAGGAATTTCCAGTTAAACAATGAGATACACTAAAAAACCTATTAGAATAGTGAAAATCCTAAACATTGACAACATCAAATTCTAGTGAAAATGCGGAGCAATAGTATCTTTCATTTATTGCTGGTGGGAATGCAAAATGGCACAGCCCCTTGGAATACAGTTTGGAAGTAAGTTTTTTACAAAAGTAAATATACTCTTTCTATATGATCCAGCAATTGCACTCCTTGCTATTTACTAAAATGAGTTAAAAATTTATGTGCACACAAAAACTTACACATGGATGGTTATAGCAGCTTTTTCCATAATTGTAAGAACATTAAAACAACCCAGATATTGTTTAGTAAATGAATGAATAAATAAATTGTGGTACATTCATGAAATGACAGATTACCCAAGGCTAAAAAGAAGTAAGCTATAAAGCAATGAAAAGGCATGGAGGAATCTTGAATGTATATTGCTAAGTTAAGTAAGCCAAATCTAAAAGTCTACATACTATATGATTCCAACTATATGACATTCTGGAAAAGGCAAAACTTTGGAGACAGTAAAAAGATCAATGGTTGCCAGTGGGTTGGGAGAAGGATCCACAGAGGATTTTCAAAGCAATGAAAACTATTTGTATAATACTAAAATTGTGAATACATTCCATTATACATTTGTCAAAACCCATAGACTGTACATCTAATGAAACTAATGTAAATGAACTTTTGGAGATAAGGCTGTATTAATGTAGGTTCATTGATTATAATAAATGTACAGCTCTGGTGAGCGATTCTTTTGATAGGGGAGGGTGTACATTTGTAGGGGCAGAAAGTATACAGAAATTCTGTATTTCTCCTCAATTTTGTTTGTGAACCCAACTGCTCTAAAAAGTAAAGCATTTAAAAAGTCATAAGTAAATACAGACATGCATAATTTTTTTCATTCAAACCAAAAGAAAATGAAGTTGAAAGCTGAATCACCAATTTCTCTGGTATTTCCCCAACTCCAAATAAAGTCATTTCTTCTGTAGAAATTTAAATTATCTATATTAAAGGGGAGCTTCCATTATTTCCTCCCCACCTACCTAATTTTCTGTCCCAAGACTTTTTATATGAAAATCTTTTGTTACTTGTCAAAGATGCCAGCTGTCTTGATGAGAGAAAAGATTTAATATTTGCATATCTAGGGATGAGTGTGTTGGCAGGTGGAAAGGTGGGGTGTGAGAAATTCCAGTCTGGAAAACAGACAGGACAGAGTAGAAAATCAAAGACTTTCTGAGAAATGTCTTAGGAAGGAAAACATAATGGAAACAGAATGCTAAGTGTGTAGAGTCATGAACTTGGTTGCGTTGAGATTCAAAAGTGGATTCAGGTAAGGTTGAGCCTTGCCTCACAATGAACGGACAGGAAAACAGGCTACGACACCCATTAGACTGAAGAATGGGCTTGGGCATTGATGCACTGGTGGGAAGGCTCATATATGACCCACATTCTACCTTTCTATCCTTCACTTTGTGTTCATCTTTCAGCCTATCTATTGCAATGAGAAAAGTCCTGTCCTTCCAACAACTGATTTTTCAGTAAGTAATCTCTCAGTCAATTGATGTGATTGTTTATTGTGAAAGTTTTATCAGAAATCTGGCAAGAACTGAAAGCAGTTTGGGGTACATAGGAAGAGAGAAAGAGTGCTGGATTAAAGGGTAGTAGACATTGAGGGGAAAGTTATCAAGACCCATTGGGGGATTCCTAGCTTTCTCTGAAGGCAGGCTCTCTTCCTGCTACTTAAAAGCATGTTAGTGTGCTAGGAACCACATGAGTGGAAAGAAGAAAGCAATTTATTAAATGAAGAATTGAGTGTGTTTTTAGTAAGTGAAATTAATTTAAATTGAATTAAAAGCTATGTGTTTTTATAAGAAATTATAATCCAATTTAGGTTACATCTATGTAAGTGAGTATATATATTAGTCTGTTTTCATCCTGCTAATAAAGACATATCTGAGATTGGATGATTTATAAAGGAAAGAGGGTTAATGGGCTCGCAGTTCCACATGATTGGGGAGGTCTCACAATCACGGCAGAAGGCAAAGAGAGCAAAGGCATATTTTACGTGGTGGCAGGCAAGAGAGCTTGTGCAGAAGAACTCTCATTTATAAAACTATCAGATCTCATGAGACTTGCTCACTACCACAAGAACAGTATGGGGGAAACCAACTCATGATTCAATTATCTCCACTTTGTCCTGCCCTTGACACATGGGGCTTATTATAATTCAAGGTGAGATTTGGGTGGGGACACAACCAAACCATATCAGTATTTATATCTATCTATCTATCTATCTATCTATCTATCTATCTATCTATCTATCTACATGGTAGGGTGAGGGGGAGAGAGAGAAGGAGTGAGTGAGCACAGGAACGAAAGGTACATGATAACACAAACAAATGGAAACACATCCCATTCTCTTGGATGGGTAATATTAATATTGTGAAAATGACCCAACTGCCAAAAGAAATCTACAAATTCAATGCAATCCCACTAAAATGCCCTCGTCATTTCTCATGAAACTAGAAGAAACAATCCTAAGATGTATATTTTACCAAAAAAGAACTCACATTGCCAAAGCAAGACTAAGCAAAAAGAACAAATCTGGAGGCATCACATTACCCAACTTCAAACTGTACTACAAGATTATACAGTTACCAAAACAGCATGGTACTGGTGTAAAAATAAGCTCATAGAACAATGGAACAGAATAAAGAACTCAGAAATAAAGCTAAATATTTACAGCCAACTGATCTTTGATGAAACAAACCAAAACATAAAATGAGGAAAGGACACCCCTATTCAACAAATGGTGCTGGGGTAATTGGCAAGACAAATGTAGAAGAATGAAGCTGGATCCCCATCTCTCATCTTAAATAAAAATCAACCCCAGGTGCATAAAAGTCTTAAATCTAAGACCTGAAACCATAAAAATTCTAGAAGATAGCATGGAAAAAACTTTTCTAGACATTGGCTTAGGCAAAGAGTTCATGACCAAGACCCAAAAGCAAATGCAACAAAAACAAAGATAAATAGGACCTGATTAAACAAAAATATTCTGCACAGCAAAAGAAATAATTAGCAAAGTAAACAGACAACCCACAGAATGGGAGAAAATCTTTGAATACTATGCATCTGACAAAGAACTAATATCCAGAAACTATAAGGAATTCAAATCAGCAAGAAAAAAAAAATCTCATCAAATAGTGGGCAAAGGACATGAATAAACAATTCTCAAAAGAAGATATACATACAGCAACGAAAATATGAGAAACTTTTCAACATCACTAATTATCAGGAGAATGCAAATCAAAACCACAATGAGATACTACCATACTGCTGAAAAAATGGCTATAATTAAATAATAAAAGAATAACAGTGGTTGACCTAGATGTGGTGAAAAGGAACACTTTTACACTGATGGTGAGAATGTAAACTAGTACAACCACTATGGAAAACACTATGGAGATTTGTTAAAGAACTAAGAGTAGAACTACCACTTGATACAGCAATCTGACTACTGGGTATCTACGCAGAGAGGGAAAAAAAATCATTATATGAAGAAGATAACTGCACATGCATGTTTATAGCAGCACAATTTGCAACTGCAAAAATATTGCACCAGCCCAAATGCCCATCAATTAATGAGTGCATAGAAAAAAATGTAATGTGTGTGTGTGTGTGTGTGTGTATATATATATATAAAATGTGTGCATGTGTGTATACACACACACACACACACACACACATACATATACCCACACATCATGAAATACTACTATTCAGCCATAAAAAGGAACAAAACAATGGCATTCTCAGCAACCTGGCTGGAGTGGGAGACCATTATTCTAAGTGAAGTGACTCAGGAATGGAAAATCAAACATTGTATGTTCTCACTTATAAGTGGGAGCTAGGCTATGAGAATACAAAGGCATAAAATAATATACTAGACTTTGCACACTCAAGGGGAAGAGTGGGAGGAGTATGAAGGATAAAAGACTATACGTTGGGTTCAGTGTACACTGCTGCAGTGACAGGAGCACCAAAATCTCAAAAATCAGCACTAAAGAAGTTTTCCATGCAACCAAACTCACTTGTTCCCCCTAAACTATTGAAATTTTATAAAGATTATATAAGAATTATTTTTATAAGAAATCAAAGTAAAACTCACTAGAACATAATATAGTAGAGCTCTTAGTCTATGAATACTTTTATCAAAATAATAATAGATAATTGTTAAGTGAATATTGCTTAATATTTACTTAAAATTCTGTTATCAACTATTTCAGATGGTAAAATATGGTTACTGAGATACTACTCTATCACTCATTTTTCTCATTAAATCCTTCATTTAATGAATAAGTGTATATGTCCCAAATCTAATAAGTGTTTTGAAAAATGCAAATTATGAAAACATTCCAAGGGTATAGTGGGGGAGGTCAGACACTTTCCCTGAGAAAATAACTTTGAGGTGGCTGATCTCTGAATTATAGAAACTGTTGATATGATAAAGGGTTGTGAGTAGGATAAAGCACCTTCTGTTAAAAGCATCAGCATGCACAAAGGCATGGAACAAATGAGAACAGAAGAAAGGGCTGTTGGATCTGAAGCATAGAAAGAATGCAAATTGAGGCTGAGAAGATGAATTATACAATGATACATAGATTTGTTACAGATGTTAGTGCTTGTCTATTAGAAATGTAGTCATTTGGAAGGTTTCACAAACAGCCTTGGGTAGCAGCATTTGCATTTTACAATGACCACTTTGGCACATGGAGATATGAGATTGGAGGGAAAAGTCCAAATATGTAGACGTAAATTTAAAGTTGTTGGGGGAAAGTATTTTTGTTTGTTTTTCTTGAAATATACAGAAAGAAAAAAATAGTACACATGTGTTTATAATTAACAATAAAGATAACAAATTATGAATAACATCTACCTAATAATAATACAATATGGCTCAAAACAAGAGAGCATGTTAAGAGTTAACACTAACTTCTCTAAATCTCAAGTAGAATACACACATTGTTAAAAGTAAATACTATGTTTCGGAAAGGCTTATCTGATATTCCCTTTATTAGTAGAACAAGATCCAAGGATTTGAAGGGATCAAAGGGAAAGCAGGGAGTATTAGTCACTGGTGCTGCTCCGCTCTACATCTCTGAGTGGAGAATAGCAAGGAATACTTTTGTCATCGAATAATCGCTTCTCTTCTAATAAGCAAACCTGCTAGAAATAAAAAAAAGAGGTTTAAAAGGTGGGAGAAGAGACATAGTATTAGGAGATTGAAACCCAGAGAAGCTGTGAGTAAAGGAGCCTCACAAGGAGGCATGCAAACCTCCACCTGCAAAATCTTAGTGTAGGATTGCACCCAGTGACAAAGAACATAGCAGATGTGTGGTTCATCATGACAAGACTGACATGGAATGTAGATGGCCTCAGGAGAGTTTCCTGCCTCTCACTAGGTTTCAGACTTTGACTGAATACATCATTCACAGTTCAGAAAGGAACAAGTAAGGGGCCAGTGCAGAGATACGGCAAATGAAAGTAAACTAGACAAAGTAAGCAAACATAGCAAACACATACAAATGTATGACAACAATAAAAATTGGAAAGAAAGGAAGATCAAAGCAACATCTGAGAAGTTGTAGATTTGGACTCAAAGGAAGGATTTAGAATGCAGGTTTCTACACACTTGTAACATTTGTGTGACTGTGTATGTTTGCATATTTACAAGATATCAGAAAGAGTTTAAAGAGCTGTCCCTCCCACAAAAAAGAATGAAAGTGCACTGAAATAGCTCAGGAAGAAATGGAAGAGAATAATAAAGCCATTTAAGAGTTAAAGGAAAATTCCTCCAAAAGTACAGTGAACTTAGCTGAAAGCACAGTGATAAACATGGATTGGGGAAATGAGAAAAGTCACAAAAACACAAGGAAGAAAAAGTAGAATAAATATTATTTGAGGAAGTAGTTCTGAAAGATATGCAAATAAAATCAACAGACACATTATTTATGTTTCCAGAAAAAAATATTATGTGAAAAAAGATATTTAGGTGCATGATAAAATTGCCTTTTCTAAATAGTAAAGGCAGTTCAGCTCTCACTAAATTTGGTATGGAAACATCAATACTGCATCATACATCGTGAGATTTAGAACTTAAATGTTGATAACAATTATTTTGAAAAGCACATAGCCAGAAAGCTTGATTTCTTTAAACTTCATACAATGCTAGGAGACATCATGGAATAATCTAAGAATCTCATATCCAACTTAGTTTTCTCTTAGGGCACTATTCTCAAATTCATGAAACTTGGAAAAGGTATCTCCCTCCTTGAGTTCTCTGTAAGAACTATATTGCTCAATAAAAAACTAGAGTGAACCCAAAGATAATTATAATAAAATTAAAGATATCAGGAACAAATATGGTATGATATAAAAAGATATGCTATGATCTGAGCTACTGAAATAAATTTTTAAGGCTCACCAATTCTTGATCTGTATTTTATACTCTGAATTTTAAAATAAGCTCATGTCATTTTTGCCTAAAGTAAATATTTTAATTTTTGAGTATGAATATGGGGGAACTAGTTAAACTGCACCTGTCATATTTCAGACACACAGGTCTTCAGGCTAGGAACATAATAGGGATGGAAAGACATGGACAGATATGTGAGAGGTAGGAGGTAAAACTGATCGGCACTGTTAATGGAATGATATGGTATGTGATGGAGAGGGAGATAAAAAGCAAAACTTACATTCCAGACTTGAACATCTTGTTGGCTAGTTCCTTGTCATGGGAGATATCAGAAAAAGACCAAAGTTTGGAGGATTAGGTTAAATATAACAATTTAAAATGTAATTTGACTCCAAGGTAGTGCATTATCAAGGTCCAGAGAGCAATGACTCATTTTGACTGGCAAAAGTATCTTGAAAATTTTCTTTTCTCCTCCCCTGAAGCCCACATAAGACTATAATAATACATTTATATATTATTTATATAATTTATATATTTATATATTATTTATATAATATATATAAATGTATTATTATAAATTATAAATATAAATAATATATATATTTATATATATATCTTATATATATATAAAATATATATTATATATTATATATATAATATAAAATATATTATATATTTATATATTATATAAATATAATATATAAATATATTATTATAAATAATATATATTATTAATATTGTATACAATAACATTGGTAGTTGCAGCAATTACCAATTGCTGCAATTGGTAATTGGTATGCAGACTCCAGTTTGTGAATCCCTGGTCTAGAATATCTACTTTCCTGATCTCTTCTTAGATACCTTAGAAAAAAATGGCCTTCCACCATTAGTTTATGTGATATTTACAGTACAGTCTTTGATAACCATAGAAGATTTCCATAAAAATCATGGAAAATTTTTGACAACTGTGCAAGTATGTGGAGAACCATAGAACCTTAATAGAAAGCATGCAGCACAAATCTGCTAGGAGTTTTAGACTTGATAAGGTTTTAATCATGTACACATATCTTCTAGAGGCAGTCAAATTACACTGTTGTCTTGTTAGCATGCTCCGTTTTAGAGGGTTTGGAAATCTTTCTTATGGGTAACTTTTTTCCTTTGAAATGATATGTTTGTTACTTTATGGTATTTGAACTCATATTTGAATGGTAACTAACTTTTATATATACCCTTATATATTTTCTGATTCTAGACTTCTAGTTTATATCTGCTTAATTTTAACTAAAAATCGGCATTGATGTGAGCAAAAGTTTCAGGAAAGAAAGGAAACTTTCTTATCCCACTCTAATCTAAATGTTTAACTGCATGTTTTTTCTTTCTAGGGTATAGTGAACTCTTTTCCTTTCTTAATTGTTAAGTGTCAAATCTTAACATCATTAAAAACTTGAAGATAGCAGAGGTTTTAATAAATTGGTATATTTTGTTAAACTTCATTACCTAATGTATCTGTATAATACATAAGATGACTTAAGAAAGTAACATATTCAGCTTAGGGGTTAAATATCAAAATTAACTCTCATAATCTGAAAAATTATGTTGTTTGCATGTAGCTAATTTCTATCATTTTATTTTCTTTTAATATTTTTCGAGACAGGGTCTCACTCTGTCACCCAGGCTGAACTGCAGTGACACAATCTTGGCTCACTGCAACCTCCACCTCCCGGGTTCAAGCAATTCTCCTGCCTCAGCCTCCCAAGTAGCTAGGATTACAGGTGCACACCACCACACCCAGCTAATTTTTGTATTTTCAGTAGAGTTGGATTTCACCATGTTTGCCAGGCTGGTCTCAAACGAACTCCTGACCTTAGGTGATCTGCTCGCCTCGGCCTCCCAAAGTGCTGGGATTACAGGTGTAAACCAATGTGCCCAGCCTTAATTTTTATAATTTTCTTAAAAACCTCTTAGTGAAACTGCAAATTGAGAAAACTTCAAAAGTAAGAAAATGCAAATGTTTTTAACATAGTAATTAGCAGTTGAAAAATGATTAAGAATAGGACATGAGGCCAGATGCGGTGACTCATGCCTGTAATCCCAGCACTTTGGGAGGCCGAGGCAGGCAGATCACGAGGTCAGTGTTTCGAGATCAGTCTGACTAACATAGTGAAACCTCATCTCTACTAAAAATACAAAAAATTATTTGAGTGTGGTTATGTGCGCCTGTAATCCTAGCTACTCAGGTAGCTGAGGCAGGAGAATTGTGTGAACCCAGGAAGCAGAGGTTGCAGTGAACTGAGATTATGCCACTGCACTCCAGCCTGTGTCATAGTGCGAGACTTCATCTCAAAAAAAAAAAAAAAAAAAAAAGAATGGGACATGAATAAAGTAGTCAGGAAATCATACAGGCAATGAAGTTTTCCTGAAATTATTATTTGTGGAGAATGGCCAATTATAATTTTTTTAAATGTGGTCCATATCATTAAGCTACAAAATGTATTAGATCATATGAATCTTTTTAAACTCAGGCAAAATTAATTCCATTGTCTTTAAATGCACATGTCTTCTTCAATTATAATCATATTGAATCCTAAGATGTCATTTTATTTTGGTCTTTCAGAAATTAATGGCACACCTCCAATATTATCAGCCAACATTGAAGTCAAATAAGCTTTAGTTTATAAGAGATGCTGAGTCAGAGAATGAGCTCCAATTAGAAACAAAGTTGAAATGCTAAATTGAAACCACTCTATATCTAACTTGCTATCATAGTTCCAAATTTTGCATCATTTATCATTTGTGTATCATTAAGCATTTGAAAAGAAAAACATGCATACACACAGTTTTACCTTCTTTGCAACAAAAAACTAGGGAAAAATAATTTATTATTGAGGTGTTTTGCCTATAAAATGTTGTCCACTGGGTATTGACTTATTAAATAACAATAACAAAAAATTCAGTTGATGAACTAGAGCAATGCATCTGAGAAATTTCACTTATTTGGGATTTCTTTTTTACTACACAAATTGAAATCTTCATTGAATTCAGCCACTTCAGAAAATTATAAGCTAATGCATGTTGGAATTTAAGTTTTATACAGAAATATTATTATTGGCTGACTTATAAAAAATGATCACTATAAGTGCTATTTCACCATAAAGTGGAGAGAAATATAAAGAAAAAATAAAGATTGCTCATAATCTACAACTAAGAAATAACCATTAGAAACTCACATAGATTTCATCCATAAATGTATTATATTCCACTATTATATTTAAATCAATCTTGCTGATTATCAATTGTGATATTTCAGTCACTTTATTCTGCATTACATTTCTTGTGTAGACACTCATAGGACAAAAAACACAGTAACACTTCATATCTCAGGCATTTAAGTAGCAGTTATCATCCCTAGATGGTAAATTTGGATAAGATGATCTTCATAATACAGCTGTTGGTCCTGATAATTGGTATCCCAAGCATCTATTCATCACTACTTTTGTATAAAATACTATATTATATATGCAAAACAACATATTTTGTTATGCATACAAAATAATAATGAAACAATAACATATTCCTTCATGTATATTTTGCTTTTCCACATTACCCTTTAGTGGATATTCATAAGTTGACTGGGTATTCATGTTATTCTAAATTACCACTTTTCTTTAGTGTTGGTTGTTCCAAAATTACTCATATTCTGCTTTGCTCTGTTTTCACTTCAGGTTGAGCTTAATGATGCCATTATCTAAAGGTTAGAATTTGTTGATTTAGAAAATTTTGCTTATTTGTTGCTATTATTTCTATAGATATTGATAAGGCACTGATGCTGCCATTTTCTGAATCATAAAACTTCACAAAATAAAATGAAGATTTTCTAGTTCTCAATCTCCACCCACAACTGGTCTCATTTTGTGGTTCAAACCTTTAATCATGTCATTATTAGTAACTGCCGTTCTTCTGAAAATTCAGTGTGAAACAGCAGTTCTATGACCAATATCTTCTAAACAACAGTTCTCCTATTCTGGCTCTCAAAATACTGCAGTTATTCAACTTGAAGGCATCCTCAGACTTACTCACCATCTGTAAGCCTTAATCACTTTAATCATTTGCTTAGACAGCTGCAATGTCCTCCTTCCTCTAATTATTTTATTTTATTATTTATATTTTATACGTTGAATAGAACGTGCATCATCACACTGACTTAATCTTTATAGCATACACAATCCTTTAATGTTTTATTTATTTATATATTCATGTAGTTTTTTTTCATTGGTTATTTTTATTTCCAACTCCTTACAATGTAAACTGCATGTGGAAGGGACTTTGCCTAGCTTATTCACTGCTGAATCCCTAGGTCTGGGAGCAACACAGGCACACAGTAAACTCTTAACAAGTACTTCTTGACCAATTGAGTAAACCAAGCTCAAAGGAAAGGAGGTATTAGTCATTCAATATCTTAGTTCAAACACATATTTTGTCAGTTCAAAAAAATTTGAAACATTGGTTAATTATGTTTCTATCTCCCTTTGATAAGGATATAAAGCATTGGATTCTAGCATTTCTAATATTCAGGTGTAGTGCTTTCCTATAAGACACACATTATCAAGCTTGCTTTCTTAGGCTTTGCCATTTTCAGATGTTTATAAATAATACTAAATAATAGTCTAAGGCAACTGTCACCTCTTAGAAGCTTGGATTTTTAACTTAACCTTTTCTGAAGTGGTATCTTTTAGAAAGGCTTCTTTTAATAGGAACTATTAATATTAAATAACATAAACCTACTTGCAACTATTTTTAAAATTTCATGTGATAATTTACTCATATTAGTGCCTTAGTAAGCTAGTCATGCCATAACAATAATCAGTAGACTGGGTGGCTTAAAGAACAAAAATTTATTATCTCACAGTTCTGGAAGCTGGTAAATCTAAGATCAAGATGGTGGTAAGGTCAGTGTCTGCTGAGGCCTATTTCCTTGGGTTGCAGGTCTCTGCCTTTATGAAGTGTCTTCATATGGCCTTTCCTTTGTGCATTTGCTTGAAGAGAAACAGATCTTTGTCTATCTCTTCTCCGAAGGCCAATAATTCTAACAGATTAGAATCCTATCTTTATGATCTCATTTAACCTTAACTCCCTCCTAAGAGTCCTATCTCCACGTACAATCATATTGGATGTTAGGGATTCCACATGTGAATTTTAGGGGACAATTCCATCTATCGCATATCAATAATTCAATTAAAGTAGACATTAATGTGTTAAAATGCAGCAACTCCAGTGCCTTTGACTCTGCTGTGTGAAAGTTCAAACAGACACAACTTAACATCTATCAATCGCCATGTCAAGAGAAAAGATCTATAGCTGACATGTCTCTGTGGCTTTGTGTGCATGAATCTGATCCACAGAATTCAGAAAGTCAGGCATTCAGAAATTTGAGCATATCTTCATATGGTGAGCATATCTCCACATGGTGAGCATATCTCGACTCTACTCTTTATTGTTTAGGGATCTGCATAGAGACAAAAAATTTACATGAAAGAGTCATATTCCTCACTAAAAGGTTAAGAGCTTTTACATGCAGATAAAATGTACTCATAATTTGCCAAATTATAATTCTTCCTTAATTTTTTTCTAAATCATTGACTCAGGTTTTTATATAGTTATGTGGTAGAGACCATTGATTATATATATATATATATATATATATATATATTTTTGCACTTTAGGTTCTGGGGTACATGTGCAAAACATGAAGGATTGCTGTATAGGTACATACATGGCAATGTGGTTTGCTGCCTCCATCCCCATCACCTATATCTGCCATTTTTCCTCATGGTATCCCTCCCAAATTCCCTAATCCCTGCCATCCCTCTGCTAGTGCCCACCAACAGACCCCAGTGTGTGATGCTCCCTTCCCTGTGTCCATGTGTTCTCATTGTTCAACACTCACCTATGAATGAGAACATGCTATGCTTGATTTTCTGTTCTTATATCAGATTGCTGATAATAGTGGTTTCCTGGTTCATTCATGTCCCTACAAAGGACACGAACTCATCATTTTTTATGACTGCATAGTATTCCATGGTGTATATGTGCCACATTTTCCCTGTCCAGTCTAACATCAATTGACGTTGTTAGTGCCAGGTCTTTGCTCGTGTAAACAGTGCCCCAATGAACATATATGTTCATGTGTCTTTATAATAGAATGATTTATTAATCCTTTGGATATTTACCCACTAATGGGATTGCTGGGTCAAATGGAATTTCTATTTCTAGATTCTTGAGGAATTGCCACACTGTCTTGCATTATGGTTTAACTAATTTACACTCCCACCAACAGTGTAAAGGTGTTCCTATTTCTCCACATCCTCTCCAGCATCTGTTGTCTCCAGATTTTTTAATGATTGCCTAACTGGTGTGAGATGGAATTTCAATGTAGTTTTGATTTGCGTTTCTCTAATGACCAGTGATGATGAGCATTTTTTTCATATGTTTGTTGGCCTTATATATGTCTTCTTTTGAAAAATATCTGTTGATGTCCTTTGCCCACATTGGAATGGGTTTGTTCTCTCCTTGTAAATCGGTTTTAGTTCTTTGTAGATTCTGGATATTAGCCCTTTGTCAGATGGGTAGATTGCAAAAATTTTTTCCCATTCTGTTGGTTGCCAGTTCACTCTAATGATTGTTTCTTTTGCTGTGCAGAAGCTCTGGAGTTTAATTAGAAGCCATTTGTCTATTTTGGCTTTTGTTGCCAATGCTTTTCGTGTTTTGGTCATGAAGTCCTTGCCTATGCCTATGTCCTGGATGGTTTTGCCTAGGTTTTCTTCTAGGGATTTTATGGTGTCAGGTCTTACTTTTAAGTTTTTAATCCATCTGGAGTTAATTATACTGCCAGGTGTCAGGAAGGGGTCCAGTTTCTGCTTCCTGCACATGGCTAGCCAGTTTTCCCAACGCCATTTATTGAACAGGGAATCCTTTCCCCATTGCTTGTTTTTGTCAGGTTTGTCAAAGATCTTATGGTTGTAGATGTGTGGCGTTGCCTCCAAGGCCTCTGTTCTGTTCCATTGTCTGTATCTGTGTTTTGTTACCACTATCATGCTGTTTTGATTACTATAGCCTTGTAGTATAGTTTGAAGTCAGGCAGCATGATGCCTCCCACTTCGTTCTTTTTGCTTAGAATAGTCTTGGCTATGTGGGCTCTTTGTAGGTTCCATATAAAGTTTAAGGTGCTTTTTTCCCATTTTGTGAAGAGGGTCATAAGTAGCTTGATGGGGATAGCATTGAATCTGTACGTTACTTTGGGCAGTATGGCCATTTTCATAATATTGATTCTTCCTAACCATGAGAATGGAATATTTTTCCATCTGTTTGTGTCCTCTCTTCTTTCCTTGAGCAGTGGTTTGTAGTTCTCTTTGAAGAGGTCCTTTACATCCTTTGTTAGTTGTATTCCTAGATATTTTATTCTCTTTGTAGCAATTGTGAATGGCAGTTTGTTCTTGATTTGGCTCTCTTTAAGTCTGTTATTGGTGTATTGGATGCTTGTGATTTCTGCACATTGATTTTTATCCTGAGACTTTGCTGAAATTGCTTAGCAGTTTAAAGATTTTGGGCTGAGATGATGGAGTCTTCTAAATATACAATCATGTCATCTGCAAATATAGACAATTTGACTTCTTCCTTTCCTAATTGAATACCCTTTATTTCTTTTACTTACCTGATTGCTCTGGCTAGAACTTCTGATACTATATTGAATAGGAGTGGTAAGGGAGGGCATCCTTGTCTAGGGCCAGATTTCAAAGGGAATGCTTCCAGTTTTTGCCCATTTAGTATGATATTAGGCGTGGGTTTGTCATAAATAGCTTTTATTATTTTGAGATACGTTCCATTGATACCTAGTTTATTGAGAGTTTTTAGCATAAAGAGCTGTTGAATTTTGTCAAAGGACTTCTTTGCATCTATTGAGATAATCATTTGGTTTTCATCTTTGGTTCTGTTTATATGGTGAATTATGTTTATAAACTTGTGTATGTTGAACCAGCCTTGCATGCCTGGGATGAAGCCTGCTTGATCGTAATGGATAAGCGTTTTGATGTGCTGTTGCAATTGATTTGCCAGTATTTTATTGAAGATTTTTGCATCTATGTTCATCATGGATATTGGCCTGAAGTTTTCTTTTCTGGTTGAGTCTCTGCCGGGTTTTGGTATCAGGATGATGCTGGTCTCATACAATGATTTGGGATAGATTCCCTCTTTTTGAATTGTTTGGAATAGTTTCAGGAGGAGTGTTACCAGCTCCTTTTTGTATGTCTGGTAGAATTTGGCTGTGAACCCATCTGGACCTCGGCCTTTTTTGGTGGGTAGGCTATTAATTACTGACTCAACTTCAGCTCTTTTTATTGGTCTATTCAGGATTTCGACTTCTTCCTGATTTAGGCTTGGGAGGGTGCAAGTGTCCAGGAGTTTATCCATGTCTTTCAGATTTACTGGTTTATGTGCATAGAGTTGTTTGTAGTAACTCTGATGGTAGTTTGTATTTCCGTGTGATCTGTGGTGATATCCCCTTTATTGTTTTTTTTATTGCATCTCTTTGATTTTTCTGTTTTCTTTTTTATTATTCTGGCTAGTGGTCTATTTTGGTAGTCTTTTCAAACCAGCTCCTAAATTTACTAATGTTTTGAAGGGTTTTTTTGTGTCCCTATCCCCTTCAGTTCTGCTCTGATCTTAGTTATTTCTTGTCTTCTGCTAGATTTTGAGTTTTTTTGATCTTGCTCCTCTAGCTCTTTGAATTTTGATGATAGGGTGTCGATTTTAGATCTTTCCTGGCTTCTCATGTGGGCATTTATTGCTATAAATTTTCCTCCAGACACTGCTTTAAATGTGTCCCAGAGATTCTGATACATTGTGTCTTCATTCTTGTTGGTTTTGAATAACATCTTTATTTCTGCCTTCATTTCATTGTTTATCCAATGAACATTCAAGAGCCAGTTGTTCAGTTTCCATGAAGTTGTGTGGTTTTTGAGTTAGTTTCTTAATCCTGAGTTGTAATTTGATTGCACAGTGGTCTGAGAGACTGTTTGTTATGATTTCCGTTCTTTAGCATTTGCTGAGGAGTTATTACTTCTAATTATGTGGTCAGTTTTAGAGTAGGTGTTATGTGGTGCTGAGAAGAATGTATATTGTGTGGATTTGGGGTGGAGAATTCTGTAAATGTCTATTAGGTTTGCTTGGTCCAGATCTGAGTTCAAGTCCTGGATATCCTTGTTAATTTTCTGTCTAGTTGATCTGTTTAATATTGAATGTGGAGTGATAACGTCTCCAACTGTTATTGTGTGGGAGTCTAAGTCTCTTTTTACGTCGTTAAGTACTTGCTTTATGTATTTTTGTGCTCCTGCCTTGGTTGGTTATACATTTAGGATTGTTAACTTTTCTTGTTGCATTGATCCTTTTACCATTATATGATGCTCTTCTTTGTCTCTTTGGATCTTTGTTGGTTTAAAGTCTATTTTATCAGAGACTAGGATTGTAGCTCCTGCTTTTTTTTTGCTCTCCATTTACTTGTTAAATCTTCCTCCATCTCTTTATTTTGAGCCTATATGTATCCTTGCACTTGAGATGTGTTTCCTGGATACAGCACACGGATAGTCTTGACTTTTTATCTAATTTGCCAGTCTGCGTCTTTTTATTGTTGCTTTTAGCCCATTTATTTTTAAGGTTAATATTGTTATGTGTGAATTTGATCCTGCCATTTTGATGCTAGTTAATTGTTTTGCCCATTAGTTGAAATAGTTTCTTCATTGTGTTGATGCTGTTTACCATTTGGTATGTTTTGGAGTGGCTGGTACTGGTTGTTCCTTTCTATGTTTACTGCTTCTTTCAGGAGCTCTTGTAAGGCAGGCCTGGCAGTAATGAAATCTCTGAGCAGTTGCTTGTTCATAAAGGATTTTATTTCTCCTTTGCTTATGAAGCTTAGTTTGTCTGGATATGAAATTCTAGGTTGAAAGTTCTTTTCTTTAGGGATGTTGAATATTCGCTCCCACTCTCTTCTGGCTTGTTGGGTTTCTGATGAGAGATCCACTGTAAGTCTGATGGGCTTCCCTTTGTGGGTAACCTGACCTTTCTCTCTGGCTGCCCTTAGCATTTTTTCTTTCATTTCAACCCTGGTGAATCTGACGATTACGTGCCTTGGGGTTGCTCTTCTTGAGGAATATATTTGTGGATGTTCTCTGTATTTCCTGGACTTGAATATTGGCCTGCCTTGCTAGGTTGGGGACGTTCTCCTGGATAATCTCGCAAAGTGTGTTTTCCAGCTTGGATTCATTCTCTCTGTCACATTCAGGTACACCTATCAGATGTAGGTTAGGTCTTTTCACATAATCCCATATTTCTTGGAGGCTTTGTTTATTTCTTTTTACTTTTCTTGATCTTCAATCTCTGATATACTTTCTTCTGCTTGGTTGATTCAGCTATTGAGACTTGTGTATGATTTGTGAATTTCTCATATTGTGCTTTTCAGCTCCGTCAATTCATTTATATTCTCTAAGCTGTTTACTCTTGTTAGCATTTCATCAAACCTTTTTTCAAGGTTCTCAGTATCTTTGCATTGTGTTAGAACATGTTCTTTTAGCTCAGATAAGTTTATTGCACACTTTTTGAAGCCCCTTTCTGTCAATTCATCAGACTCATTCTCCATCCAGATTTGTTTTTTGCTGGCGAGGAGTCGTGATCCCTTGGAGTAGGAGAGGCATTCTGGTTTTGGGTGTTTTTATACTTTTTGCACAGGTTTCTTCCCATCTTTGTGGAATTATCTACTTGTGGTCTTTGTAGTGGTGACTTTTGGATGGTGTCTCTGAATGGATGTCCTTTTTGTTGATGATGAATGTATTTCTTTCTGTTTTTTAGTTTTCCTTCTAACAGTCAGGCCCCTCTGCTGTAGGACTGCTGGAGGTCCACTCCAGACCCTGCTTGCCTGGGGATCACCTGTGGCAGCCTCTGCAGTCTCACTGGGAACTGCACTACAGAGCTGTTCCTATTTGGCCATCTTGGATTCCCTGGAAAGCAGGCTGAAGCCAGGGAGCCAAGTGGTCTAGCTCAGCAGATCCCAACCCCACAGAGCCCAGCTAGCTATAATTCAATAATATATATTTTTAATAAAAATGGAGAAAGTATATGCTGAATATGCTGAGAGGTACATTCACCGAATATAATCTATACCCTATGTTCTTATAGTAATTTAATGTAAACATATTAAATCATATCATTTGGTCATACATTCAAAAAATACTTTTTGTATGTTTTCTACATAATGAACCATAGGTGTTATTGTTAGATATTTTCTTATATATTACACATAGCACTTCATTGAAATATATATTGTGTAGAAAATTAATAATTATATTAGGAACATTTTATTTGGTTCGAGATATAGAAGTTTAGAGAGTTGAAGTATAATTATGGTAATAAGCCAAAATGTATATTGGGAGCTCCAAAAGTAAATTAACTCTTTTGTCTTCTCCCGTACAGTGAAACTAACCTAGCACCTGAATAGGTAGATACTTACTTCTGCCAGAAACCAGATAAATTTTATTGAAAAATTAATAATGTGTGTCTTCAGCACAGGAATGATCAGAGAAATATTTGAATGTGAGAAGCTAGGCAAGTCTGGAATCCAGATAGCCAAAAAGTGTCAGTCAGGTTTCTCAGTGTGACAAGTAGCCACATCTCAGTGGTATACAATAAGAAGTCTTAATTTATTTATTTCAGCATCTGCTATTCATTTGGGGTGGATTTTACTTATGAATATACACTTCAGCCAATGCAGCTGTGTTTCAGACTGTGGATGCAACATAGCTTGGCTCCTGGTTACAGATGTGGTTCAATATTTTTCCATGCGTCTTCATTCCAGATGAAGAACTAACAGATACCCAGAGGAAACTCCTCTCATAGTGATCTTTAGAGTCCAATAATCCACACATATGATAAACTTTCCTTGCATCACATCTGTTATTGGCCTAAACAAAGTTCTACACTTAAGCCAACATCAATTAGGCAAGAAAGCACACTCCTTCCATGGCAGAAAGGGGGGTCAGGCCTGAATACATTCTGAAAGAAATATAATTTTTATGGTATACCCAATTGTTCACAAATATTTACTTCTCTTCCTCATGAAAAATTACATACTCTCTTTTAAAGGAAGATACAGAAAAGATCTTATTCAAAAGTCTCATTCAATCATAATGTCAAGCTTATGGTCTGGGATCTTGTAACTTATATCAGGCCTAAATTTTTCTCCTCTTGAGACAGAAACTGATGAACTTAAAAAGAAAAGTTGTTTGCTCTCCATATACTCAGCATGAAATAATGAAACAGAGACAGGATAACTACATTACAATCTGGAAAGGAGAGACTATGGCATTCCGCAATCCATAAAAGTTTTAAAGTCTCACTGGATAAATATAAGCTTCTTTTATTGTAGTGAAAAGGAAAATTTCCTGGATTATACCCCGGGTCCATTCCTGGGAGTGGTATTTCAATTTACAATTTTCCACAGTCCTTGGTTCCATTTTCTGGAGGGTAGGTGAGGGGACAGCTTCATTTTCATCATCCCTCTTGGTCATTTCTTTATTACTATTATTATACTTTAAGACTTGGGATACATGTTCACAAGGTACAGGTTTGATACATAGGTATACAAGTGCCATAGTGATTTGCTGCATCCATTAACTGTCATTTAGGTTTTAAGCCCTGCATGCATTAGCTATTTGTACAAATGCTTTCACTCCCCTTGCCTCCTACCCCCCAACAGGCCCTGGTGTGTGATGTCCCCATCTCTTTGTTCATGTGTTCCTATTGTTCAACTCCCACTTATGAGTGAAAACATGCAGTGTTTAGTTACCTGTTCCTGAATTAGTTTGCTGAGAATGATGGTTTCCAGTTTCATCTATGTCCCTGCAAAGGACATGAACCCATCCGTTTTTATGGCTGTGTAGTATTCCATGGTGTATATTTGCCACATTTTCTTTATCCAGTCTATCATTGATGGGCATTTAGGTTGGTTCTAAGTCTTTGTTATTGTGAATAGTGTTGTAATAAACATATGTGTGCATGTGTCTTTATAGTAGAATGATTTATAATCCTTTGGGTATATACCCAGTAATGATATTCCTGGGTCAAATGATATTTATGGTTCTAAATCCTTGAAGAACCACCACACTATCTTCCACAATGATTGAACTAATTTATATTCCCACCAACAGTGTAAAAGTATTCATATTTTTCCACATCCTCTCCAGCATCTCTTGTCTCCTGACTGTTTAATGATCACCAGTCTAACTGGTGTGATATGGTGTCTCATTGTAGTTTTAATCTGCATTTCTCTAATGACCAGTGATGATGAGATTTTCTTCATGTTTCTTGGCCACATATATGCCTTATTTTGAGAAATGTCTGTTCATATACTTTTCCCAGCTTTTAATGAGATTATTTGATTTTTTTCTTGTAAATTTGTTTAAGTTCCTTATAGATTCTGGATATTAATACTTTGTCAGATGGATAGATTACAAAATTTTTCTCCCATTCTGTAGGTTCCCTGTTCACTCTGATGATAGTTTATTTTGCTGTGCAGAAGCTGTTTAATTTAATTAGATCCCATTTGTCAACTCTGGCTTCTGTTGCCATTACTTTTCGTGTCTTAGTCATGAAATCTTTGCCCATACTTATGTCCTGAATGGTTTTGCCTAGGTTTTCTTGTAGGGTTTTTATGGTGTTAGGTCTTAGATTTACATCTTTAAACCATCTTGAGTTAATTTTTGTATCAGATGTCAGGAAGGGATCCAGTTTCAGCTTTCTGCATGTGGCTAGCCAGTTTTTCCAGCACCATTTATTAAATAGGGAATCCTTCCCCCATTGCTTGTTTTTGTCAGGTTTGTCAAAGATCAGATGGTTGTTGATGTGTGGTGATATTTCTGAGGCCTCTGTTCTGTTCCATTGGTCTATATATATCTATTTTGGTACCAGTTGCATGCTGTTTTGGTTACTGTAGCCATGTAGTATAGTTTGAAATCAGATAGCATGATGCTTCCCCCTTTGTTCTTTTTCCTTAGGATTATCTTGGCTATATGGGCTTGTTTTTATTTCCATATGAGAGTTAAAGTAGTTTTTACTAGTTCTGTGAAGGAAGTCAATGGTAGTTTGATGGGAATAGCATTGAATGTATAAATGACTTTGGGCAGTGTAGTGATTTTCATGGTATTGATTCTTCCTATCCAGGAGCATGGAATGATTTTCAATTTGTTTTTGTCCTCCCATTTCTTTGAGTAGTGGTTTGTAATTCTTCTTGAAGACATCATCCATGTTCCTTGTACGTTGAATTCCTAGGAATTTTATTTCCTTTGTAGCAATTGTGAATGGGAGTTCATTCATGATTTGGCTCTCTGTTTGTCTGTTACTAGTGTACAGGAATGCTTGTGATTTCTGCACATTGATTTTGTATCCTGAGACTTTGCTGAAGTTGCTTATCAGCTTAAGGAGATGTTGGGCTGAGACAATGGGATTTTCTAAATATACCATCATGTCATCTGCAAACAAAGATAATTTGAATTCCCCTCATCCTAATTTAATTCTCTTCATTTCTTTTTCTTGCCTGATTGCCTTGGCCAGAACCTCCAATACTATGTAGAATAGGAGTGGTGAGAGAGGGCATCCTTGTCTAGTGCCGGTTTTCAAAGGGAATGCTTCCAGCTTTTGCCCATTAAGTATGATATTGGCTATGGGTTTGTCATAAATTGCTCTTATTATTTTGAGATATGTTTCATCAATACCTAGTTTATTAAGAATTTTTAGCATGAAGGGGTGTAGAATTTTATCAAAGGCCTTTTCTGCATGTATTGAGATAATCATTTGGTTTTTGTCATTGGTTCTGTTTATGTGATGGATTACATTTATTGACTTGTGTATGTTGAGCCAGCCTTGCATCCCAGGGACGAAGCCAACTTGATCATCTTGAATAAGCTTTTGATATGCTGCTGAGTTTGTTTTTTCAGTATTTTATTGAGGTTTTTCACATCAATGTTCATCAGGATATTGGCCTGAAATTTTCTTGTTTTGTTGTGTCTCTGCCATGTTTTGGTATCAGGATGATGCTTGCCTCATAAAATGAGTTAGGGAGGAGTCCCTCTTTTTCTGCTGTTTGTTGTAGTTTCAGAAGGAATGATATCGCTCCTCTTTGAATTCAGCTGTGAATCTGTCTGGTCCTGGGCTTTGTTTGGTTGGTAGGCTGTTAATTTCTGCCTCAATTTCAGAAGTTGTTATTCGTCTATTCAGGGATTCAACTTCTTCCTGGTTTAGTCTTGGGAGAGTGTGTGTGTCTAGGAATGTATCCATTTCTTCTAGATTTTCTAGTTTATTAGCATGGAGGTGTTTATAGTATTCTCTCATGGTAGTTTGTATTTCTGTGGGATCAGTGGTGATATCCCCTTTATTATTTTTTACTGCATCTATTTGATTCTTCTCTCTTTTATTCTTTGTTAGTCTGGCTAGTGGTCTACTTTGTTAATCTTTCCAAAAATCTAGCTTCTGAATTCATTGATTTTTTTAAAAGTTTTATTTATTTATTTATTTATTTGGTGTCTGTATCTCCTTCAGTTATGCTCTGATCTTAGTTATTTCTTGTCTTCTGGTAGCTATTGAATTTTTTGGCTCTTGCTTCTATAGTTCTTTTAACTGCGATGTTATGGTGTTGATTTTAGATCTCTCTTGCTTTCTGATGTGAGCATTTCATGCTATAAATTTCCCTGTTAACACTGCTTTAGCTGTGTCCCAGAGATGCTGCTATGTTGTGCCTTTGTTCTCAATGGTTTCAAAGAACCTTTTTATTTCTGTCTTAATTTTATTATTTGCACAGTAGTCATTCACAAGCAGATTGTTCAGCTTCCATGTAGTTGTACAGTTTTGAGTGAGTTTCTTAATGCTGAGTTCTAATTTGATTGCACTGTTGTCTGAGAGACTCTTTGATATGATTTCTGATCTTTTGCATTTGCTGAGGAGTGTTTTACTTCCAATTATGTTGTTGATTTTAGAATAAGTGCTATGTGGTGCTGAGAAGAATGTATATGCTATTGATTTGGGGTGGAGAGTTCTGTAGATGTCTATTAGGTCCACATGGTCCAGAGCTGAGTTCAAGTCCTGAATATCCTTGTTAATTTTCTGTCTTGTTGATCTAATATTGACAGTGGGGTGTTAAAGTCTCTCACTATCATTGGGTGTGAGTGTAAGTTTCTTTGTAGGTCTCTAAGAGCTTGCTTTATGAATCTGAGTGCTCTTCTATTGGGTGTATATATATTTAGGATAGTTAGCTCTTCTTGTTGCATTGATCCCTTTACCATTATGTAATGACCTTCTTTGTCTTTTTGGATCTTTGTTGGTTTAAAGTCTGTTTCATCAGAGACTAAGATTACAAACCCTGCTTATTTTGCATTCCATTTGCTTGGTAAATATAGCTGCATCCCTTTATTTTTAGCCTATGTGTGTCATTGCATGTGAGATGGGTCTTCTGAATACAGCACACTGGTGGGTCTTGACTCTATCCAATTTACCAGTCTGTGTCTTTTAATTGAGGCATTTAGCACATGTACATTTGAGGTCAATATTGTTATGTATTAATTTGATCCTGTCTTCATGATGCTAGCTGGTTATTTTGCACATTAGTTGATGCAGTTTCTTCAGAGCGTCATTGGTCTTTATATTTTGGTATTTTTTTTAGTGGCTAAGGTCATTTTTTCCTTTCTATATTTACTGCTTCCTTTAGGAGCTCTTGTAAGGCAGGCCTGGTGATGACAAAATCCCTCAGCATTTGCTTGTCTGTAAAGAATTTTAATTCTCCTTCACTTATGAAGCCTAGTTTGGCTGGATATGTAATTGTGGATTGAAAATTCTTTTCTTTAAGAATGTTGAATATTGGCCTCCACTCTCTCCTGGCTTGTAGGGTTTCTGCAGAATAAGCCACTGTTAGTCTTCTGGGCTTCCTTTTGTAGATAAACTGACCTTTCTCTCTGGCTGCCCTTAACATTTTTCCCTCCATTTCAGCTTTGGAGAATCTGATGATTATGTGTCTTTGGGTTGCTCTTCTTGAGGAGTATCTTTGTGGTGTTCTCTGTATTTCCTGAATTTGAATGTTGGCCTGTCTTGCTAACTCAGGGAAGTTCTCTTGGATAATGTCCTGAAGAGTATTTTCCAACTTGATTGCATTCTCCCCGTCACTTTCAGGTACACTAATCAATTGTAGGTTTGGTGTTTTCACGTAGTCCCATATTTCTTGGAGGCTTTGTGCATTCCTTTTGATTCTTTTTTCTCTAATCTTGTCTTCATGCTTTATTTCATTAAGTTGATTTTAATCTCTGATATTCTGTCTTCTACTTGGTGAATTCTACTATTGATACTTGGGTATGCTTCACAAAGATCTTGTGCTGTAATTTTCAGCTCCATCAGTTCATTTATGTTCTTCTCAAAACTGGTTATTCTAGTTAGCATTTCCTATAGCCTTTTATCAAGGTTTTTAGCTTCCTTTCATTGGGTGATAACATGCTCCTTTTTCTCAGAGGAGTTTGTTATTACCCACATTCTGAAGCCTACTTCTGTCAATTTGTCCAACTCATTCTCCATCCAGTTTTGCTCCCTTGCTGGCAAGGAGTTATGTTCCTTGGGAGGAGAAAAGGCATTCTGATTTTTAGAATTTTCAGCATTTTTGTGCTGGTTTTTCCTCATCTTAGTGGATTTATCTATCTTTGAACTTTGATGCTGGTGGCCTTTGGATGGGATTAAGTGAGTTTTCTTTTGTTGTTGTTGATGTTGATATTATTGTTTTCTGTTTGTTAATTTTCCTTCTAACTGTCAGGCCCCACTTCTGCAGATCTGCTGGAATTTGTTGGAGGTCCATTCCAGACCCTGTTTGCTTGGGTATCACCAGTGGAGGCTGCAGAACAGCAAAGATTGCTGCCTCCTCCTTTTGGAAGCTTTGTCCCAGAGGGGTACCTGCCTGATGCTAGCCAGAGCTCTCCTGTGTGAGGTGTCTGTCAACCCTGCCTGGAGGTCTCCTAGTTAGGAGGCACGGGGGTCTAGGACCCACCTGAGGAGGCAATCTGTCCCTTAGCAGAGCTCAAGCACTGTGCTGGGAGATCTGTTACTCTCTTCAGAGCTGGCAGGCAGGAATGTTTAAATCTGCTGAAGCTGTGCCCACAGCTGCCCCTTCCCTCAGGTGCTCTGTCCCAGGAAGGTGGGAGTTTTATCTACATGCCCTTGACTGGGACTGCTGCTTTTCTTTCAGAGTTGCCCTGCCCAGAGAGGAGGATTCTAGAGAGACAGTCTGGCTCCAGGCTCTTGCCATGCTGCAGTGAGTTTTACACACTCAGAGATAATACTGTGAGGGGAAAACTGACTACTCAAGCCTCAGTAAAGTTGGATGCCCCTCCACCCATCAAGTTTGATCATCTCAGGCCAACCAGACTGCTGTACCAGAATTTCAAGCTATTGGTTCTTAGATTGCTGGGCTCTGTGGGAGTGGGACCCACTGAGCAGTTCACTTGGCTCCCTCCTTCAGTCCCTTTTCCAGGGAAGCGAATGGTTCTGTCTCACAGGGGTTCCAGGCACCACTGGGGTACAATAAAAAACTCCCACAACTAGCTTGATGTCTGCCTAAACAGCTGCCTAGTTTTGTGCTTGAAATCCAGGGCTCTGGGTGTATAGGCACATGAGGGAATCTCCTGGTCTGCAGGTTGCAAAAAAAAGTGGGAAAAGTGTAATATCTGGGCTGAATAGCACAGCCCATCATGGCAGAGTCCCTCATGGTTTCCCTTGGCTAGGGGAGAGAGTTCCCTGGCCCTTTGTACTTCCTGGGTGAGGCGACACACCACACTGCTTCTGCTCACCCTCTGTGGGCTGTACCCACTATCTAGCCAGTCCCAATGAGATGAACCAGGTACCTCAGTTGGAAATGCAGAAATAACCTGCCTTCTGCCTTGGAGCTGCAGCCTGAAGCTCCTCCTATTCGACCATCTTGCCAGTTCCCTGGAGACCTTTGAATCTGGTCATTTCTTAATAAAGTTTTAGAATATATCATTCATTGGTGAATGGACAGATTTCAGTCTCTTTCTGCCATCTCAGTTTCTTTAAATCTGTGCAGCTTGCCCTTTTGCCAATAGAGCTCTCTCAAAAATGATTTATGCATTTTATGCATTCATTTCTAATTAAATTTATTTGCCTGAGACTATACCCATAATTCCTTTCTGGACTTGTATTTCTCTTTAGATTTACTTACCAGTAATTTGAGGCCATTTGATTTTGTTGAGCCCTACATCAAGCTCAGGAAAAGCTCCTTGATCTAGCTGAAGGAACTACTAGAGTCAGGTTAATTATTTCAGAGGTCTAAAAGAAATGTTACAGATACACCTTGATTTCATCTTTAACTTAGAAACAGTTTCTTTTTTGAGCTCTATAAATTCTAGGCTGTCTCTGTTTCCTCTAAACTTTGTAAATTCTAGGCTGTCTCTATTTCCTCTGAACTCTATTTGCCAACAGGTCAATTCCTTTTGGAGCTTTCTCTGGTAGTGTCTTAGCTAATATGCTTACTGACAACTTTTCACACTTTGAAGATACTGCCTCAAAACTTTCTAGCTTAATTCAGCCAATTCAGTACAAAGATATTTTCTTTTCTATATTACTACTGGAGTCAATTTTACCAAATGTTTTGCCTCTACATTATACAGATGATTGTTCTCAAACTCATTTAACAATTTTCTTACCATCCTGCCAGTTCTCAAAATTACTGCCACATATTTTAGGTTTTAATTATGGCAACACCAGACTTGTAAGACCAATTCTGTGTTAATCAGTTTTTGTTGCATAACAAATGACTGCAAAAATCTCTGTGAAACATAAACTAAGCACTTACTGCTTATTCATACATCTGTGATTCAGCTGGTGTATCTGTTTCAGACTCTGGAGATGGCTGCTTTGGCTTTGAAGTTTGTGCTTGGGCTTATGTCTGTTCTAGTGTGCTCATTCTGGAGCTGGGACTGAAGAGGCTGAGGCAATCTGGGGAAAGTTTGCAAGGCAGAATATCAGAACCCAAGAATGCTTGCCCAAAGGCATATGCATATTTTAAACCTTGTCTTGTTCACTGACATCCCATTACACAAAGAAAGTCACATGGCCAATTCCAACCTCAACTGGACTGGGAGAATTTTTTTTCCTTTGAAGACCAAGATATGGAGGGAGGGAGCAAATATTTGCTAAGCAATAATGTAATCTATGCAAGGGAAATTATAAGAAGAATACAATGATTTCAAGTCTTGTCATGAATAAATGTGGGCCCTGTTTTTTTCTGTGTACGCAAACCTTGAGACCTCACAGAAATCTGTAGGAGATCTGTGATCTATGAATTTTTAACCTTAAAATATACCATATAACTATCTTAGAAAAACAAAAGGTAGTTAGATTCTGGTGTTTAAATGGGAGGAGAGGAAGGACTAACTGGCAGCTCAGAATAAAGGGAGCTGAATACCAAAAAGGAAGACTGAGCTGGGACAGAATTTAAGTGTGATTTCTCCCCACATCTTTCCTGGTTGCCTTTATGTGAAGAGGTAAAAACACAGCATTAATCATCGCAATAGTCCAGAGGGCTATTGCCAAGGTATTATAAAAACAAAATTAACTGTACACCGTGGGATGGGCAACCACAAATTATACTATTTAGTGTAAAGCCATAAAATAAAGGTGTGTGTGTGTGTGTGTATTTCAAAGACATGTTTAAATGCAGGAATATACTGCAAGTATATTATAGGAAATGAGGAAGATTGAGACTGGGGATTACAAGGAAAAGGAAATAGGTAAAAGAAGACCCTGGCAGAAATGGATGCTAGCAGGAGTATGTTTAATTTGACCTCTGTTCTTCAGGTCTCTTGACCATTTGAAAATATGGAGGTTAGAAATAAGTAGAAGTATACAGAGTTGTGGCAGGTATCGAGTTGAGACTCATGTAATTAGCAGAGGTTAGTATTTCAGAAACAATACACCAAAAGAATGAGGGGTAGCAAAGGTGAAAACAGGCGAACTATTTAATCCAGTGAGAGAAACTGGAGGAAGGCATCAGCAACACACACATTCTAATGCTAATACTCTCCATTGACAAAGACTGCCTTAACCGAAGGCTCTACATTTGTTTCTTTGTTAGGAAGTGGTCCGCCATTAGGTGTTATCTAAAAAGTGCTGTGCTGGTGGAAATGAGAACAGGACTTAGAAAACAATGTTAAACCATTTTAGCTGTTAATATTTTTTATGATAAGGATATTATATAGATGAAAGAAAAATATTGTTATCATGGTACATCTACTGGCATATAGAACTTTCTTGGAGGCTCTTTTTTAACATCATTTGTTGAAGTGGAATTTTATCTGTTTTTTTAATTGATGAGAAGAATTAACTACTACAGTCTCTGTGGTTGTAGTTACCCTTTGGGGAGGTTGTTTGGGACCTACATGATTTTCCTTAAAGGAGAAGCTCTGCTGAATAAAGGATGAAATAAAATAAGATATTGAGGATAGGGAAATCAATGTTCTTATAAAGTGAATAGCTGATTCTGACAAGATTTCCAGGAGAAATACGACTCTGACTAAAATGCAATCATATCAGAATTGATTTGCTGTACCTGACCTCATTGTATAACAGTCTACCATAAACTGAATGGGAATTACTTTAAAGAGGAGGTGGGTCCACTATAAAGCAAAGTGTCAATCCTGACAAATATACAGTTTCCCCCTGCTGGCCTCCTGCTTCCTCTTGTCCTTAAGCCAGCAGCATTGCATATTTTTGTTTGTTTGATGGTGAACCTGGAACATTTTTCTTCATGAATAACTTCATTATTTCCCTCATTGGTAAGAAAGTGGTTATGTTTTTAAAGTAGATCTCAATTTTCTTAGTCTCATGGAATTTTTTTGCAACCCAGAAGGTGATAGGAATTGATATCAAAGCTACTGTTAAACAATAAAATGGTGGAAGGAGAAGCAGCATTTCTCTTATCTTTAAGTAAACAAAGAATAGAAGACCAGAAAAAAGAAAAACTTATTTTTGTTGTGAGTCTTTTCTTAAAATCTATGCTATATATTTTATCAAAATTAATTTATTGGCCTTATTAATTTTTTTTAAATTTCAAATGCAAGTAATAGTGATTTATAATACTAGCCAAATATTTTCCTTTTATTTGCCACAAGAATAATAATCTATAACTATCTTAATAATGTATAAATATTGTTACTTCTTTCTCTCCTAAGTATTTGAAATTTTTGACTTCCATTTAAAGTAAAAATTTAAAAAAAACCTATGCTTTAGTAAAGTGAACAGATGACAGAACAGAGAGTAATTGATGCAAAGTTACTTGTCCTCAGCAAAGCGACATGGCGAGTTTTCAGAGACTCCTCTGTCACAGTCCCTTGACGTATGCAATAATTCGCAATAAGAGCTTTCTGGATTTCTTTCCTCTTTCTTACCACTCCCCTCTTGTTTGTTTATTTCAATTCTGAGCCTCCCTGAAAAATTTAAAGTGGCATAATGCAGGCAGCCAAGATTTATAATGTCATGTGTCCAGTTGGCAGAGCCCAAAAATTGTTTCCCTGAGTTATGATTTTCCTCTCTCCCAGCTGACTTTTTCCTCCTGCACCTGTGCTAATTGGCTAACATTCTTAAATAAAAATTGCTGGTCACCCCTTGTGTATAATACACGCAGTCACAACTTTACAACTATGCACAATTTTGAGTCCCATGTCCTATGTGCCCATGTAGGCTCTTTCTAAGCTGTCAAGACTTTCAGTAAAGTGGCTTGCTCTATGATTATAAACTGAAGCACTAATGAAGTTGTTGGAATTGTTCTACAGAGAGCAGTTTAATCAGGCACTGCTTCTAATTGGGATTGGCTAACAGGTGGCCCCAGACATTGAGAGGCTTAACAACAATTTAAAAAATTAAAAAAAAACAAAAACAAAAACAAAAGAAAAATAGTTCTTCTGGCATCAAACCAAATCCTCCTGTGGCTTACTGGGAAGTAAATGTGCATGAAGAGATTTTAATCAGTGACTTTCATTCCTGAGAACCAAAACCAGTATTCAGAAAAATGTAAGTATTGCTATATAACAGTGTTTCTAAATCTAGCTTTAAATTTAATAATTATGTAATTAGATCTAAATTCCCAAAATGGGTGCTTCTGAAGCTTTGGGACTTGCAGAATGGTATCTCAGATATGCACATACCTCTGCATAGCTTAATGAAATTAGCCAATGGTAAAGAAAAAAAAAATCATTGTCCTTTCTTAGATGTATGATTTTATGATTTGGTGTTATATCCATAACCATGGTCTAGTCATAGAAGAGGGAAAATGGAAGTGAATTATGAAATGTTACCTGTTTTCTATGCACTAAATATAATTAACTTGCAAATTTGATATTTTCCACCATGGGAATAACCCTGCATACTTAGGCAGCTCTCCTTTTCTTCTGAAATAATACACTTTGTTATTGTTCATAGTAAAAAGAATACACATAAGCTTATTTTGTCCTCAGTATTGGAATTGGGTAATTAGTGCATTCAAAGTAGAGCTATAGTTAAAAGTATAGTTCATCATGCTATTCAGTACTTAAACATCTACATTTTAAAATTAGGAGGAACTTATAAAATTTGTATGTATTACAAAGGTTTACTCAGAAGTAGATTAAGATTCATTTATTTTGTCAACAAGCATGTACTAAAATTCTATGTGTAAGACACTATAAAATGTACTAAGAGATTTTAAAAAAGGCCCACAAATACCTTATAATCTAATAAGGGACAGAAAACTATAGTATATGACAAGGTATGGGAAGGCCCTATAAAATGTAAAAAACTTGTTACAATTCTCAAGGATAAGATAAAGTATATCAGTTTTGGCATGAAGACCCAGATTGTTTTGTCTGTCTCTTCATCTTCACTCTCTTGGTTATATTTTTGAGAGTCTGACTCTTCCTTTGGTTCCAAGATGATTATAGTAGTGTCATGTTTAATATCACAAAATATCAATATCTAGGAATGAAAATAAATTTTGCAATGAGTGAATAAAATGTTTTTTGAATCCACACATTTCTCTTTTTCCAGAATTGAGGTATATATCCATTGCTTCTGGAAGAAGCATTACAGAGTTAGCACAACGAGTATAGGTTAATCAAAGTCTACTGGCAGATTTGAGTATGAGATCACCTTTGGCTATATCTTGGGAAAAGGGCTAGATTTCTATATTACATCAGGTTTCTGAGATCAAGAAAGAAAAAGAAAAGGTATGTTAGGTGAGCAACCAGCCTTGTCTGCTAAGTAGAATAAATAAGTGGAGTAAAGGAAGTATGTCAATGCCTACAAAATTGCATGAAATTTTACATAAACTTGGATATCGTGGTGGGAAGGATTAAATTGATCAAGGACTGAAGTCAGGTTGAAGCCTGGTAAAGATTGTATCCTGCATAGAACAACTCTGTTGAAACACCTGGTGGGAAAAATGTAGAGAGCCTCAATATGAAGGTTACTAGAGTAATAAGAAAGATTTTTCAGCTAAGTAAAAGAAACGCGGTCCTTTTTACTGAAAAGTACTGCCAAGGAAGAGAATAGAGACTATAGACAGGAAAGTAATCATTGGGAAAAGAGCGGTGCTTTTTAATATTTAATGTGAATATAAATCACCTGTTAATCATAAGAGCATGGTGAAACTTTGTCAACATGTATCTAAATATAAGGTGTATAGTGTTGAGACTAGTTATTTTTTTTTTATTTTTAATTTTTTTTTTTGAGGGGAATGAGAAAAGAGATCATGTGAAAATTGGGTGCCTGTTAAATAAAAGACTAGGAGAAAACATTTGCAAGGATAGAAGCCCTTGATAACTAACTTTAATTATTCACAATGGCTAGAAAGAATTTGTTGTGGTAAACATGGGAGAGTTGCTGGCAATTTTAAAAACCTTGGATTTACTCTCAATATGTTTCACACATAAGAATCTAGCTTAGAAATAACCAAACTTTGGCCTTGTGTGGTAGCTCACGCCTGTAATCTCAATGCTTCGGAAGACAAAGTGTGGAGGTGAAAGACCAGACTGGAGTTCAAGACAAGCTTGGGCAACATAGCAAGGTCTCATCTATACAAAAAAATTTTAAAAAGAAATTAGCTGGTTGTGGTGGTGCATGCCTGCAGTCCCGGCTACCCGCGAGGCTGAGATAAGAGGAGAATCACTTGTGCTCAGGGGTTTGAGGCTGCAGGGAGCTATGCTTGCTTGTGCCACTGCATCACAGTCTGGGCAACAGAGTGTGACCATGTTTCAAAAACAAAATCAAAATTCTATTTTAATTTTTTCAGTTTTATCAAAAGTAAAACAAAGAAAAAATATGAGAAATAGATAATTTAGTTTATCACATATACTGAGATTCTACAAAAATGACATATTGTAAGCCCTAGGTTACAGCCAAGCTTAGCTATTTTAATTTGTCATGTATTAAGAAATCAATGTCTAAAGACAAAAATTTGAAAACTGCAAAGACCTTTGTACAGAATATTTTCAATTATAGTGAAAAATTCACTCTGAATAAGCTTAGATAAGTAAAAAAGTCTTTTATTTTTATCTGCTCTAAAAATTACAGCTTTGAAGAGGTTTACATTTTAACCAAGCTAGTGATAAACTATGTGACAACCTGTGTATGTGCATATACAAATTATATGAGGGTGAGCCAGGTTTATTAGGTGTTTAGAAATCACACTTTAAAAGTAACGGCTTGAAAAGAGAGCACAAAACGGATATTTAATATATATGTATATATATCGTGTGTGTGTGTGTGTGTGTGTGTGTCTCAGGGTGTGTGTGGATGTATGGATATTTTAAAGAGGAGCTTTAATGTGAAAGTTGAAGTAGACTCAGCGTTTCCTAGAGAAGAATTGAGACCAGTTGATGAAGTGTATAAGAACACAACTTGAGCTTAATAAAAGAAAAAATAATTTAACAGTTCAAAATGTTCAACAATTGATTACGTTTCTTTTGGTGCGAGCAGGGCTTGAAACCTTGAACTCTTTAAGCAAAGTGATTGACCATTTGCCCAGGACATATGCAGGAGATAATTATACTTACTGATGTCCATGACTAAACTGATTCTAACATTCCATTTAATTTAATAATATTAGATTATATGTATACATAGGGTCTTCAAGATTTTCCTCTTAATAGGAAATAGTTTTTACTTTTCTTCATCAGGTATAAACACATTAAATTCAACAAATGAAAAATATAAATCAGATTTCATGAGTATGGTTGGGTAACAACAGAATTTTTAAAATGTCATTAAAATGGTTTCATGCCAATTTGTCTTCAGAGTTATACTTTCTGGGACTATATCTAGATACCTAGGATTCAAGCTATGGAAACAAGCCAATTATGCCATAGGGCCTATGCCGATTTTCCCACCTGTTCTCTCTCTGTTAATTGCTTGAAAAACTGTGTTTTCCTCAAATGTCTTATTGAAAATATTTTTATCCTGTTTACTTTAAAGCTAGGCCCAGGTTATATAAAGGAAACTAAGGCTTGGCCATATATATTTTACTAATCACTCAAATATTAATAAATAGCTCTGAAATGAGACTGATGCCACATAAGAAGGAATGTTAGCTTATAAAATTGATGAATTTATTTCATGTCCCTAATAGCTTTACATTTATTCCTGTTAATGTATTTTTAAGAAATTACTATATTTTTATTATTTTGGTGTTTTCATTTCCAATGATTTTATTTAACAATATTCTGTTATCTTCTGGCAAATTAGTATGAGAGCAAGTTTTCTATAACAAATATTAACAGCTAATACAATAACTATGAATTCTATAACAGTAGAGGGAGAGGTGTGAGAGGTCATTTATTTTCTCATGAAAGGGGATCATATGGTAATTACCATGATTAATTTTAGACCCAAGTAAAGGCAAAACTATATGTCAGGCATCCTACATTTTTGTTAATATTTAATTATTTTCTTCTACTTTAATAAGTTCAATTCATTGTAGTACATATATTTTTAAAAGCACAGTTTTGATATACTTGTGCTAGAAACTGGGGCAGTTCCAGTCTGGATAACATGTTTGCTTAGGTTTTGGTGGAGGTGCAAGTCATCGGTTTAGGTGTTTAAGTCATAATCTGTTAAGGGAAATGATGGAGGGGACCCAAGTGCTATGAGCAACATTTGGAGTAGATAATGGCTAAACTGAGTTCCCTAACTTGCATAAGAAGCCTAATTACTATTTAAGAGTTATTACTAGTATTCTATTATGCCATTGGTCTTGGTGAAAATATCTTCATTTAAAAAATTGCTACATTTATGAAATTATGTACATAACATAGCACATTTCAAGAATAAATAATTGCAAATAAGTGTAAATGTTTTTTAATTCAAACTAAATAGAACTTAATTGAATGAATTTTAATTTTTTTCTATAACTTTTTACGTTCCCTGATTATAAAACTAATTCCTACATGTTACATAAAATTTGAAAAAAATACAAAATACAAAATAAATGAAAGCATCCACAAATAATTTAGTTTCACATAGAGTTTTGGAAACTATTTTCTTATTTTTCAATTTTGTACTCACAGTCCCTTCTTTTCTAAAAGATTATTATCACCATTATTATTACAAACATTTATTGTGTGGTTACGGTGTGCCTAGTTATGTTATAAACATGTCTATCAGTATTCACTCATGCAGTTGACAACTACCTTGTCAGTAGTGAGTACTAGTATTATTCCAATTTTAAAGAAAAACGAATCACTGAATAGTAAGATACTTACATGCCAATACAGTTTTAAGAATAAAGATAAAATATATTTTGCATTATTTCTCTTCAACACTAAATCCAGTAAGAGGGAGTTTCAAATATGAGAAACTATGTAGAGAATCTTTGATAGAAGCAATCAAGATCACACTGAAGAGAGAATTAGCATATTGAGACACATTAGGTTGCTTAGAGAAAGAGTTGTCTTTTAGTTTGTTTTTTATAGAAGCAGTGCCAAGGAAGTCCAATATGATAACAGCAACTTGCAAGAATGTAGCTGATTGAGGCACTTAAGCAGGATCTGCCAGGCAGATCAAGTTTCTTGACATCATTCCAATTCCTTTGGTCAGAAACTGTGAAAGGATGGCTCTGGTAAAGCAGTAGATTTCCCTGATATACCAAGGTAAAGGGATACTCTAGGTAGCCTGCAGTGGCAGAGAGAATGGGTAGTGCTAGATCAGCTGCCAGTGTGCTAGATATACATTAGTCTCAATAAAGAAACAATCAAGCTTAGCTGCTGATTTCTTCCTTACAAGCCAGGTGTGCAGCAGAGTGAGCTACCACTATGGTAGGTAATATACTACATGAATAAGATCAGAGTGAAATCAACAGAAATTTGCATCATGCCGGCATCATGAAAGAGAGAGAAACTACAGAACTTACATCTGAGGAAATAGACATATATAGCAACCAGAAGCAAGCTTTAAATAAGTAAAGTTTTATATCCTCAGATAAGTGAGATTATTTTATTGTTGAAGAAACAACCCATAGAGATTTTGAAAATATAAATTTTAATTGTATTCATATTCAATAGAGAAACTAAATAGCAGAATAGAGACAGAAAAAGAGTTCATCAGTAACTTTTGAAGATTGGCCTGGGGAATCAATCTAGAATGCAGGATAAAGGAATGAAGAGGTCAAAAGTATAAACATAATAAACAATAAGAAAAGAATGGTCAGAAGTTACATTAAGTGTGTTTATTAAGACTCCAGAAGAGAAGACAGAATACTGCTGAAGTACTATCTGAAAAAGAACTAATAGCTAAGAATTGAATTTGGCTGCATATAAGTAAATGAAAGAAAGTAGCCTGAAAAAATTATAGTCCAGAGCTGGCACAGTAGTGCCATAAAGTCTCCGATCCAGCTTTTTAATTTTAATTTTTCCCCTCTCTCACCCGCAGATGTTCTGCTCTTATCCAATAGACAGTTATCTTAGGGAAAGTGAAAAAATTTGAGGAGCATACTAGGACTCTTTCTATTAGAGTCTGCTTCTTTTTCATGAACTTTCTTTGGTGCCTTGTTTGACTTTTGCTCACCTCTTGCACATATAGTTTTGTACACAGCCTTCCAGGTGGTGAATTGAAAAGGATTACCTCATCTAAAATAGTGCCATTCACATTATAAATGTGTACTGATTTTAATGGAACACAAACTAGATACTTTTTAGAATTCTTTTTAGCAACAGTAGATACAAGATGATGGAGCCATGTCTTTTAAGTACTAAGGGGCAATACTTTTACATATAGAATTCTTTTTTTGGTGAGACAGTGTCTCTTTCACTCAGGCTAAAGTACAGTGGTGCAATCATAGCTCACTGTAGTCTTGATCTCCCAGGCTCAAGCAGTCCTCCCACCTCAGCCTCTTGAGTAGCTGGAACTACTGGCATGTGTCACTATGCTACATAATTTAAAATTTTGAGGTTTTTTTTAAGAGATGAGGTCTCTCTATGTTGCACAGTTTGGTCTCAATCTCCTGTTCTCAAGTCATTCTCTCCCCTCAGCACCCCAATAGTCTGTGATTAAAGGTGTGAGTCACCATTCCCAGCCTACATCTGGAATTCTTTATACAGAAAAAAAATGATTTTGATTCAGAAGATTAAAATACATTATATGGCCAACTGAGACTCAAAGGATTAACTACCTTCAGACTTTCTTTAAAAAAATCAAAAAAAAAAATGAGATGATACAATCCATTATAAAGAAAAGTGAATCGTGGAGAAAGTAGTATTTTATCAGAAAGAATAGTATATTAGTCCATTTGCTTTGCTATAAAAGAATATTTGAGACTAGGTAATTTGAAAGAAAAGAGGTTTATTTTGCTCATGGGTCTACAGACTGTACAAAAAGCATAGCACCAGCATCTGCTTCTGGTGAGGGCCTGAGGAAGCTTCCAATAATGGTGGAAAGGGAAAGGAGAGTAGGTATATCACATGGCAAGAGAGAGAGGAGGAGGTCCCAGACTCTTAAACAACCGGATCTCATATGAACTAACTATGCAAAAATGAACTCATTACCATGGGAAGGTCATCAAGCCATTCATGAGGGATCTGCCCCATGATCCAATACCTCCCACTAGGCTCCATCTCCAACATTAGGAATCACATTTTAACATGGACATTCAGAAAACATCAAATGGTGAGCATTTAGATCAGCAAAAAATAGTATTATCTGAAAATAAAACATTTGAACCGAAATGTTTAATAATATTTATGAGAAAGATGGCAAGAGTGGTTGGAATACTAAAAGTATGCTGAAGTTAAAGTCTTTTGTGAAGGGGCTAATAGATGTGATTATTTCCAGACAAGTGCAGTGGTGTGATCTCAGCTCCCTGCAGCCTCTGCCTCCCAGGCTCAAGCAATACTCCCGCCTCAACCTCCTGAGTAGCTGGGACTACAGGTGCACACCAGCATACTCAGCTAATTTTTTGCTATTTTTAGTAGAGATGGCTTTTGCTATGTTACCAAGGCTGATCTCAAACTCCTGAGCTCAAGTAATATGCCTGCCTCAGCCTCCCAAAGTGCTAGCATTATAGGAGTGAGTCACTGTGCCCAGCCAGAATAAATAAATTACAAACAAGAATGAAATAATGTAGGATAAAAAGGGCATAAAAAATATAACAACAAGAAAAAATATAGAAAAATGAAATAAAATTATAGTAAATAAAATTTACAAATTAACATAATGTATTAGCCCGTTCTCACACTTTTATGAAGAAATACTCAAGACTGGGTGATTTACAAAGAAAAGAGGTTTAATTGACTCACATATCTACATTGCTGGGGAGGCCTCAGGAAACTTATAATCATGGTGGAATGCAAAGGAGAAAGCCAATACCTTTTCACAGGGTGTCAGGATTGAGTGAGTGCAAGCAGGAGAAATGCCACAGGCTTATAAAACCATCAGATCTCATAAGACTCACCCACTATCATGAGAACAGCATAGGGGAAACCACTCCCATGATCCAATTACCTCCACCTGGTCCCACCTTTGACACGTGAGGATTATGGGAATTATAATTCAAGATGAGATTTTGGGTGGGGATACAGCAAAACCATATCATTCTGCCACTAGCCCTTCCCAAATCTCATGTCCTCACATGTCAAACCACAGTCATGCCTTTCCAACAATCCTCCAAAGTCTTAACTCATTCCAGCATTAACACAAAAGTCCAAGTCCACAAGGCAAATCCCTTCTGCCTGTGGTCTGAAAAGTCAAAAGCAAGTTAGTTATTTCCTATATATAATGGGGGTAAGGTATTGGGTAAATACACCCATTTCAAATGAGAGAAATTGGCCAATACAAAGGGGCTATAGGTCCCATGCAAGTCTAAAATTCAATAGGGCAGTCAATAAATCTTAAAGTTACAAAATAATCTCCTTTGACTTTATGTCTCACATCCAAGGCACACTGATGCAAGTGGTGGGTTCCCACAGCCTTTGGTACCTCCACCGCTGTGGCTTTGCAGGATAAAGCCCCACTACCAGCTGGGTTCACAGGCAGGTGTTGAGTGCCTGTGGCTTTTCCAGTTGCATGGTGCAAGCTGTTGGTGGATCTACCTGGGGTCTGGAGGACAATGGCCCTCTTCTCACAGTTTCACTCGGCAGTGCCCCAGTGAAGACTCTACATGAGGTCTCACAGCCCACATTTTCCTTTTAGTCTGCCTTAATAGAGGTTCTCCATGAGGGATCCACCCCTGCAGCAGACTTCTGCCTGGACAATTCAGGCATTTCCATACATCCTCTGAAATCTAGGCAGAGGTTCCCAAACCTCAATTCTTGACTTCTGTGCACCTACAGGCCCAACACCACATGTAAGCTGCCAAGACTTTGGGCTTGCACCCTCTGAAGCAATGGCCTCAGCTGTACATTTTGGCCACAGCTGGAACTGAAGCAACTGGGATGTAGGGCACCATGTCTTGAGGTTGCACAGAGGAGGGGGACCCTGGTCCCAGTCCATGAAATCATTTTTGCCTCCTAGGTCTCTGGGCCTGTAATGAGAGGGTCTGCCATGAAGGTCTCTGACTTGCCCTCGAGACATTTTCCCCATTGTCTTGGTGATTAACAGTTGGCTCCTTGCTATTTATGCAAATTTTTGCAGCTGGCTTGAATTTCTTTTTAGGAAATGGGGTATCCTTTTCAGTCACATTATCAGGTTGCAAATTTTCCAAACATTTATACTCTGCTTTTTCTCGAATGCTTTTCTTCTTAGAAATTTCTGCAAGATACCCTTAATCATTTCTCTCAAGTTCAAAGTTCCACAGATCCCTAGGGTAGTGGCAAAATGCCACCAGTCTCTTTGCTAAAACATAGCAAGGGTCACCTTTACTTTAGTTCCCAAAAAGTTCCTTTATCTCCATTTGAGACCACCTTGGCCTGGACTTCATTGTCTATATTGCTATCAGCATTATGGTCAAAGTCATTCAACAAGTCCCTAGGAAGTTCCAAACTTTCCCACAATTTTCTGTCTTCTTCTGAGCCCTCCAAATTGTTTCAACCTCTGCAAGTTACCCAGTTCCAAAGTTGCTTCCACATTTTTGGGTATCCTTGTAGCAGTGCCCCCTTGCCTTATTACCAACTTACTGCATTAGTCCATTCTTACACTATGAAGAAATACTCAATACTGGGTAATTAATAAAGAAAAGATGTTTAGTTTAATCACTGTTCTGCACTACTGAGGAGGCCTCAGGAAATTTACAATTGTGGTGGAAAGCAAAGGATAAACAGGCACCTTCTTCACAGGGTGGTAAGACAGAGTGCAAGCATGGGCAATGCCAGAGGCTTATAAAACCATCAGGTCTGATAAGAAGTCACTCACAATTATGAGAACAGCAGAGGGGAAACTGCCTCCATGGTCCAATTACCTCCACCTGCTGCATGGTTTGGCTCTGTTCCCATGTAACTCATCTTGAATTGTAATAATCCTCACATGTCAAGGGCAGAGCCAGGTGGAGATAATTGAATCATGGTGGTGATTTCCCCCATATTGTTCTTGCGGTAGTGAATAAGTCTCATGAGGCCTGATGATTTTATAAATGGGAGTTCCTCTGCACAAGCTCTCTTGCCTGCCACCATGTAGGACATGCCTTTGCTTCTCCTTTGCCTTCTGCCATGATTGTGAGGTCTCCCCAGCCATATGGAACTGTGAGTCCATTAAATTCTTTTCTATGAATTATCCAGTCTTGGGTATGTCTTTATGAGCAGCATGAGAACAGACTAATACATGCCCTTAACATGTGGAGATTATGGAGATTATAATTCAAGATGAGAATACATACTTACTATACTTATAAAATATTTGGGTTCCCTTAATTCAGGGTTTCTTACTTATAATGCAATCCACGGCATATGAGCAGGTGTCACCTTATCTTCTTTATGTTGCCTTGTGGAAATTGAAACTCTGGAAATCAGGGCAAAAAAATGTTGATTGCATCAATTAGTAAACTATCATTATTGACCCAGGAATCTCACATCTTTTACCAACATCCATAAAATGGTATAAGGCAAACATTTTAGCTTACCTGTATGGTAAGCTATCAGATTCTTCACAGTTCTTGGCATTGGCTATCTTTATGAAAAATATAAAATTGGGTTCCAACCTAACACTACACACAAAATATCTTTAAGTAATTGAAGAGCTAAATGTAAAATGCAAATTTAAAAATTATGAGAAGAAAATTTAAAACTATGTTTTCTCACTCCAGTTTAAAACACAATTTCTTAAACTATAGACAAAAATTAATTTTGTAAACAAATTTCTGCTGGAAAGGCTCAACAAATTTGATAACATGTATTTATTAAATAGTGACAACAAAACCTCTTCTGCAAAAGATGACATTCATAAGATTAGCATACAAACAACAGAGGGAGAAAAAAATATATGTAGGTACAAAACATATAATAAATGTACATTTATTATTTGTAGCATATTCTAATAAAATTCTAACTAGACCTTTAATAATAACAATGAATTAACACAGAATTAACAGTGAATTAACACATTTATAGCAGCTCAATAGAACAAGTAATAAAGTATATGAGGAATCGCTTTATAGAAAAGGAAATATAAATCCCATAGAACTATATTCAATCTCATTGATAAAACAATCCAAATTGAAGTTAAAGACAAGACACAATAATTATCAGTTTTGGAAAAAATATAAATATCATTCAGTGGGGAAATGTTATTCTCATAAACTAGTAACGTGTAGTGTCTTTAGAGAGCAATTTGCCAGAATCTGGTAAAAATGTAACAACATTTGTATATCAGTTTCTTTATTTCTAAATACAGACCCCTGACATGCACAAAAATGAAGTAATCTATTGGAGAACAGTTACAGAAATGCTGGAAGAGCTGGAGAAATAAACCCTAGGCTAATGTTACAGAGAGAATGACCAAAGCCACACTGCAAACTTGGCCAAATAGGAGCCACTGTTGCTGTGCACTTATGTGTTGTCATGTGATGCCTTCACCATGAGGCCATGCTGTCATCAACACCACTGAACCCAGCCACATTCTTCTTTAACATTGCCCCAATCCTAGCCAAGTGTACACTTTAATAAAGCTGTGTCTGATGAGTGGAATCCCAAATCTGTACCATTTCAGAAAGAAAGATGGGAATTTTTTTCCTTATTCCACATCGGAAAGCAAGGGTTCACTCACAATTTGGAATAATATTGAAATGTAAATGAAGTGTTCAATACATTTGAAAGAGTAAGGAAACACATATCAACCACATCTTTGCGTAAGCAAAACTGTTTCTGGATATGCACCTAGATAAACTCTTTAAAATGTGCAAAAACAAATGATGCCCATTACTGTATACTACTATTTCAAAAACAAGAAACATTCTTAACTACCCTGAAATACGAGAATGAATGAATAAAATGTGATAAAGTCAAATAATGTAAGATTGGAAAAGGTGAATCAGATTTTTAGGTATCACCAAGAATATATGGTCTTCCCTCCATGCCCGAGATGAATTGATTCCAGGACTCCCATGAGTATCAAAATTCACAGAAATTCAAATCCCTTATATAAGATGACCTACTATTTGCATATAACCTATGCGCATCCTCCATGTTACTTTAAATAATCTCTAGATTACTTATAATACTTAATACAATGTAAATGCTATACAAATATTTGCTATACTATATTTTTAAAATTTTTATTGTTGTATTGTTATTTGTATTGTTTTTTTCAGAATGTTGTTTTCAAGTTATGATTGGTTGAATCTGTAGATGTGAAACCCACTGATATGGATGGCTGACTGTATTTCAAAAACATAATGAGAAGAAATAAGATGTGAAGAATGGTGTGCAAAGAAAAACACCATTTATGCAAATAGAAACTACTATCCCCAAATAGTATATTTTGGCCAATAATCACATATGTATATATAGCATTTGTGCCTATATATGTATGTGTATATGAAGTTGTATATCTACATATATATGTGTGTGTGTGTGTGTGTGTGTGTGTGTATCTAGATATACAGATAGATAAATGAATAAATGGGTAAATAGATGTTAGACAGATACGGGAAAACTGGGTGCACAATTGTTAGCCTCTGCTTTGGAGGGCTAACAATGCAAAATGGAACATGATGTAATGTTAGAAAGATTGAAGAGGACTTTGTATTTATTTGTAAGCTTTATTTCTTTAAAAACTGGCAAATCTCATTCCCCATGATATACTTATTTTACCTGGCATGCTTGTATCAAAAAATCTCACGTACACCATAAATATATATACCTACTATGTACTCACAAATAATTAAAAAATAAACCAGACATGGTGTCTCATGCCTGTAATCTTAGCACTTTGGGGGGCTGAGGTGAGCGATCACTTGAGGAGTTTGAGACCAGCCTGGCCATCATTTCGAAATGCTGTCTCTACTAAAAATACAAAAATTAGCCGGATGTGTTGGCATTCTCCTGTAATCCCAGCTGCTCAGGAAGCTGAGGCAGGAGAATTACCTGAACCCAGGAGGCGGAGGTTGCAGTGAGCCAAGTTCACACCACTGCACCTAGCCTGGACGACAGAGTGAGTCTCTATCTCAAAAAATAAAAATAAAAATAATAAATAAAAGCAACCTGGCAAATCTGACAATACATTATCACTACTAGTATAGGGGGAAGAAAATGGATATACTTTACATTCTTCTTTATGCTTTTCTGTATATTTTATCTGGTGGGTAAGTTCCAAGAGAGAGAGTAGAAGCATTTCAAACCTTCAGAAGCCCATTTTAATACTTGCACATTACTTTCACAACATTATATTTGTCAAAAGAAGTCATAAGGCAAACTTGAATTTAAGGGGCAGAGAAATTGACTGTACTTTTTGATGGGAGTAGCTTAATAGAACTACAATGAAGTATGGCTACTTTTGAAATCTATATAAATTCATGTTTCTAGAGGTGTGGTATTATAGCCTATAAAAATAATTGTAAAAGAAGGCACAAGAAGACATTTTCATAAAATGTGCAAGAACTGTGCCAAACAGATGGATAATTTATATATCTCACTTATATATAGCCTGTTTGTTTGTTCTGTCACCAAAAGAATATCCATAATCTATTCCAAAAAAAATTGTTAAGCTCATTTAAAAAAATAAATCAAAGAATACAATTAGAAACATGTTACATTAAGTTTTAGGCAAAAGCTGTCACTACTAAACTGATGGAAAAAGAATGAACTTCAAAATCCATCTGTAACCTTGGCTTTAGAGACATTCATGCTGTGCTAGCTTCCCATGGCAGACACTGCCATTTCAAAGAACTCTTCAAGCATATGATTATAAAAGGTAAAATAATAGATCTGTTAATAAAATGGGATGTTAGTAACATTTAAGCATGGATTAGTGAACAAAAAATAATTAACTCAGAAATATTCTGATTAGCTTGCTGAAACAAATAAGGGAAATGTATTTTCCCCTAGTAAAGCAAATGGAAAATTGATATTTTTTTAGTGTATCCTAAGGTCCATCTTGGTATTATGACTTTTACTTTAATTAATTTAACAAAATGGGTAGTTTTGCTGCTGCTATCAAATTTTCAATACCAACCATAAATTATAATTGTAATAACTATATTTTTTAAGGAAGTAAAATTTGGAAACACTCCTAGTGTTCTAAATTCTGGTGCAGTCTTACAAAATGGATTTTTATTTTCTAAATTTATTTATAGAGATAATTTTAAATTAACATATATGCTCAAACTATTCATTGCTTGCTGCCCCTTCTAAGCGTCAAGCACTTTTCAGAAAACATTATATTCAGCATCTCTTTTAATCCAAAATAGGAGGTGTATCATATTAGCTCCACTTACAGATGATGAGAAGATGGTTCAGAGACAGTAAGGATATTGCTAAGGTCATTTGTACAGCCAGGGCTTGACTTGATGTGTCACTCTAGCATCTCTGCTGTAATCACTACACTTTGAGACTCCCCACTGCAAAGGCTATAGAATCTACTGACAACTTCTGCAGAACTGTTTACAGAATACCTGAAGCATTGGTCTTTTTTTACTTTGTCTAAGTCAATTATTCAGGCAAATTACAGGCAAAATTGTTAAACTCTGTACAAATTGTCACTTATGTCATATATTTGCTTAGCAAAAGAGATTATCAACAGATCCCAACTTTGATTATTTCTAGGCTTTTCTATCATGTCAACTAATTTTCTGTCATTTTATTTGTGGTGAGAGGCAATTTGCTGTGTTTTTATTTGTATATAAATTGCAGTTTATTACCCCCAACTCCACTGACACATTAGGCACAAACAACATACTCCCATGGAGAGAGCATAGGCCTAGAACCAAAAGGTGAGAGAAGAAAGGCTTCTTTCTTGAAGGCTTTTTGATACCATGTGTCAAGACTAAAATCTGGTGTCATTTCCTTTCAATGTCATATTTTTGTGTTTTCAGTGGTTGTGATAAAATATTACTAAAAACCAATGCAAAATATTACTAAAAATCAATGCAGAATAACAAATAAAAGTAGACTTGTACAACATGATTCCAAAGTATGAGAAGCTGCTTAGAGTAAAACAGGCAACGTTCCATTAGCAAGTAACTGTGGTTATTGAAGATTGGATAAAAATGTTATCTTTTAGATTTATTTATATTATTTTTTTCCATACAGCTACTAAATTGTTAGGACCAATCCATTTATTAAGTTGTTTGGACCTAATTGATTCATAAGTAGAAATGTTAAGTACTTCCTTTCTTTTAGATTTGGCTATGAAAAAATATTGAGATATTAAAGGCACCATGAACTGAGACTGTTTAAAAACATCTGGCCTACATGATATCAGGAGAGAGGCAGAGGGAATGCTATAAAATTGACCTGTGCAGATGATGAGGATACAGGGTGCAATGAATTGTCTAAACTTTGTGATTGCTGGCTAGGGAGGAGTAGGAGTAGCAGTCAGTTATTAGAAAACAAAGATTAATATGGGGATAAAGGTAATACCAACTACTACGTATTGAGTACTCACTCTATACTACCAGCCACAGTGGTGATCTAGGCCAATAGGCATTATCAGGGTCAATCCTCCCAGCAACCATGGAAGCTATGATTATTATCTCCTGATCAAGACAGCTTTAACTTTACCCTCAGCTTAACAAAACTGGAGACAAGTTTCTGGTAACTCTAAGCGCCTAATGTCCCTTTTTTGAGTATTTAAAACTTTAAATTGTAGAATCATTTTCTGTATCTTTCAGTTGTAAATCTTCCTCCAGCCTCTTGCTAGTTTTATAACCCCAGAATGTCTTTCTCCAGGATGTGGGAGCTAATCTTTTGAAATGTAATCAGGGAAGGAGATATTGCCTGTATATGCTAGTCTCTGTGGGATGGTGGGTACCTAATTTTCATGTGCCAATTAACAAACTCAGATGGCCTTATCACATTAACCAACCTTCCCCAATTTCCTCCAGTACTTTTCCACCTGCTGATCTCAGGGCTTAAAACACCCCCTACCTGTTTCAGAGGAATTGAGCTTAAATTATTTCTTGTATTTCAATAGTCTTGAATAAAGTCTTTGCTTAACTCCATCAATTCAGCTTTAACAGTCACCATTTTATAGATATGGAGCTGAAATTTATAACTTGCTGAAACTCACACAGCTAGTAAACGATAGAGACAAGATTCTAACCCAGGTAATCTGAGTCCAGAGCCTAAGGGCATAGAATATAGTACAGGTTCACTTTTGGAAAGAAACAAAAGCACAGGTTTTCTTGGTTGAGACAACAGAATTTGGCCTTTTGATAGTTCCAAGTTTGTGAGATCCAGACACCAAACATCATTAGGTCTGCCAGAGCCTAATATGTTTCTAAAACCACCAACATGGATTGTTACTAAACTTTCATGCCTTCCAAATTTCCGGTAAGTAGAAGGAAGAAGAATTCTAGAATTTGGGAGGTGATTAAACTTCTAGGTAATATGTAAACAGTAGTCCAAAAATTTTTAATATTGGTCTAAAAACTCATAGAGCTAAAGAGACGGCAGTATGCTTGGACAAGAGTCCAGAACTTACAGTCAGAGAGACTCAGTTCGTGTGACAATTCTGTCTGGGTACCAATTATGAGATTATAAACATAAATCACTTATCATGGTACTTAGCACATAGTATCCACCAAAAAATATATAGACCAAAAAAAAGTCTGTTTTGATACCTATGTTTATTGTCTATAAGAAATGTGTAGCTTCCCACTATAACTATAGCTTCCCCTTACTTCAGACTGTTTAAAAAAGCATGTTTATACTATGTAATCTATTGTTTTCGATGGAAGGTTTATGTGGCATTGGTTGCACAGTAATGAGTTTGCTTAAACAACGCCGCATGACTGCCATCCTTTGGGACGTACAGAAAATGAGCCTCTTGTGAGTCAATCTTAGCAATGAAAAAATTTACAATAAAATTGGCTTCCGCTTTGTGTGCAGTTAATATCCACTTGTACAAGGTAAGCTGATACAGAATATCAGCATGGGTTCTCACCAGGGAGGTCCTCTTGAGTCTTGTAAAATAAATGATCATTACTGTCATGCCCCAATGGTATCTTTTTTCATTCCAAGCTGAAACTCCATTTTAACATTACAATGTTTTCTTATGCAAATTGTAGCTATCAGCTTTATATTGCAAGGATCTATTTCTCCACAGAAAATGGTGGTAAATTTATTAGAAATACAGGCTTGGGTTAAACTTTCTAAGCGCTTTCTTACCATTGAGGAAAGCATGAATCTCTCCCTCCAGTCTGGCTCCAGGTAACCCTGATAAAGCAGCAGAAGATAAGGGAAGAACAATAATTTACTTTGATCCAGTTATTCACTAATGAGTTTATGGCAAATTTGGAAAATAAGAGAGTTTCAATTAATTACCATCTCAACTGAATAATGAATCCAAAGTGTTGGCTATCTCTGCAAGGAGTTCCACTGAGATTTTTAGTGCATAAAAATGACCACTGTCTGTTTTCTGAACTAGTTAACTCCTGAACAAGGTAGTGAGGCTTAGCTCTAGCATAGGGTTGAGTAAGTTAGGGGAACCAAACTGATTACACTGCTTTGATTTTCTTTCTTATCTATATATTTCTGAATTTGGGAAATTAATTGGTGGGAATAAAATAAAAGATGTAAGCCAACCTTTGCTCATGACTCCTTCCATTTACTAATAGCTAAGAATTAGGTTTATGATATACATAAGTAATCTATATGGTAGGAAAGTTAATTTCCATTTGTGAAAGTGACTGATTTCCCATATGGCTAATAGTTTTATTTAAAAAGAAAGTAATGAACACCAGTCCAATAAACTTTCTAACCAACTAACAATCAAACAATAAACCAATAAATAAAATAACTCAGCTGAGCGTACTTAGTAAGAGTTTGAATTTGTGTTTCTTACTCTTACTTTGAGAGGGTAGAAACAAATAATTACTAGTTGTTCTGGTGCTATAGTTATGTGGATAAATTCATTCATTTAGCTATCCTGTTCTGTTTCTGTGATTGCATGATTCATTCGACCCTAGCAAAATTAAAAAGATCTCTCATTGCCAAGAATTGACTTGTCCTCATCTACCTTTCACTCCTTTTTGTTTTTCACATTCTAGATCTTAAAATAAAAGTTGAATTCCCTAAAGTTAGCATCTACTTTTTCACATCTAAGTTGCTGAGAAAAAAATAAGTGGAAGGTGATGGCTGATCATAATAACATTAATATAGCACATTGCAAATTCCCAGTAGGTATATGTTATGGCTAAATTTATTAGGTCCACATTTAATATAAAAATTATTTTAAGGTTATGATACCTTTATATAAAACATATAAATAAGATGTTATTTTTTGAGATTCATGACAATTCTGTCCTGCACATGACTAAGGTGTGTCAGATTTGGCAAGTTCTATAATGATATATCCCTTTGTACCTGAGATCTGAACAGTTGGAAGCACCTAGATAGAAGAAAGATATATCTGACCCACCACTGAGACAATGAAACTGTCCTTAACTCTGAGCTGTAAACTAGCATATTTTTGTGAGTGTGTGTGCGCATGTTTTCATGGCACAGAATTAAATTGTGAACATTGACACTGGAAGCCTGAATGTCTTCTAACACTGCTTCATGCTGCCTCATGTTTTATGCAGATTATGCTTTTTCTAGAATTGCCATTGCCAAACTACATTAAATTTTAATACACTTAGAGAAGAATTGGACTGTAAAAATTACTGTTATTATCATCAGGTTTATGGAGAAAAAAAAATTCACAAAAACTGAACATTTTCAAAAGAGACATGGGGAAGAGGAGTGGTTTGAATGATAGTTGAGAAAAAAATGATTTATTTTAGTCTAAATATAATACCATTAGATGCTTGGTGTTACAACTTAGACCAATCCTTTGCAATAAGACAAATTCAAGTGGCAATCTTTATTTTTGTTAAAGAAGGCTTAGGGGCTAGTCAGTCTCTTTAAGCTAAATTTGTCTTCAGAAATGAGTCCCTAATATTCATAGAAATTCTCTGACTAAAGAAAATATTCTATAATTATTCAATGATATATGATAAATTATGTAACCTATTAACTGTATATTTGTATATATCCTAATAGCTCTTTATATAATTTCTATATTTGATTTATGGTAGAATGAGTACTGATATTCAAATATTTATATTGATATAAAATCTTTCTTTTAAAGATTTACATTTCCCATGGGAATTTCATAAATAAAATGTAAAATTTTAAAATTCTGTTGTCATAGATGTATAGGCTATCATAAAAAGCTAATGAAAACAAAATTCTTCTTAAATAATTTCCTAGGAAATTCAGAATATAATAATAAGTATATGATAAGTTAAAATGAAATGACTGTTTTTATCTTTCACTATTCACTCAAGAAAGTTAGTGGAATTGGATAATTTAAAGATACTGGTAAAGACTTAGTGAGTTTTAAGATTTATATCTAAGTGAATGTGTTGAGCTAAAGAAAAATACAGTCTGCTAAAGATATGAATACTAGAACCATTATAGAGAGTCTTGGATAGATTTGTTTCTTCTTGCTTGCTTTGTTAAATAGTTTATAGCTGTTGATAGTCTTTAATATTTTACAGAGACTATTTCTGTCAATTTCATTCCTTCCTGTAGATCTGAGTTTCTATTTGGAATCATTCCCTTTTGCCTGAAAAACTTCCTTTAGCATTTCTTATATTGAAGGTCTGCTAAACAAATTCTATCAGTTTTTTAAAAATATAATGAATTAACTTTTGAAGGATAATTTTGCTAGATATAAAATGCTGGTGAAAATGTTTTTTTTTTTCATTAATGCTTTTAAAAGTTATTAAACCCTTGTTTTTATATGTACATTGTTTATGAGGAGAAGTTTCTTTACATTTTATCTTTGGTCTTGTACATGGGTAACCATGTATACAATGTGTCATTTTAATCTGGATACTTATTTTTTTTTTCTTTGAGGGCAATTCTGCTCAAATGTTCAAGAGCAACTACAAGGGTCTTGGAAGCTTTTGGAATGTGAGATAAGGTGAAGCCCCTAAGGGGAGGCTGAGGTCTCATCACTTCCCCTGACAAACTCACAGACTCTGTGACTTGTCTGACATTGCTCTGGGGAAAGCAGGGGTGGAACACTGTTGGTTCCCAGGCTCGGACAGGAGAGTTAGGGTATTAGAGTAACTGATTCTAGGTCCAGCAGAGCCATGATTTTGCCCATGAAATGTAAGCATTAGTAAACACCCATAATAACTTCAGTCCTGAGAAGATTCCAGAAATGGTAAGAGTTAGATTCAAAGTGTAGCAGAATAAAAGGAAAAGCTATTTGAGGGTCTCTGTTAATGAGCACATCAAAGTTTTTCCAGAAAGGCTTTTCTTTTCTTTTCTTTTTTTGAAAGAAAGAAAGAAGAAAAAAAGAGAATGAAAGAGAGAAAGAAAGAGGAAGAAAAAAAGGGAGAGAGAACGGGAATCTTGCTTTATTGCCCAGGCTAGAATGCAGCCTAAAAATGGGTATTAAAAACCTCTTTTATGCCAATAATTGTGCTTAACAATGGAGACAGGAAGGAATAAGGGAGGACAATAACAAACAAGCAGCCAACCAATATTTCATTTAAACCTGTGAAATGCTATGCAATTGCTGAGGAGTGATTTACTTCCACTTATGTGTCACTTTTAGAGTAGGTGTGATGTGGTACTGAGAAGAATGTATGATTTGTGGATTTGGGGTGGAGAGTTCTGTAAATGTTTATTAAGTTTACTTGTTCCAGGTCTGAGTTCCAGTCCTGGATATCCTTGTTTATTTTCTGTCTCGTTGATCTGTCTAATATTGACAATGTGATGTTAAAGCCTCCCACTTTTATTGTGTGGGAGTCCAAGTCTCTTTATAAGTCATTAAGAACTTGCCTTATGTATCTGGGTGCTCCTGTATTGGGTGTGTATATATTTAGGATCGTTAGCTCTCCTTATTGCATTGATCCTTTTACCATTATGTAATGTCCTTCTTTGCCTCTTTTGATCTTTGTTGCTTTAAAGTTTATTTTATCAGAGGTGAAAATTACAACTCCTACCTTTTATTTTATCTATTTATTTTTTTGCTCTCCATTTGGTTGATAAGTCTTCCTCCATCCCTTTATTTTGAGTCTTTGTGTATCCTTGCATGTGAGATGGGTCTGGATGCAGCATACCGATGGGTTTTGGCTTTTTATCCAATTTGTCTGTCTGTGTCTTTTGATTGGGGCATTTAGTCAATTTAAATTTAGGATTAATATTAATATATGTGAGTGTAATACTGCCATTTAATGCTAACTGGCTGTTTTGCCCATTAGTTGATGTAAATTCTTCATTATGTTGATGCTCTTTACCTTTTGGTATATTTTTGGAATAGCTGATATTGGTTGTTCCTTTCTATGTGTAGTGCTTCTTTCAGAAGCTCTTGTAAAGCAGGCCTGGTGGTGATGAAATCTCTGAGTACTTGCTTGTTCACAAAATATTTTATTTTTCCTTCACTTATGAAGCTTGGTTTGGCTAGCTATGAAGTTCTGGGTTGAAAGTTCTTTTCTTTAAGGATGTTGAATATTGACTCCTACTGTCTTCTGGCTTGTGGGAGATCTACTGTGAGTCTGATAGGCTTCTCTTTATGGGTAACCTGACTTTTCTCTCTAGCTGCCCTTAGCATTTTCTCCTCCATTTCAACCCTGGTGAATCTGATGATTATGTGCCTTGGGGTTACTCTTCTTGAGGAATATCTTTGTGGTGTTCTCTGTATTACCTGGAGTTGAATATTGTCCTGCCTTGCTAGGTTGGGAAAGTTTTCCTGAATAATATCCTGAAGAATATTTTCCAGCTTAGATTCATTCTCTTCGTCACATTCAGGTACACCTATCAAATGTAGATTAGGTCTCTTCACATAGTCCCATATTTCTTGGAGACTTTGCTCATTCCTTTTTACCCTTTTTTCTCTAATCTTGTCTTCTTATTTTATTTCATTGATTTGGTCTTTGACCTCTCATATCCTTTCTTCTGCTTGATCAATTTGGCTGTTAGAACTTGTGCATAATTCGCAAAGTTCTCGAATTGTGTTTTTCAGCTCCATTAATTCACTTATATTCCTCTCTAAATTGTCTATTCTCATTAGCATTTCATCAAACCTTTTTTCAAGGTTCTTAGTTTCTTTGCATTGGGTCAGAACATATTCTTTTAGCTCACAGAAGTTTCTTATTATCCACCTTCTGAAGCCTGATTCTGACAATTCATCACACTCATTCTCCGTCAGGCCTTGTTCCCTTGCTGATGAGGAGCTGCGATCCCCTGAAGGAGGAGAGGCATTCTGATTTCGAATGTTTTCAGCCTTTTTGTGCTGGTTTCTTCCTGTCTTTGTGGATTTATCCACCCGTCTTCTTTGTAATTGCTGACTTTCAGATTGGGTCTCCGGGTGGATGTCCAGCTTGTTGGTGATGATGTTGTTTCTGTTTCTTTGTTTTCCTTCTGCAGACGCCCCTCCCCCACAGAGCTAGACCTTCTGGGGTTCAGCTGTGCTTGCTGTGAAACTCTGAACCGTCAGCATTTCCAACTGCTGTTTTTTTTGCAGGGGGTGGGTCCAGCCAAGCCCGATCACCTGGCTCTCTGCCTCAGAGCACCTTTTTTTCTTCTCCTAATTGAACAGTCGATTCTCTCCCAGGTGCCCCAGTTGCCTGCTGAAAAGGCACCGGGATCTATGCAGTTTCCTGTGCAGCAGTTGCGCCAGCTGAAACAGAGGTGCTGAGATTCCTAGCACTTTTCTGCCTGGGAATCTCCTGATCTGGCTCCTGGCTTCAGTCCCCTTTTCAGTCCGCTTTTCAATCAGCTGAATGGGTGACTCTGCCTTCCTGGAGCTCCAAACGCCAACTAAAAGGGCACCCAGTTCTGCATACTCTGCACTGAGAACCACCAAGCCGGGATGCCGGCAAAACAGCCGCGCCGGCCAAAAGAGTCGTGCTGGCGACCCGTAGGGCTCCTCTGCTGGGAATCTCCTGGTCCGTAGGCAACAAACATTTTTCAGGAAGCTTGGCGTACACTCACTCCCTGCGCCTTCACTGGGAGCTGCAATCCTGAGCTGCTGCTAAACGGCCATATTGGATCTCTCTAATCTGGATACTTCTAAAGTTTTCTTTTTACCTTTATATTAAGCAATCTGTCTGTGTTGTGCTATAGTATGGTTTACTTCATAGTATTCTTCTTGAGATAAACTAAACTTTTTGGATCTGTAGGTGAAGTTTCTCATTATATTTGGAAACTACTATTTTTTCAAATGTACTTTTTCTATCCCATATGCTCTCCTGAGCTTCACTCGTTTTGTTGCATATATCAGTAATTCATTCATTTTATTGCTAAGTAGAATTCCATTGTATGGATAGATGTACCAGCCATTAGTATACCCATTCTCCAGTTGACAAACATTTTTTCTTTTCTACAGTTTTTGGCTATTGAAAATAATTCAGGACTAAGGGGAGAGAACTATAACATGTCCTGTATTGAAAGAGAGGAAAAAGGAAAGAAAGAAATCACTGTTTCAGAAAGTTTATGACCCCCTAAAATTTTATATGACCAAATATCAAAATACTTTAACAAAAAATTTAATCTGCCTTTCTCCAAATAATGGGTTTGAATATATTTCATTTTGGTCTACTAGATAGTTTCACAGTCAAGGGAAAATCTTGTGAATCTTTTCTTTAACTTCCAAATAATGTTCTAAGGGATCTAATTCAATGTAAACTAAATTTTGTTTAGTTCATTTAAAGTTTGCTGTAGACATACAGTTTGGTGATTTTTATTTATTTTTGTTAAAAAAAGAAAAACAGCAGAACACATGCTTTTTAGTTTTTCTACTCAACTTTTTAAGACTCACAGGTTAAGGTGACTTCCTGTCTTTTATTTTCATAATAAATGTTTTTTTTCCAAAGTCAGAGGTGATACTGATGCTCTCTTGGATTTCTGCTATCAGGGGAGGATTATAAATTTGGCTTTCATAACCATTCTGAGAGAGCTCTTACCATCAGCACATTTGCATTCATGCTGATTGTGAAGTGAACTTGTAGGTTTGGCAAAAATTTTAAAAATGCATTAGGCTCCTCAGCCTTAGCTGTGGCACTATTAGTCTTTTGTTTGTTTGTTTGTTTTTGGTTTCAAGTCAAATATTGTAGAATTTTCCATAATGTATGCAGCAGATTGAAACCTGTTAGTTTCATGAGATAGTTAACTTTATGGTTTGTGGAGCAGTTTCAGTTTTTTAAGAGTTAAATTATAATAATGTGTATACATATTATTCTGCTTCCTTTGAATCTTCCAGAATGCATTCTAGACTTTGCACTATTCTTCTACACAAGGGAACAGGCAAGGAGCAGATAGGACTTTTTATAAAATTCTAAACATATAAGAAGCAGAAACCAATTCAGTGTCAATCTGCCTTCAATTTTGAAATAATTATGATAGGAAGTTGCCACAAATTACAGTCATGGATGGCATAATGGTGTTTTGGTCAATGATGGAACTCATAAACGATGATGACCTCTTAAGATTATAATATTATATTTTTTTCTGTTCCTTTTCTATGCTTAGATACTTAAATACTTACTATTGTGTTACAATTGCCTATAGTATTCAGTACAATAACATGCTGTGGAGGTTTGTAGCTTAAAAGCAATAGGTTGCACCATATAACCTAGGTGTATAGTGGGCTATATTATTCTAGTTTATGCAAGTACACTCTATGATGTTAGCAGGCAGATAAAGTTACCTAAAGATGCATTTCTTAGAATGTATTGCCATCGTTAAGCAATGTATGACTGCATATTAAAACAGCTTCTTTATCTCCTCTGCACTGCCTCCTTCCTACACCCCACTCCTGTTGATTATTTAAGATTACTAGCACTAAGAATGAAGCTTCTTTTTAAAAAAATGTTACTCTTTTTAAAACTATTATTTTAAATTCAAGGGTACATGTGCAGGCTGTGCATTTGTTACATGTGCCATGGTGGTATGCCACACAGACCATCCCATCACTTAGGTACTAAGGGCAGCATCCATTAGCTATTCTTCCTGATGCCCTCCCTCCACCTCCCACTCCCGACAGATCCCAGTGTGTGTTGTCTACCCTCTACTCCATGTGTTCATGTGTTCTCATCAGAGAATGAGGATATTTATGCCCAATGTATCTATTTGGAAATCAAATGGCAAATACAGTATTTATATAACAAAAATGATTAGGCTGAAAGGCAAAGGTTATAAAGAAACTTATACTTTTGTTTATGATTAGGAAGAAGTAACCTATATGCTACTGCTCTGTAGAGAGTTCTGAAAAAATAGGTATTTGCCAAATTATCATCAAATTCAGATATATTTACTAATGCTGCTAATCACCAGAAATGTATTTCACAGAAGCAACAACGTGGAAAAGCAAACATTTGCAAGACTTTCTGAGTTGAGACTGTTTATTGTTGACTGGCAAATGAGCCATGTCGTTCTGCACATACCACCTTGTTTTGACAGTAAATAAAATTCATCACATGTATTGATGGCTAGCTTTGTGTCAATTATTAGCTGGTAGCTTGGGAGTACAGTGAAAAAGTATATGGTTTTGCTCTCCCTGTACTCAAAGCTGACAGTAAAGTAAAGAAGAGACTTATAAATAAACAAATACATTATAGTAAGAGCACAGAAACAAATGTTTTTCTATAAAACAGCATATCAAAGAGCAGGAAGTAATTTACTCTTGTTTGTAAGTGTGAAAGGGGAAGAAAGAGAAATTAAATAACCCTTGATAGGGTTTTCAAGGCCTCCATAAAGACAAGGGAAGAGAGAAAAATTCCAGGCAGAGGAAGAAACATATAGAAAAGTTCAAAAATGGAAAGAAACATATGCTGTGTTTGGGAATATATTACTAAGACACTAGAATGTAAAAAATGAGAAAAATGCAGCAATGTAGAAGGCCAGAAAAACTGAAATGTGGGGCAAATCCAGAAAGGCCTTTTGTGTTAGCCAATACCTGCAGTGGAGGTAAAGTCCAAGGGAGTGCCATGACCAGGTATGGATTTCAGTAACAGAATCTGGAGCCTTGTGTAGAATAATGTGCAGAGCTGAAGGAAAGGAGCCTTAGCAGCTGGTGTTAAAAGGTCTAGGCATGAGATGATAAGGTTGGTTTACATAATGGCCATAGTGATGAAGAGAGGGAAGATAATTAGCGGATATGTTTTAGAAGATATATGTCATAATTGGAGTAAGAATCAGATAAGCAGGGTCTAGGTTAATTCCCAGTTTTTTGTCTTGGATAAGTGAGAGTGTGGCAGCATTGTCAGAAACACAGGATGGGGCAGGAAGACTGACTGTAGAGAAGCAATATAATGATATTGCTATTTGTAGTTCTTTACTTTATTGTCTGTTTTTCTGGAAAGAACCTATGGCAACCATAATTCTGGGTTTCAATAGTACTGTCCAAGTTTATATCTGTTGTCTCAGGTGCTGATTAATAACTGATAAAATATATGATCACTTTAGTTGTGATAGAGTGTTGAAATGATTTTTCTTTTATCACTTGGAAAGATTTTACTTTTGAATTTACCTGTTCATCTTCTAAAAGTCGGTGGAATGCAGATTCTAAAGCCATTTTAGTTTTTGTTCCTAACTTCCAAGATGAACTCATTCATCTGAAGTCAAACTAATTGACCCTTTTATTCTCCCAGACCACTTGGTGAGTACCTCTGTCAGATTCTGTACCACATGTTATTATAACATGTATAAAATTATTCTCTTACGGACCCATCTTCTTGAGTAGATTGTCACTTTTTTGAGTATAAGAATTGTATTTTAAAAATTTCCTAACTGCTAGACCAGTTACTGTCATACAGAAGTGCTCAATATATATTTTTCATCTTACATATACATTGATTATTCTTATATATGGGTGGTGTGGTGTCATCATTGACTGCAAAGTTAAGGGATACATTATAGCTGTGCATGGTGGCTCATACCTATAATACTAGCACTTTGGGAGGCTGGGTGGAGTTTCAGAGCCTAGGAGTTTCAGACCAGTCTGGCAACCGCAATGAAACCCTGTCTCTGAAAAAACATGTAAAAATTAGCTGGGCATGGTGGGACGTGCCTGTATCCCAACTACTCTGGAGGCTGAGGTGGGATCATCTGAACTCAGGGCTGCAGTAAGTCATAATCATGCCACTGCCCTCCATTCTAGGCAACAGAGTGAAACCCCATCTCCGCAAACAAAACAAAACAAAATAAAAAGAGACATACTGGGAAAAATGATAAAAGTTTTAATCAGCTATTCTTGGCTATTTCCTGTTGAAGAAAGCTATTATAGGCAAAGAGTTTGGAGAATATTGAAATTACCTAAAAAAACATCCTGGGGATTTGGACACTATGTCCTAGTCCTCTCTGACTAAGTAGTTATTTTGGAGACCAATGTCTGTGAGTCTTAATTTTATCACTGGAAAAATGACTTTGATTTTCTATTATAAAGGCGGTTTGGGTCTACTGACAAAATAGGTTGTCACATTGCACAGTGAAAAAAAATATGCAAATATTTGTTGTTATTATAGCTATTAATATTTTATGTTTCTAATGATAATGTTTCCTTAGCAGTGGCAATTTTCCTTAAGACTGACGCTTTTTAACAACTTCTTAAATTTAGAAAATGGAAGCATAATTATTAGAAGAGGCTGACTGAAAGAAAAAAAATGAGAAAAGGTTTAATTAAAAATAATGTCAATAAATACAACTCTGATGAAAATGAGTCAGTTTCTATAGTGATGAAATAGAAGGATGTGAATTTTATTAAGATCTCATGATTTTTAAGTTTTTTATATCATATCCTCATTAAAATAAAGTACTTTCAAAGTAAAGTAATATGAGTAGTTTATAGTTATATTAAATAAATAAAAACTGGGGAAAATGATGAAAGCAAAATTATTTAGAAATTACAAAAAGGAAAGGAAAACAGAACTACTCACTCATAACCATTGAGTTCAGGATGTCCATAGAGATAAGAATGACTGATATAATTAGCCCAAAAGTCAAAGAGGAAAGAAAGCATTGATTTGAATACTTTGCAAATTTATTATGTTTGATCTTAGTGTTGATCAAGCCTTCACAATACAATCAACAGGGGATTGAGAGTTATGAAGTAAATATTAAAAAACTACTATAGCACACTATTCCCAAGAAAATCAATATACTGAAGAAAAAAGACACTGAGGTAAATGTAAACACACACACACACACACACACACACACACACACACAAACACACGCACGCACAAAGACACACATTATATTAACACAGTTTGATGTTCTGAGAGTAGAAACTATTATTCATATGATTTTTCACATATATTTATATATATATAAATATATGCTTTAGAAAGTAAACATGACATATATATCATTGTGAATATTATATTTAAAAATTGCTGCACAATTCGAACACTAATATGATACTATTTAAAAGATGATATAAAGAAATGAAAAATCTTTTAATCTCACAGAATCCAATCCATTAAATTAAATTAGTTATACATACAGACATAGACATATATATTTCTTGAATTGAAATAGAGTAGAAATTTGTTATGAAGTCAAGCCAAAAATAATTTTTTAAATTATTAAAAACACAGAATATAAAATTTTATATATTTGAATAAAAAACAAAACAGATCTATATGTCCTCATATGTAAGTATGTGTCTGAGATATGAAGTAAAAAAATCAAGTTATGCAAGTATAAGCCCTATATTTGTACCTATAACCTTATGTATATTTGTATGAAGTTGTGCATATATGTGTGAGAAAAAATATTGTGCATATTTTTTCTTGCCACTGTGCATATTTTTTTTAACAAAAATTACTTTTAAATTTGAGAAACCTATAATCTTATGTATATTCGTATGAAGTTGTATGTATATGTGTGAGAGAAAATGTTTAGCCTTGCCACTGTGGATTTTTTTTTAAACAAAAATTATTTTTAAATTTCAGAAACATCAAACAGAACAAATGTCAAGTAGGCAAGATGTTATGGCTTTGTACACATGCAATTTATGGATATACTTAACTCTTAAACATGCTCTAGAATCGATGAAATAGATAATTAATTTATACTGTTTTTTTCCTGGTCGAAAGCAGATACTTGCCAAATTATACTAAATCTACTTATCCTATAGTGTTAGGTTCAGTAGGATCTGAGATTATTTCCTCTCATTTCATTTACTTTTTAATTTTTCTCATTTCTATCCTCAGTCATTCTGCGTATATGCCATGTTAAACTACAGACACGTCTGCAAATTTTCTATAAACTCTTTACCACTTAGACTTCTTACTTATATTCTGCAGGTCTCAGCTACATATATACCCCGTATCATTTTCTTTAGGAACTCTGATTATATGTTCCTCCACCAGGGAGCTTTCTTGAGTCCCCAAGGCTGAATCAGTCTCAACTATTTACTTGCTGTCCTATCCACTGTTCATACCTCAATCACATGTATTCAAATTATATCTTTACTTGTTTGTACCCCCAGATAAGCTCTTTGAATTAAAAGCTGGACTACAGTGCTAAATATAGCATCTAACTCAGTGATTGGCACCTGATTCTCGATAACTATTTTACATTAAAAAGTGAGCAAATAAATATCTTTTTGCACTGACCACTTTATCTGAGCAAGATATTGGCTATTTTGGATATTTATGCAGAACAATTTCAGTCTACCTATTATACCTTTGTTAAAGGCAAGCCAACAGATATTCCTTCTGTTCATCTGTAACATCAATGCGTATTTTGTGCTCTTTCAGATAAAAATCACCAAATCACTAAGAAAATTTATTTAATTGAGTTATATATTCTAAGTTCTCCTAAGTCTACATTAGACTCAAAAGGTAGAGTTTAAATTTTTGTTGACACAAAAGACATAAATTTTAAACTAATAAAAAAAATAAAGATCATATATGTATGTGTGTGTGTGTATATATATATATATATATATATATATATATATATAATAGAGTACTAAGTTGTATAATATAAATAAGTCATAAGAATTTGGAAATGCATGTGATCAATCAGACGTTGAGAAAGCTTGATTGCTGGAAGGTATAATCTGTATGGATAAAATCTGGTCTGTCTAGCAGGAGGAAAAAATAGCATTACGGAGGGAGGTAGAACAAGATGGAGGGATAGCAAAGCTCCATCTACCATCCCCGAGCAAGGACACCAAGTTAACAACTATCTACACAGAAAAAAAACACCTTTATAAGGACCAAAAATCAGTTGAACATCCACAGTACCTGGCTTTAACTTCATAACACTGAAAGAGGCACTGAAGAGATAGAAAAACAGTCCTGAATCACTGACACCAACACTCCCTTATCCCAGCACCAGCAGCAGTTCAGAGAGCATCTTCTCTGGATGGTGGGAGAGGGAGAGCTCAGCAATTGTGAGGCACTGAACTCAGTGCTGTCCTGTAGAGCAGAGGGAAAAAAACAGACAAAATTCAGCTGATGCCCACCCACAGAGACAGCATTAAAACCACCCCTAGCCAGAGGGGAACTGCCAATCCCAGCCATCTGAACTTGAGTGCCCACAAACCTTACCACTGAGGGCCAAAGCGCTCTTTGTAAGTAAATTTGAAAGGCAGATTAGGCCATAAGGACTGCAACTTGTAGTAAATCCTAGGGCTGAACTAGGTCCAGAGACAGTGGATTGGGAGGGCCTACAACATACTAAGACACCAGTTGGGGCAGCCGGGAGAGTGCTGGCATCACCCCTCCTATAACCTCAGGCTGCACAGGTTGAGGCTTTGAAAAGACCCCTTTCTACTACTTGAGGAGAGGAGAGGGAAGAGTGGGGAGAATTTGTTTGCATTTTGGATACCAGCTCAGGCCCAGCAGGATAGGGCATGAGTCAGAGTCTTGAGGCCCCTGTTTCAGGTCCTAGCTTCTAGATAGCATTTCTAGATACATCCTGGGCCAGAAGGGAACTTGTTGCCTTGAAGGAAAGGAGCCAGTCCTGCCAGCATTCGTCACCTGCTAATGAAGAGCTCTTGGTTCCTGAATAAACAGCAATGAAACCCAGGCATTACATTGAGGGCCTTGGTGAGCCTCTGAGATTTACTGACTTCAGATGAGACTCAGCACATTACCACCCATGGTACAAAATTATTTCTGCTTGAGAAAAGCAGAGGGAAAAATAAAGGAGGCTTTATTTTATACCTCAAGTAGCCACACTGCTGGAGGAGGGTAGAGCACAAAGCAGGCCCTTAGAACCTCCAATTCTAGGACTTGACTCTTCGATGGCATTTCCGGACCTGCCCTGGGCCACAGGGGAGCTCACTACCCAAAAGGGTGAGTCCCAGGCCCAGCAGCATTAATCACAAGATGACTTAAGAAATCTCGGGCCTTGAAAGAACATTCGTGGTAGTCCAGCAGTATTCCTTGTGGCTAGGGGTGGTGGCGGCTGTAGGGTAAGGCTCCTTTGCCTTGGAAAGAGGAGGGAAGAGTGGGAAAAATTGTGTCTTATGGTTTGAGTGCCTGCTGAGATGCAATACAATAACAAAGAACCCATAAAAAATAAGAACTATAGACTGGGTGTGGTGGCTTACACCTATAACTTCTAGCACTTTGGGAGGTTGAGACAGGCAGATCACCTGAGATCAGGAGTTTGAGACCAGTCTGGCCAACATGGTGAAATCCGTTTTTTACTAAAAATGCAAAAATTAGCCAGGTATAGTGGCAGATGCCTGTAATCCCAGTTATTTAGGAAGCTGAAGCAGGAGAATCACTTGAACCTGAGATTCAGGGGTTGTAGTGAGCTGATATTGTGCCACTGCACTCCAGCCTGCGTGACAGAGCAAAATTGCATCTCAAAAACAAACAGACAAAAATAATAATTACAACAACTTTTCAAGACATAGGCATTACAATAAGGTATAAATAGAAACAACAAAAAGTTTAAAGGCCAGAGGATGAAATTAAATGAGATTTTTCTTTTTTAAATTATACTTTAGATTCTGGGGTACATGTGCAGATCATGCAGGATTGTTGCATAGGTACATACATGGCAATGTGGTTTGCTGCCTCCATCCCCCTCTTCACCTATATCTGGCGTTTCTCCCCATGTTATCCCTACCCAACCTCCCCACACCCTGCTCTCTTTCCTATAGTCCCCACCAACAGACCCCAGTGTGTGATGCTCCCTTCCCTGTGTCCATGTGTTCTCATTGTTCAACATCCATCTATGAGTGAGAACATATGGTGTTTAATTTTCCTGTTCTTGTGTTAGTTTGCTGAGAATGATAGTTTCCAGATTCATCCATGTCCCTGCAAAGGACACAAACCCATCACTTTTTATTGCTGCATAGTACTCCATGGTGTATATGTGCCACATTTTCTCTATCAAGTCTATCGTCAATGGGCATTTGGGTTGGTTCCAGGTCTTTGCTATTGTAAACAGTGCCACAGTAAACATAAGTGTGCATGTGTCTTTATAATAGAACAATTTATAATCCTTTGGGTATATACCCAATAATGAGATTGCTGGGTCAAATGGAATTTCTATTTCTAGATCCTTGAGGAAACAACACAATGGTTGAACTAATTTACACTCCCACCAAAAGTGTAAAAGTGTTCCTATTTCTCCACATCCTCTCCAGCATCTGTTGTCTCCAGATTTTTTAATGATCGCCATTCTAACTGGCGTGAGATGGTATCTCAATGTGGTTTTGGTTTGCATTTCTCTAATGACCAGTGATGAGGAGCATTTTTTTTCACAGGTTTGTTGGCTGCATAGCTGTCTTCTTTCAGAAAGTATCTCTTCATATCCTTTGCCCACTTTTCTATGGGTTTGTTTTTTTCTTGTAAATCTGCTTTAGTTCTTTGTAGATTCTGGATATTAGCCCTTTGTCAGACGGGTAGATTGCAAAGTTTTTTTTCTAGTCTGTTGGTTGCCTGTTCACTCTAATAATGGTTCCTTTTGCTGTACAGAAGCTCTGGAGTTTCATTAAATCCCATTTGTCTATTTTGGCTTTTGTTGCCAATGCTTTTGGTGTTTTAGTCATGAAGTCCTTGCCTATGCCTCTGTCCTGAATGGTTTTGCCTAGGTTCTCTTCTAGGGTTTTTATGGTGTTAGGCCTTATGTTTAAGGCTTTAATCCATCTGTAGTTAATTTTAGTGTAAGCTGTCAGAAAGGGGTCCAGTTTCTGCTTTCTGCACATGGCTAGTCAGTTTTCCCAACACCATTTATTAAACAGGGAATCCTTTCCCCATTGCTTGTTTTTGAAGGTTTGTCAAAGATCAGATGGTTGTAGATATGTGGGTTTCCCTCTAAGGCCTGTGTTCTGTTCCATTGGTCTATATCTCTGTTTTGATACCAGTACCATGCTGTTTTGATTACTGTAGGCTTGTAGTATAGTTTGTATTCAGGTAGAATTGTGCCTCCAGTTTTGTTCTTTTTGCTTAGCATTGTCTTGGCTATGCGGGTTCTCTGTTGGTTCCATATGAAGTTTAAGGTGTTTTTTTTCTTTTCCCCATTCTTTGAGGAGGGTCATGGGTAGCTTGATGGGGATAGCATTGAAACTATAAGTTACTTTGGGCAGTATGGCCATTTTTACAATATTGATTCTTCCTAACCATGAGCTTGGAATGTTTTTTCATCTGTTTGTGTCCTCTCTTATTTCATTGAGCATGGTTTGTAGTTCTCCTGAAGAAGTCCTTTACATCCTTTGTTTGTTGTATTCCTGGGTATTTTATTCTCTTTGTAGCAACTGTGAATGGCAGTTCATTCTTGATTTGGCTCTCTTTAAGTCTGTTATTGTTGTATTGAATGCTTATGATTTCTGCACATTGATTTTGTATCCTGAGACTTTGCTGAAGTTGCTTATCAGTTTCAGGAGATTTTGGGCTGAGATGATGGGGTTTTCTAAATATATAATCATGTCATCTGCTAATAGAGACAATTTGACTTCCTCCTTTCCTAATCGAATACCCTTTATTTCTTTTTCTTGCCTGATTGCTCTGGCTAGAACTTCCCATACTATATTGATTGGAGTGGTGAGAGAGAGTATCCTTGTCTAGTGTGGGATTTCAAAGGGAATGAGTCCAGTTTTTGCCCATTCAGTAGGATATTGGCTGTGGGTTTGTCATACATAACTTTTATTATTACGTTCCATTGATACCTTTTTATTGAGTGTTTCTAGCATAAAGGGCTATTGAATTTTGTCGAAGGCCTTCTCTGCATCTGTTGAGATAATCATGTGGTTTTTGTCTTGGGTTCTGTTTATGTGGTGGATTACATTTATAGACTTGGCATATGTTGAACAGGCCTTGCAGCCCTGGGATGAAGCCTACTTGATCATGATGGATAAGCTTTTTGATGTGCTGTTGCAATTAGTTTGCCAGTATTTTATTGAAGATTTTTGCATCTATGTTCATCATGGATATTGGCCTGAAGTTTTCTTTTCTGGTTAAGTCTCTGCCAGGTTTTGGTATCAGGAGGGTCATAGTCTCATAAAATGATTTGGAAAGGATTCCCTCTTTTTGTTTTGTTTGGAATAGTTTCAGAAGGAGTGGTACCAGCTCCTCTTTGTAAATCTGGTAGAATTTGGCTGTGAACCCCTCTGGATGTGGACTTTTTTCGGTTGGTAGGCTATTAATTGCTGCCTCAACTTCAGCCTTTGTTATTGGTCTATTCAGGGTTTCAACTTCTTCCGGTTTTGGCTTTGGAGATTTCAAGTGTCCAGGAATTTATCCATTTCTTCCAGGTTTACTGGTTTGTTTGCATAGAGTTTTTTTGTAGTAATCTCTGATGATAGTTTGTATTTCTGTGGAATCAGTGGTGATATCCCTTTATCATTTTTTATTGCATCTATTTGATTCTTCTCTCTTTTCTTTTTTATTAATGTGGCTAGCAATCTGTCTATTTTGTTGATCTTTTCAAAAAACCAGCTCCTGGATTTATTGATTTCTTGAAGGATTTTTTGTCTTTCTATCTCCTTCAGTTCTGCTCTGATCTTATTTATTTCTTGTTCTAGCTTTTGAGTTTTCTTTGATCTTGCTCCTCTTGCCCTTTCATTTTTGATGATAGGGTGTCAATTTTAGATTTTTCCTCGCTTCTCACGTGGGCATTTATTGCTATGAATTTCTCTCTAGACATTGCTTTAAATGTGTCCCAGAGATTCTGGTACATTGTGTCTTTGTTCTCATTGTTTTCAAAGAACATCTTTATTTCTGCCTTCATTTCATTGTTTATCCAGTCAACATTCAAGAGCCAGTTGTTCAGTTTCCATGAAGTTGTGCTGTTCTCAGTTAGTTTCTTAATCCTGAGTTCTAATTTGATTGCAAAGTGGTCTAAAAGACTGTATGTTATGATTTCCATTCTTCTGCATTCTTTGAGGAGTGATTTACTTCCCATTATGTGGTCAATTTTAGAGTAGGTGTGATCTGGTTCTGAGAGGAATGTATGTTCTGTGGATTTGGGGTGGAGAGTTCTGTAGATGTCTACTAGGTTTGCTTGGTCCAGATCTGAGTTCAAGTCCTGGATATCCTTGTTAATTTTCTGTCTCACTTATTTGTCTAATATTGACAGTGGCGTTTTAAAGTCTTCCACTATTATTGTGTGGGAGTCTAAGTCTCTTAGTAGGTCTTTAAGAACTTGCTTTATGTATCTGGGTGCTCCTGTATTGGGTGCATATATGTTTAGGATCATTAGCTCTTCTTGTTTTATTGCACCTTTTACCATTAAGTAGTGCCCTTCTTTGTCTCTTTTGATCTTTGTTGGTTTAAAGTCCATTTTATCAGAGACTAGAGACTAGTATTGCAACTCCTGCTTTTTTTTTTCTCTCAATTTGCTTGATAAATCTTCTTCCATTCTTTTATTTTTAGCTGATATGTGTCCTTGCACATGAGATGGGTTTTCTGAATAGAGCACACCAATGGGTCTTGACTTTTTATCCAATTTGCCAGTCTGTGTCTTTTGATTGGGGCATTTAGCCCATTTACACTTCAGGTTAATTTTATTGTGTGTGAATTTGATCCTGCCGATTTGATGTTAGCTGGTTTGCCCATTGGTTAATGCAGTTTTTTCATTGTGTCGATGCTCTTTACCATTTGGTACATTTTTGGAGTGGCTGGTACTGGTTGCTCCTTTCCATGTTTAGTGATTCTTTCAGGAGCTCTTGTAAGGCAGGCCTGGTGGTGATGAAATCTCTCAGCAATTGCTTGTCGGTAAAGAATTTTTTTTCTCTGCCACTTATGAAGCTTAGTTTGGCTAGATATGAATTTCTGGCTTGAAAGCTCTTTTCTTTAAGGATGTTGAATATTGGCCCCCACTCTCTTCTGGCTCCTAGGGTTTCTGCTGAGAGATCTTCAGTGAGTATGATGGGCTTCCCTTTGTGGGTAACCCGATCTTTCTCTCTGGCTGCCCTTAGCATTTTTCCCTTCATTTCAATGCTGGAGAATCTGATGATTATGTACCTTGGGTTTGCTCTTCTTGAGGAACATCTTTGTGGTGTTCTCTGTATTTCCTGGGCTTGAATATTGGCCTGCCTTGCTAGGTTGGGGAAGTTCTCCTGAATAATCTCCTCAAAGTGTTTCCAGCTTTGATTCATTCTCTCCGTCACATTCAGGTACAACTATTAAATGTAGATTAGGTCTTTTCACATAATCTCATATTTCTTGGAGGCTTTGTTCATTTCTTTTCACTCTTTTTTCTCTAATCTTGCCTTCTCATTTTATTTCATTGACTTTATCTTCAATCTCTGATAGCCTTTCTTCTGCTTGGTTGATTCGGCCATTGAAACTTGTGTGTGCTTCAAAGAGTTCTCATGCTGTGTTTTTCAGCTCCACTAATAAATAAGATTTTATTAAAGTTTTCTTTTTGCTTGGTTATTTACACAAATAGTTTTAAGTTGTTATCCGGTTGAAATAGTGAGTTATAAGATAGTATTTGCCAGCCTCATTGTATGTAATCTCAAACAAAAAATCAGACAATGAATACCAAGAATAAAAATAAAACATGAGAAACCAATTCATATCACTAGAGAAAATTATCTTCACTAGAGGAAGTCAGGAATGAAACAAGGGAGAGAAGACCACCTAACAACCAGCAAACAAATAACAAAATAGCAGGAGTAAGTCCTTACTTATCAATCATAACATTGAATATAAATGGACTAAATTCTCTAATCCAAAAAAAATAGACTGGTTGAATGGATTAAAAGAAAGACTACTCACTGATCTCTTGCCTACAAGAAACGTACTTCACCCCTAATGGTACACAGACTTAAAAGGATAAAAAAATATATTTCCTTGCCAATGGAAACAAAAAAGATCAGGAATTGCTATACTTATATCAGACAAAATTGATTTCAAGATAAAAATTATAAGAAAAGACAAAGAAGATCATTATACAATGATAAAGTTGTCAATTTAGCAAGAGATGTAACAAGTTTAGATATACGTGTACCCAACACAGGAGCATCCAGATATATAAAGGAAACATTATTAAATTGAAAGAGACAGAGAGAGGCCCTAATATAATAATAGCTGGAGAATTCAACACCCCACTGTTAGCAGTGGACAGATCTTCCAGACAGAAAATCAACAAAGAAATATCAGACTTAATTACACTATAGGCCAAATGGATCTAATAGATATTTACAAAACATTTTTATCCAAGAGCTGTAGAATAAACATTCTTTTCCTCAGCACATAAATTGTTCTCAAGGAAAAACCATATATTAGGTCACAAAACAAGTCTTAAAGCATTAAAAATATTAAAATGATATCAAGCATATTGTTTGACTAGAATGGTATAAAGCTAGAAATTAATGACAAGAGAATTGTTAGAAACTATACAAATACATGAAAATTATATGCTCTTGAATGACTAGTAGATCAAAGAAGAAATTAAAAAGGAAATTGAAAAGTTTTTTGAAACAAATGATAATGGAAGCGCAACATACCAAAACCTATGGGTTACAGAAAAAGTAGCGCTAAGAGGAAAAATTGTAGCTATAACTGCCTGTGTCATGAAAGATAGTATCTCTGGATTTTCCAGGCACATAATGCAAGCTGTAGGATAATAGATAACCCTACAGCTTGCATTATGTGCCTGGAAATTTGGAGGAAGTTGTGTGCTGGGGTCTGGAGGATGGTGGCCTTCTTCTCAAAGCTCCACTAGACAGTGCTCGAGCGGGAACTTTCTGTGAGAGCTCCAACCCTACATTTGTCTTCCACAATGCCCTAGAAAAGATTCTCAATGAAAGGTATGCCCCTGAGCAAACTTCTGCCTGGACATTCAGAAATTTTCATACATCCACTAAAATCTTGGTGGAGGTTCCCTAACTTCAGCTCTTGACTTCTGTGTACTCACAGTTCCAACACCACATGTCAGTCACCAAGACTTGGGCTTGCACTTTCTGAAGCAATGCCCTGATCAGTACATTGACTCCTTTTAGCCATAGCTAGAGCTGAAGCAGCTGAGATTCAGGGCACTATGCCCCAAGGCTGCATAAAGCATTGGGCCCCTGGGCCTGTCCCACAAAATTATTATGCTCTCTTAGGCTTCGAGGCCTGTGATGGGAGGGATTGCCATGAAGGTCTCTTCCATCCCCTGTAGACATTTTTCCATTGTCTTAGTGATTAACAGTTGAATTGCTTACACAAATTTCTGCAGCTACTTGAATTTCTCCCCAGACAATCTGGTTTTCTCAAATTTTCCAAACTTTTATGGTCTGCTTTCTCTTAAATGCTCGGTCACTTAGAAATTTTTCCCCCCAAATACCCTAAATCATCTCTCTCAAGTTAAAAGTTCCACAAATCTCTAGGGCAGGGGCAGAATGCAGCCAGTCTCTTTGCATAGTTAGGGTCACCTTTACTCCAGTTTCCAGCAAGTTTCTTATCACTGTTTAAGACCACTTGAGCCTGGACTTCGTTGTCCATATCAATATCAGCATTTTGGGTAAAGCCATGCAACAAATTTCTAGAAAGTTTCAAACTTTCCCACATCTTCCTGTCTTCTGAGCCTTCCAAACTGTTCCAACCTCTGCCTGTTACCCAGGTCCAAAGTTGCTTCCACATTTTTGGGTATCTTTACAGCAATGCCCCACCCTCTGAGATACCAATTTACTGTTTTATTTTTTTCTCATGCTGCTATGAAGGAATACCTGACACTGGGTAATTTATAAAGAAAAGAGGTTTAATTGACTCACAGCTCTGCATGGCTGTGGAGGCCTCAGGAAATTTACAATCATGTCAGAAGGGGAAACAGACTCATACTTCTTCACATAGTGGTAGGAGATAGAAGTTTGAGAGCCAAGCAAAGATGGAAGACTTTTATAAAACCATCAGATCTTGTGAGAACTTCCTCATTATTATGAGACCAGCATAGAGGAACCGCCCCATAATTCAGCTACCTTCCACTGAGTTTCTCCCATGACAGGAGGGGATTATGGAAACTACAATTGAAGATGAGATTTGGGTGGGAACACAGCCAAGACATATCAATCCATATGCAAAAGAAGGAACCTAGACCTCTGTCTCTCGCTACACAAAAAAATCAGATCAAAGTGGATTAAAGACTTTAAGACTTCAAACTATAAAACTACTACAAGAAAACATTGGAGAAAATCTTCAGGACATTTGTCTGGGCAAAGATTTCTTGAGCAATACCCCACAAACACAGATGACCAAAGCAAACGTGGACAAATGGGATCTCATCAAATTAAAAAACTTCGGCATAGTAAAGAATATAATCAATGAATTGAAGAGACAACACACAGAATGAGAGAAAATATTTGCACACTATTCCTCTGACAAGGATTTAATAACCAGAATATAAGGAGCTCAAACAACTCTACAGGAAAAAAACTTAAAAATGTGATAAAAAATGGGCCAAATTTTTGAATAAACATTTCAGAAAAGAAGACATACAAATGCCAAATAGGCATATGAAAATGTGTTCAGCATCAATAATCATCAGAGAAATGCATATCAAAACTATGAGATATTATTTCACCTAGTTAGAATGGCTTATACTCAAAAGAGAGGTGATAAAAAATGCTAGTGAGGATATGGAGAAAATGGAACCCTTGTATACTGTTGGTGGGAATGTAAATTAATACAACTATAATTTGGAGGTTCCCCAAAAAACTAAAAAGTGAGCTATTATATGATCCACCAATCCCACTGCTGGGTATATACCCAAAAGAAAGACAATTCGTATATTGAAGGGGTCTCTGCACTCCTGTATTTGTTGCAGCACTGCTTACAATAGCTGAGTTTTGGATACAACGTAAGTGTCCATCAACAGATGAATGGAAAACAAAAATGTGATACATATAGACAGTGGAATACTATTCAGCCATAAAGAATGAGATCTGGCATTTGCAACAGCATGGATTGAATTGGAGATCATTATGTTAAATGAAATAAGCCAGACAGAAAGACAAACATTGCACGTTTTCAGTTATTTGTGGGGTCTAAAAATTAAAACAACTGGATCCAAGGAGATAGAGGGTAAAAGTAAAAACAGAGTAATAGATGGCTACCAGAGGCTGAGGGGTTGGTGGAGAAGTGAAGACGGTTAAAGGGTACAAAAAAAAAAAAGAATTAATGATATGTACTATTTGATAGCACAATAAGTGAACTGTAGTTAGTAATAATTGTATATTTTAAAATAAAGTGCAGTTGGATTATTTGTAACTCAAAGGATATATGCTTGAGGGAATGGATACCCCATTCTCTATGATGTGCTTATTTTACATTGCATGCCTGCATCAAAACATTTTGTGTAACCCATAAATATATATACCTACTATGTACTTACAAAATTTTTAATAATTAAAATTTTTTAAATATAGGCTAACGAAGTATAGACTTACCTACCAACAAAATAACATGAGTAAATCCTAGCTATAATAATGATCATGGCTGTTGGAGATGTAAGGGAATGACTACTGAAATGAATAGTAATGGGTAAGGAGACAAAAATACTACCATTGAAAGAGGTGGAATAAGAACCATATTCTGAAATGTTCTGGATGAGAAAAACCCTTTGGTTGGACTATATTCAATAAATCGCTATAACTAGAATTAGAATCAGAAAATTTGTTTCAAACTCCTAGTGCATTTACTAATTCACCTTGCATTATCCTCCATTTTGTGTTTGCTAACTTATTTTGACCAAGTGATATCCCTAGCTGTAGTTGATGAAAGGAAGAATTCCTAATACTAATACTAGTGACATGAAAGTGTTTTCTGATAGCTTATTTTTTCCCCCTCAACTTTAAGAGGAAATAACGGAATGCTAGAAGTAGCAGAGTACTTTTTTTTTTAATTCCTGAGACAGCAACCTCTTTATTATACCATACCACTCCCAGTGGAAGCACTAGAATGACAAAGTGACACAATAAATATTGCATTAATGGAAGATTGATCTTGAAGCAGTGTTGATATGGGGACTGAGAAACTGTTTATATGTTGCTGCAGAGATGAAAAAATGAATCTCTCTAAAGACAATCTGCCACTTACATGAAGCCTTTCTTCTTTCCTGCTGAAAATTCTTTCTCCTCTCTGACTTCCCACATTTATGCTTATCTTCTTATGGCATGTTTTCACTTCCTGTTTTTCATTATAGATATTTAAATACATACATTTAATTATTTATTGTAATCTCTGTACTTAAACGACACTGGCTTGCTACATTAGATATATTCCTTGCTTCAAGTGCTGCAAGGAGCTTATACTTAGTAAAGCCTATAATGGAGTGCTTTTTGCATATACTAATTAATATGATTTAGTGTATACATGTTTTTACATTATAGCCCTTACTAAGTATAAGCTCCTTGAAGCACTTGAAGCAAGGAATATATCTATATTATGTTTTCACTGTTTTGGGCAAATATCAATTACATTAAATATATTTGTTGAATTATTGAGATAAATGAAAAGCAAGTTAACATGGCACTTTGAACAGGAGCTTTAGAATTAGGCAGATCTGGGTTCAAATCTTGACTTTGTTCTGTTTCAGTTGTTTGAACTTGGAAAACTTAGCCTCTAAGAACCTTATTTTCTCTACATGTAATATGGTAATAATAATTAGAATAATAATTAGTGATGATGGATAACAGCTGTGGAGTGCTTAAATGTCCTGGTCACTGCTAAGTGCATTTTATAGATATTTAATGCATATATATATGTAATAATAATTTAATATCTATGAAACCCTATTAGAAACATGCTCTTTGAACAAAAATACTGCCTTGATAGGTGGTTCAGAGAATCCAGTGAATAATGGGGGAAATGTCACCACACAGGAGAACTCAATGGGAGGTAGTTATTATTAGATGCTCTAGACAGATTGAGTCCGGATTATGACACCAGTGGAGAAGAAAAGGATCAATTTGTGCTACATTTCAGGAAAGAATTAACAAAATCTGGTTAGTAGTTAGATATATGAGAAAATAACTAGGATTTAGTGACAATGTAAAAAGACCCAGTTGCACATCTAACATTAAAATACTAATTTCACTCAGTCTTCATTAACGTTAAGCTATCCTGAGAATAATCAATTAATAAAACAACTTTCATACTGAACATCTGGACAGCAAAGAATTTTCAGGGTGCTTATGCACCCCTGATGGCACAACACATTTACTGTTATTGGCAATCATCATAGTGTTTCAAAGTTAGAGTCCCGGGGTGCTTCTTTCTACAAACACATAAATTCAACTATCTACTGAATGTTGGCCAAATTTGCCCTGTTGAAACATTGAACATAATAAAGTGATTTTGGCTTAGAGCACTTGGAGATTAAACTATGGGAAAAATTATCTTCCAAACATTTATCAACCCACCTTTTTTTTTCCCCTCCCAATCAACACTTATGTTTCAGACCATCACAGCAAGATGCCACATTGTCAGATGTCATGGTAAGAGACAGTCCACAGAGGTGTTTTCAGGCTGCACAGCTCCCAGCTACCTGATTATTCCAAAACAGTCCTGAAATTAATTTCCTCATGAGGTTGTTGTACTCTTGAAGACCCCACTTCCATGTAACAAAAGCAAATTAGACTCAATACCACCACCAAATTAAAGTTTGTTGTGGGGGACAAAAATCTCCAACTGTATGTTAGCTTACTCTTTGTATTCTAAAGAAAAATGAATTTTTATCTTAAGTCATTGACAAAATGAAGGCCATTCTCAGTAGATTTTACTGAGGTGAGCTTAGTAATAATAGGAAGCTGAAATTCTGTAATACTTAGCAGTAAAACTCCTTAGAAGATTCCTGGAAAAGAAGAAATGAAATTTTCAAATGAAAAAAAAATATTGATGAAAAACTTGTCTTTACTATTATTTCACTTTAAAATATATATTCCAAAGTTAATGTTGTTTGAAGTATTCATTTCTTTACCACTTAAATATTTTTGGAAATAGTTAAGGTGATATGAGTTTCTATTAAACATACTTTGAATAGAAAAAAAGAATAAAATCATAGTTTAAATAAATTTCAAAAAGTCAGAAAACACATAGTATAACTCAAGATGTGGTCTAGATTAAAAGTGGTTTCCCAGGCAAGGAAGTTGCCACCATCCTAGTCATAGGATTTATATCTCCCAATACAAATATATTTAAAGGGCTTGGCAAATATAAACATGTGAATGATTATAACTTTTAGCCTTTCTACAAAATGCTTTATCTTTCTATTCTGTAAAGGATTTCACTATTTCTGACTATGAAGGGCTCTTTCTTAATTAAAGGCCTTAATATTTATAATGCCTACTTGGAAAAAAAGTAGTATGAGTTATAAATATCAGGTTTCACCTGTTTTTTATACTCAATCTATTTGTCTTTATACTCATATGTATGAAAACACAGTTACAAGAATTCTAGTAAAAGTAAAATAGCATAGTGTATAGGGAGAAAGCGAGAATAACAGTAAGAATTGGAGTGCTCAGATAATCAACTATGCTTGTGCTAACTAGGTCTTGCTTTCCTTGTATGTTTAAAGGATTTATACCAATATTGCCACCAGCGTCTAATCTCCTCAGCGATTGTCTCCCATCTGGAGTCTGTCAGTTTTGCAGTAGAATGCATATAAAAGAACCTCCTTTACTTCCCCAATTGAACAAACGTTATTCATTCAATCTACTGGCATGAATTGAGGGTCTACTACAAACTAAGTGCAACATTGGCCTTTGGAGCAGAAAACAGAAGAATAAAATAAGGACCCAGACTAGAGAGATTTTTTATTCTCAATAACAGGAACAAATACTCACAAAAAGTATGATCCACCATACATACCTAGCATCTTTAATTGTTAGGTTCTCAGAGGTGTTTTATTTTTGATGCAACAGACTCCAAATAATATATAAAATACATTGTAGACATTATATATAATATTTGTCAGAGAGACTAGAAGCAATAAATCTATTAGAAGTTGATAGTTTATGTTCAATATTTTATTCATTTTTATATCAATGAGACTGAGGATTAATATTAGCTTTTAGTTAACTTCTGAGCAGACATTTGGGAAACTGAAATATGTCGTTGTGGATCATTCTCAAAAGGGGAACAATTCAGAAACTTTATATTCACTGCAACAGTCATCTGAAGCATTAAATCTGCTGTTCTAAAAAGCACAGTGAGTTTGTTGCAGTGCAGTTATTTTGTTTGTTTTCTTTACTAAGTAATTGGAATGAGAATTCCTCTGGTAACTTGCTTGGGATGTTAATGACACATTGTCTTTTTTGTAGAAATAAATGATAAACCATAAATGATTTTTCTGCTTAGCTACGCATCTTGATACAAAGAATCTTAAATGAACATGCAATCAAAGTTCCTTTGTACCTACTATAGATAAGATAAATTACTATATTTGGATTTTTTCTAATGCAGAAATTTCCTAATTCCTTCTAATTTTTGTAGTTGGGTCATTACTCAGTATTAATGCAGAGTAACAGCAACTATGTCTAAATTAACTGTAAACATCTTTAAGTGCTTTTTCAGATTGTCTCATAAGAATATTTTTTGTTGTTGCTGTTTTGAGAAAAAAGAGTAAGTGATGAATCTTTGTCTGATGTCCCAGGGCAGATATTCTGAAATCTTTGTCAAATTAAGTGTGCAAAATAATCAGCTGGTTCACTTATTGTGGACTGATAACAAAAAGCTGCCTTGTTATTTGAAACACTCCAGTTAATTCTGATTCAAGTCATTTTTAGATTACATTTTGAGAAGTATTTCTGTAATAAAAACTTTAGAAAAGCAACAACAAAGCCAGGAAATTCTCGCCAGGATTCCAAATGAGAATAAAGGGAGGCATTTTGTTTAGATTACTCTATTTAATTGTACAATGTTTCTTATTCCAAAAATTTAAGCCATTTGCCTGAAAAACAAAAACAAATTACTTGAATCACCCTAAGAGTCTGATATATCTTTGTGTAAATGGCATCAGTTATAATGCTATGAAACAACCACAGAACTTCAGTGGCACACCACAATAGTTACTTAGTTCATAGTGTAACACTATGTGAAGTTGATATGGGCAAATAAACACTATGCTTACATGCATTTGCCATTAGCTGTAGGTCAATAACATATTCGGTTCTGCTGATCTTGGCGGTATTACAGTTCAATGGATCAGTTGACTGTTGTGAAATTTGAACGGCCTCAACAGGGAAAATGGAGGCAATTTAGCTCTCTTCCACATGTCTCTGTGTCTCTTATGCAGCAGAATACCTTGAGAATGCCTTCATGGCGAAGATAGAGGGCAAGAACAAGCAAGCCAAAATATGCAAGACTTCTTGATAATTAGGCTTGCAACTAGCACACCATACTATCTGCCACCACATTTCATTCACCAAAAGAAGCCACCAAATAAGCTAGGATTGAAGTATAGAGAAATAAATCCTTGCCTTTTAGAGAGAAGAAGGGAAGAGCTTTAAGTCATATGGTGAAGATCATGAATGCAGGGAAGGGCAAACAATAGAAGCCATTAATGTAATTGATTTATCACTTACATAATACAGATTATTGGGTATATTACCAACTAGTCTCAATGAACTTGTATTTTTCAAATGTAGTATTTTATTTCTAATTCTGAAAATAATCTCTACTCTGAGAAAAATTTTAAGGATACATTTAATGCATATGTATTATTTTTCAAGTAGCTTGTGCATGTGGTACTTGCACGAGCAATATCAAAGGATTTTAGATTAATAAGGGAACACACTTGCCACTTTAGAAACTCAGCCCTATGTCTCAAAATAGTCAATAGACTTGGGATGTTCAACAAGAAATTTTCCAAAGCAAAACAGGCATAAGTGCATATTTAAAAAAATAAATTAAAAATATATACTGTTTTCTATTTTGCTTTTGTCATATAAAATAACTCTTAGTATTCTTTTCTATATGTGTATGTTCCAATATTTTTCTCATTATTTTAAATGTTTGCTTAATATTTTATTAAATACATGTATCATAATTTTTAAAAAGTACTCTAGTAATTAATATTAAAGTTAATTAATTTCAAATATTTTAAATGGAGAGTTTTCAATTATAAACAATGCTAAAAACAACATGCCTGTTCATATATTTTGTACATGCATGTAATAGTTATTCTGTGGGGTTAACTCCAACAAGCAAAACGTCTGGTGAAAATGGTGTGTGCATTTCTGATTTTTATAGATATTAACAAAATACCTTTTAAAATATAAGAATATTTATATTTCTACATCTTCACCAATAATATGAAAACCCAACATGATAATAGACAAAAATGATTTCTCATTTTTCTTTTAACTTACATTTTAATTTGAGAGTACTTAATGTACATATGTTCTAATAGTAAACACAAGTTCAGATTAGCAGTCAAACTGACAAGGCAGGATAACTTTAATACTATGCTAATATAGCTATTACAGATAGATCCTGGGTGGAAAATTCTACATACATAACATTTTTACTATTTCAGTTAGAGATCCTGGACCTTCCGTATAGAGCCCCATCCACAGCCTCCTTAATAGAGCCCCCATTATACAGACCGTGTAGACAACTCCCTTTTCCCTTCAAACCCAACTCCTCTTTCACATATGGGGTATTCATCTTTGGGAGATGGGATAAAAGTGGTTTGCCTCGAATAGAGAAATTGCATTCTTGAGTTTTTCACCACAATTTTATGTTATAATCATGCAAGCCCAAGACATCCATATGAAATCATAACATTTTAAATCTAAGTGGAATCCATAAATTAGTCAAAAGTGACCCTTATTATTTCATATTCCATATTTATCTTAGCTCAGAAGATTCAAAGGGTGTGAATCTTTGAGTCATACTCAGGGTACATATGGCAGATACAAAGTTACTGTTCCAGGTGGCTCTAGGTCTGTTCAGGGGAAAAGTTTAATTCTTAAACTTATGAGCTATTTTTTTATGCTGTTGTTGGTATCTCCTCATTCAAATTGTCTTCATAAATTTGCTGCCTTTTTTCTTAATTTTTATAATTGTTTATTAATTGGTAAAAGTTCATTTTGTAGTAGGAAATATATCCTTTGTCTGCTGTATGCTATACAAATATTTTATAATTTGATTTTTATAATTTAGATTCAGACATTTTTCCCATGCAAATATTTAAAAAATATTTCCTTTACATACTTTCTTTATGGGTTTATTATATGCATACTTCAACCATCTATTTTGCATTTAAATATTTGTCCTCTTAAAAATTACTTTGGTGTAAAGTGTGGCACAATATTTAATTTTTTTTTTTTTTGACAATTGGCTAGTTCATTATCCCAATATCATGTGAATATTTCCGTATTTCCATACTGCTTCAAAATGGCATACTGTATGTTTACCTATGTAATAAATCTGCATAGCCTGGACATGTACCTTAGAACTTAAACTAAAAGCTAAAGAAAATTTAAAAAAAATGAGATCTAACCACAAAAAAAATTTATTCTTTATCACTTACCAAATTGTTAAGGCCTTTGTGACTATTCAATTTCACTGATTTTTCTTTCTCCTCCTACAGCTTTACCAAATTGTTCTAATTACTCTATTCCATTATGTCTTAATATCTGCTAGGTCATTGCCCTCACATTATTTCTATTTCTGAAATTTTTGCAGATTATGTTGTGCTCATTTTCCCACATGTATTGAAATAAATTTGTTACAATGCAAATAAAACTTATTAATTTTTTACATTGCTTCAGGTACATTTACAGATTAGTTTGGTGAAAACAATATCTTTATAATATTGACACTAAGAATGTGGTTTTAAAACAAATTTATTATTTGACTCCTTTGTACCTCAAAACAGTTTTTAACATGCAGATTCTGTTATATACGTTTTTAGTAAATCTGTTTTTAGTAGATATTATTACTTCCATTGTATTTTTAAATTTAACATATTTGAATATTGTCATGTTGGTAGTATTTTATTACTGTTGCAATCAACTGCTGTACTGATACTGAAATCTATTATCTTTACTAGTATTTTAGTTGATTCTTAGAATTTCCAAGTATCTAATAATATTTGAAAATTCTGCACAACATAGTATGTTTCTTTCATTTGATAACTTCCAGTAATACTAATATTAAACATACTTGTCTTTTTCTTGACTTTAATGGAAGTGCTACTTTTTAAAATTATTAATTGTAATGCTATTTATTAGTAAATTTTTTAAAAAGAATGTTGAATTGATTTCTATACATACATAGAAACCCATTCCATCTAGTTTCTGCATCTATTTTTGTAGAGATAAAGAGTCTCATGTTGCTCTTGTCTTTTCCGAAATCTATAATTATTTGCAAACACATTCTATATTGTGTTTCTACATTCACTATTTTTTTACAAATTATATTAGCAGGTGGTTTTTACTTTTATTTGGCTTCCTTTTTAAAGAATGTGTTCTTTGATTTGTATTTTACTTTTCTTGTATTGTTTAAATGATCAATTTCTATTTTTACTTTGTGAGTTACACTTTTCTAGCCACCTTAGGTATATTTATTTTTGTTCCTCTTCTTGTTTCATTTTTGGTACCTAAGAGCTTTTTTGCATTCTTTATTTTCCGAACATTTAAGTGTTTGTTTCTTTTGCTGATATACAGAGTGTTCTTAAAACACTTTTTCTAATTGTCCTATAGTTTCTATTTTGACTCTTATTAGCAGAATAATCATTTAAAGGACAGGTATTAAATTTTTACAGAGTTTGAAAGTGAATTTTATTTAAATAATATTATATATATTCTAAAGTTTAGAAATTTATTAAAATTTTCTTTGCGTAATTTCTTTTATTAGGTATGAGATTTCATGTGGATCATGTCTTTTCATTTTTACTACTATTGATATTTTAGGCCAGATAATTCTTGACTCGGGGTTGAGGGTAAGGGCTGTCCTGTGCATTGTAGGATGTTTAGAAGGAAACATGGTCAGTAGTCACTAGATGTTAGAACCTGATATTTAAGTTAAATAGTGTTAATATTGGATACTTTGTTTTATTTCCTGCTCTATGTATTTGTCAGTTTGATTATTTCATACTTCTAGATTACATAGATACATTTTTTATAATGAAAAAATATATTTGTCTCTTAATATTCAAATTTGACAGGTATATTTTTAGTTTGTTACCTGCAGCCATTTGAAGTTACCATGAAGGATCTCTCTGGCATGATAAAGATGTTCTATGTCTTGGTAGGAATTTAGATTACATGGGCATATTAACTTTTCAAAATCACAGGACTGTTTACTAAATATATTTGGATTCCTGCATGTAAATTACCGCATGCAAAAAAAAGCCAATATAATATGTATAATATTTTACTGGTAAAAGTCATTTAGTGTTCAAGATATTAGGAAACAGATATCTATTGGGATACTAAACACAAATTGCATTTCCACAGGGTGTTGGACTCTAATTTTTGCCATATAGGAAAGAGTGAGTATTTTAGTTTATAGAAAAACACGGCTTTGGTTTAGGTTTAAAATTTTAAATTTCTGTCTGCTTTTCTATAACAGTTGTTTTCAAGGTAGTCATTTTCCTTAATACCTGATTACATGAGACTGTGTTAATAAGCCTTCTCTCAATAATATAAAACTCAAATCTTCATTTAATAAAATTATTGAACCAGAATATTTCTGATGAAAAAATTATCGTCATAGAAACATTTGAAAGTAAAGTAAAATAAAATGTGCTAAAACAAAAGAACAATCATTTATTTTAATAAAAACATAAATAGCATATTTTAAGGTGGCAAACAATGAGGAAGAAAAAAGGATAGTGTAATTAGCTATAATCTTAAAATAATGTTAAAACAATTATTTTTTGAAAAAGATATTGCATTAGAGATATTGGCAATCCATATTTCTTTTAAATTAAAAAAATACCATTTCTATACTTTTGATTATACTGGGTTATTAAAATATTTAAAAGCCATGCCTAATACATGGAACACTTAAAACAGTAGAACAACTCAGCCCACCAGAATGTTGAGAGTTAAGACTATAACATGTTGTTGATTTAAAATCCCTTTTGATTGAAGTGTAGAGTTTTCATGTTATTAATTACATAGTTTCTTACACATTTCTTTTAGGTATGTGCTTAGTGTAAACATTGTAACAAGATACACCATTTTTGTCTATGGAAACATATTAATAATTTTAGGAGACCAATAAATAAATTATAATTAAGGAGAAATAGTACAAAAAAGAACAGAATAGATTATACCTGGGTTACTTGATATTTTTAGTGTATAATTTATTAACTGGGCTGTAATAATTTAGAATATTTCTGCACATGCATTATATAATTGTAAAGGGATCAATGTAACAAAAAGAGCTAACGATCCTAAATATATACACACCCAACACAGGAGCACCCAGATACATACAGCAAGTTCTTAAAGGCCAACAAAGAGACTGAGACTCCCACACAATAATAGTGGGAGACTTTAATACCACACTGTCAATATTAGATGGATCAAGGAGACAGAAAATTAACAAGGGATATCCAGGACTTGAACTCAGGTCTGGACCAAGCAGACCTAATAGACATCTATAGAACTCTCCATGCCAAATCCACAGAATATACACCCTTCTCAACACTACATCATACTTATTCTAAAATTGACCACATAATTTGAAGCAAAACACTCCTCAGCAAATGCAAATAACAGAAATAATAACAAACAGTCTTTCAGACCACAGTGCAATCAAATTGAACCTCAGGATTAAGAAACTCACTCAAAACTGCACAACTACATGGAAACTGATCAACCCGCTCCTGAATGACTACTCAATAAATAATGAAATGAAGGCAGAAATAAGGATGTTATTTGAAACCAATGGGAACGAAGACAATGTACCAGAATCTCTGGGACACATTTAAAGCAGTGAGTAGAGGGAAATTCATAGCACTAAATGCCCATAAGAGAAAGGAGGAATGATCTGAAATAGACATCCTAACATCGTGATTAAAAGAACTAGAGGAGCAAGAATAAACAAATTCAAAAGCTAGCAGAAGACAGGAAATAAATAAGATCAGAGCAGTACTGAATGAGATAGAGACACAAAAATACCTTCAAAAAATTAATGAATCTAGGAGCTGGTTTTTTGAAAAGATCAACAAAATAGATAGACTGCTAGCCAGACTAATAAAGAAGAAAAGAGAGAATAATCAAATAGATGCAATAAAAAATGATAAAGGGGATATCAATACCAATCCCACAGAAATATGGACTACTATCAGAGAATACTATAAACATCTCTATGCAAATAAACCAGAAAATCTAGAAGAAATGGGTAAATTCCTGGATCCTTACACCTTCCCAAGACTAAATCAGTAAGAAGTCGAATCCGTGAATAGACCAATAACAAGATCTGAAATTGAGGCAGCAATTAATAGCCTACCAACCAAAAAAAGTCCAGTACAAGATGGGTTTACAATCGAATTCTAACAGAAGTACAAAGAGGAGTTGGTACCATTATTTCTGAAACTATTCCAAACCATAGAAAAAGAGGGAATCCTCCCTAACTCATTTTACGTGACCAACATCATCCTGATACCAAAACCTGGCAGAGACACAACTGAAAAAGAAAATTTCAGGCCAATATACATGATGAATATTGATGTGAAAATCTTCAATAAAATACTGGAAAACTGAATCCAACAGCACATCAAAAAACTTACCCATCATGATCAAGTTAGCTTCATCTCTGGGATGCAAAGCTGTTTCAACATATGCAAATCAATAAATATAATCCACAACATAAACAGAATCAAAAACAAAAACCAAATGATTATCTCTAAAGATTTAGAGAAGGCATTCAACAAAATTCAACAGCCTTTATGCTAAAAAACTATCAATAAACTAGGTACTGATGGAATATATTTCAATATAATCAGAGCTATTTATGACTAACCTACAGCCAATATTAAACTGAATGGGCAAAAACTGGAAGCATTCCCTTTGAAAAGTGGAAGTAGACATGAATGCCCTCTCTTACCACTCCTATTCAACATAGTATTGAAAGTTCTGACCAGGGCAATCAGGCAAGAAAAGAAATAAAGGGTCTTCAATTAGGAAAAGGAGAAGTCAAATTGTCTCTGTTTGCAGCTGGCATAATTATATATTTAGAAAACCCCAGAGTCACATCCCAGAATCTCCTTAAGATGATAAGAAACTTCAGCAAAGTCTTAGGATACACTAGGTGCAAAAATCTCAAGCATCCCTGTACACCAATAACAGACAGCCAAATCATGAGTGAACTCCCATTCACAACTGCTACAAAGAGAATAAAATACCTAGGAATACAACTAACAAGGGATGTAAAGGACCTCTTCAAGGAGAACTAAAAACCACTGCTCAAGGAAATGAGAGGACACAAACAGATGGAAAACATTCCATGCTCATGGATAGGAAGAATCAATATTGCGAAAGTGGCCATACTGCCCAAAGTAATTAATAGATTCACTGCTTTCCCATCAAGCTACCGTTGACTTTCTTCACAGAATTGGGAAAAAAAAAAGAACACTTTAAATTTCATATGGAACCAAAAAAGAGCCTACATAGCCAACACAATCCTAAGGAAAAAAAAAAAAAAAAAAAAGGTGGAGGCATCATGCTACCAGACTTCAATCTATATTACAAGGCTACAGTAATCAAAACAACTTTGTACTGGTTCCCATAACAGAGACATAGATCAATGGAACAGAACAGGGACCTCAGAAATAACACAACCTTTCTACAACCATCCGATCTTTGACAAACCTGACAAAAGGAAGCAATGGGGAAAGGATTCCCTATTTAATAAATGGTGTTGGGCAAACTGGCTAGCCATATGTAGACAGCTGAAACTGGATTCCTTCCTTACACCTTATATAAAAATTCACTCAAGATAGATTAAAGATTTAAATGTAATACCTAACACCATAAAAACCTTAGAAGAAAACCTAGGCAATACCATTCAGGACATAGGTGTAGGCAAGGACTTCATGATTAAAACACCAAAAACAATGACAACAAAAACCCAAATTGACAAATGGGATCTAATTAAGCTAAAGAGCATATGCACAGCAAAATAAACTACCATTAGGGTGAACTTGCAATCAACAGAAAAAATTTTTGCAATGACAAAAGGCTGGTATCCAGGATCTACAAAGAAATTAAAGTTACACAAAAAAATCAAACAACCCCATCTAAAAGTGGGCGAAGGATATGAACAGACATGTCTTAAAAGAAACATTTATGCAGCCAAGAAACATGAAGAAAAGCTCATCATCACTGGTCATCAGAGAAATGCAAATCAAAACTACATTGAGATACTATTTCATACCAGTTAGAATGGTGATCATTAAAAAATTTGGAGACAACAGATGCTGGAGAGGATGTGGAGAAATAGGAACACTTTTACACTGTTGGTGGGAGTGTAAATTAGTTCAACCATTGTGGAAGACAGTATGGCGATTCCTTAAGGACCTAGAAATAGAAATTTCATTTGACCCAGCAATCCCATTACTGGGTATATATCCAAAGGATTATAACTCATTCTACAAGGACACATGCACACAAATGTTCATTGCAGCACTGTTTACAATAGCAAAGACCTGGAACCAACCCAAATGCCCATCGATGATAGACTGGACAGGGAAAATATGGTACATATACACCATGGAATATTATGCAGCCATCAAAAATGATGAGTTCGTGTCCTTTGTAGGGACATGGATGAACCTGGAAACCACCATTCTCAGCAAACTGACACAAGAGCAGAAAATCAAACACCACATGTTCTCACTTGAAGAGGGTGTTGAACAATGAGAACACATGGACTCAGGTAGGGTAGCACTACACACTGGGGTCTGTTGAGGGGAAATGGGGGAGGGACGGTGGGGTGGGGAGGCAGGGAGAGATAGCATGGGGAGAAATGCCAGATACAGGCGAAGGGGAGGAAGGCAACAAATCACACTGCCATGCAGGTACCTATGCAACAATCTTGCATGTTCTTCACAAGTACCCCAAAACCTAAAATGCCATAAAAAAAATTTTGAGACAACAGATTATGGAGAGGATGTGAAGAAATAGGAACATTTTTACATTGTTTGTGGGAGGGTGAATTAGTTGAATCATTGTGGAAGACAATGTGGCAATTCCTCAAGGATCTAGAACTAGAAATACCATTTGAACCAGCAATCCCATTACTGGGTATATACCCAGAGGATTATAAATCAGTCTATTATAAAGATATATGCACATGTATGTTTATTGCAGCACTGTTCACAATAGCAAAGCCTTGGAACCAACCCAAATGCTCATCAATGATAGACTGGATAAAGAAAATGTGGCATGTAATTACACCATGGAATATTATTCAGCCACAAAAAAGGATGAGTTCATGTTCTTTGAAGGAACATAGATGAATCTGGAAACCATAATTCTCAGCAAACTGACACAAGAACAGAAAGCCAAACACCGCATTTTCTCACTCATAATGGGTATTGAGCAATGAGAACATATGGACACAGGAAGAAGAACATCACACACTGGAATCTGTGTGTGTGGGAGCGTATTAGGTATTTCTCCTAATGCTATCCCTTCCCTAGGTGGTGGACTAGGGGAGAGATAGCATTAGGAGAAATACCTAATGTAGATGACTGGATGATGGATGCAGCAAACCACCATGGCACATGTATACCTATGTAACAAACCTGCACGTTATGCACATGTACCCCAGAACTTAAAGTATAATAATAATAAATCAATAAATAAAAGAATATCTCTGCCCATGGTTACTTATGACATTTGTGTCTTATAAACTTTACCTGAATACACTATTTTTCCTTTGTAAATGTTCTCAAAACTCTTTTCAAATTATTAACAGGATTTGATGGCATTGGCAATACAGAAAGAAAGAATGTGAATAAATAAACTTGATATTTCTGTTGCAGGGTTCTTGGATTTCTTAAAAATTGTGTATTACAATTAAAAATTGCAAACACCAGCCTTGCATCCCCGGGATGAAGCCTACTTGATCATGGTGGATAAGCTTTTTGATGTGCTGTTGCAATCAGCTTGTCAGTATTTTATTGAAGATTTTTGCATCTATGTTCATCATGGATATTGGCCTGAAGTTTTCTTTTCTTGTTGAGTCTCTGCCGGGTTTTGGAATCAGGATGATGTTGGTCTCATAAAATGATTTGGGAAGAATTCCCTCTTTTTGTATTGTTTGGAATAGTTTCAGAAGAAATGGTACCAGCTCCTCTTTGTATGTCTGGTAGAATTCAGCTGTGAACCCATCTGGACCTGGGCTTTTTTTGGGTGGTAAGCTCTTAATTGCTGCCTCAACTTCAGACCTTGTTATGGGTCTGTTCAGGGTTTCGGCTTCTTCCTGGTTTAGGCTTGGCAGGAGGCAAGTGTCCAGGAATTTATCCATTTCTTCCAGGTTTATTAGTTTGTGTGCATAGAGTTGTTTGTAATAATCTCTGATGATGGTTTGAATTTCTGTGGAATCTGTGGTGATATCCCCTTTATCGTTTTTTATTGCATCAATTTGGTTATTCTCTCTTTTCTTTTTTATTAATCTGGCTAGTGGTCTGTCTATTTTGTTGATCTTTTCAAAAAACCAGCTCCTGGATTTATTGATTTTTTGAAGGGTTTTTTGTGTCTCTATCTCCTTCAGTTCTGCTCTGATCTTAGCTATTTCTTGTCTTCTGCTAGACTGAGTTTTTTTGATCTTGCTCCTCTAGCTCTTTCAGTTTTGACGATAGGGCGTCAATTTTTGATCTCTCCTTGCTTCTCATGTGGGCACTTATTGCTATATATTTTCCTCTAGATACTGCTTTAAATGTGTCCCAGAGATTTTGGTATGTTGTGTCTTCATTCTCGTTGGTTTCGAAGAACATCTTTATTTCTGCCTTCATTTCATTGTTTATCCAGTCAACATTCAAGAGCAAGTTGTTCAGTTTCCATGAAGCTGTGCGGTTCTGAGTTAGTTTTTGAATTCTGAGTTCTAACTTGATACCAAAACAGAGATATAGACCAATGGAACAGAACAGAGGTCTCGGAGGCAACACAACATATCTACAACCATCTGATCTTTGACAAACCAGTCAAAAACAAGCAATGGGGAAAGGATTCCCTGTTCAATAAATGGTGTTGGGAAAGCTGGCTAGCCATGTGCAGAAAGCAGAAACTGGACCCCTTCCTGACACCTTACACTAAAATTAACTCCAGATGGATTAAAGACTTAAACATAAGACCTAACACCATAAAAACCCTAGAAGAAAATCTAGGCAAAACCATTCAGGACGTAGGTGTAGGCAAGGACTTCATGACCAAAACGCCAAACGCATTGACAACAAAGCCAAAATAGACAAATGGGACCTAATCAAACTCCACAGCTTCTGCACAGCAAAAGAAACAATCATTAGAGTGAATCGGCAACCAACAGATTGGGAAAAAATTTTTGCAGTTTACCCATCTGACAAAGGGCTGATATCCGTAATTTACAAAGAACTAAAGCAGATTTACAAGAAAAAAACTAACAAGCCCATTCAAAAGTGGGCAAAGGATATGAACAGACACTTCTCAAAAGAAGACATACGTGAGGCCAACAAACATATGAAAAAATGCTCATCATCACTGGTCATCAGAGAAATGCAAATCAAAACTACACTGAGATACCATCTCACGCCGGTTAGAATGGCGATCATTAAAAAATTTGGAGACAACAGATGCTGGAGAGGATGTGGAGAAATAGGAACACTTTTGCACTGTTGGTGGGAGTGTAAATTAGTTCAACCATTGTGGAAGACAGTGTGGCGATTCCTCAAGGACCTAGAAATAGAAATTCCATTTGACCCAGCAATCCCATTACTGGGTATATATCCAAAGGATTACAAATCGTTCTACTATAAGGACACGTGTACACGAATGTTCATTGCAGCACTGTTTACAATAGCAAAGACCTGGAACCAACCCAAATGCCCTTCGACGATAGACTGGATAGGGAAAATGTGGCACATATACACCATGGAATATTATGCAGCCATCAAAAACGATGAGTTTGGGTCCTTTGTAGGGACATGGATGAACCTGGAAACCATCATTCTCAGCAAACTGACAGAAGAGCAGAAGATCAAACACCGCATGTTCTCACTCATAGGCGGGTGTTGAACAATGAGAACACATGGACACAGGGAGGGGAGCACTACACACTGGGGTCAGTTGGGGGGAAATAGGGGAGGGAGGGTGGGGGGTGGGAAGCTGGGGAGAGATAGCAAGGGGAGAAATGCCAGATGTAGGTGATGGGGAGGAAGGCAGCAAATCACACTGCCACGTGTGTTCCTATGCAACAATTTTGCATGTTCTTCACATGTACCCCAAAATGTAAAATGCAATAAAATAAATAAATGGGAAAAAAAAAAAAAA
>NW_022436946.1:34279303-34365924 GCF_009761245.1 Sapajus apella
AAAAAAAAAAAAAAGTAAGGTAAGGCTGGGAAATATTTATACCTGTCATACCCTGTGCCATTGGGATTTCAGCTGCTAATCTTAAAGACTTAATTGTTTATTAGAACCTTCATCATTTAGACTAATAAATAATTACTGAACACACAAAAAAAAATTGCAAACACTTGGTTGTGTTTGGAGATGAGGTCTTTAGAAAGGTTAAACATTGTGCCTTTTGTAAGTACATCCTTAGAGATTTGCACATACTGGGATCTGTTTATGAATAACTATTGATGCTATTTGTCTTGTGCAAAGAAAAAAATGTTCTCTCTAAATGATGAGTTCTTGTCCTTTGTAGGGACTTGGATGAATCTGGAAACCATCATTCTAGCAAACCGACACAAGAACAGAAACCAAACACCACATGTTCTCACTCATAGGTGAGTGTTGAACAATGAGAACACATGGATACAGGGAGAGGAGCATCACACACTGGGGTCTGTTGCAGGGGGCTAGGGGAAGGACAGCAGGGGGTGGAGAGGCTGAGGAGGAATAATATAGGGAGAAATGCCACATATATATGAAGGGGAAATAGAGGCAACAAACCCCTAGTTATGCATATGCAACAACCCTGCATGATCTGCACTGTACCCTAGAACCTAAAGTACTATTAAAAAGGAAAAAAATCAAAAAACATAGAGTATTAGAATTTAGGAATTTTATTTTGTTTTCTTTATACTGAAAAATATTATTCACTTAAAAAAACTTAGTTGCACTGTTTCACTTGTAAATGTTTGAAGTATGTTAAACTGTAATTAAGTGGTATTTTCTGCTGAAAGGTGCTATGTGGGGGGCAAACGTTCCTAAATATCAAACTGTACAAAAAGAATATTATATAGTTTATCTTGCCAAGGTATAGGATCTGATGCAGTTTTCTATTACAATGCATTGATGCATTAATCCAAATGGTGAAGGTCCACAAATAAATATCCTAGAGAGCTTGGTAATTCATACCTGGGTTTTGCTTGGGCAGAGTGTCCTTGTGATAAAATCAAATGTATTACTGATGCCTAATAAATGGTTAATGGGCATTAAAAATGTTCTGCTTTGCTAATTTCATTAAATAAGAAGTTTAAGTGGTTACTCACGAGAAGTTAGTAATATAGTCATATGTAATGTAAACCAAATGACTACTAAAACAAAATGACTACTTTGAAATTTAGGTGGAGTTATTATTAATTGAGTTAGGAAGGTTTCTGGATGTATTGTTCATGATTAGCCTCAACATTTCTCCTCGCTTTTAAAGAATCAGCTTGGCACAAAAAAACTTTTAGAAACATGAAAGCCAAATATTAATGATATTAGTGAGAGGTAGAGAGATCAGAAAAAAAGAAGCCATTTTTACTTTATACCTGTTTTTCTGATATTTACTCAGATTAAGTGGCTTTCTTGTACTGTTTGCAACTAAAAACCTGATAAAAAAATATGTATCATAGAGAAATTATTTTAAGATTATCTTTTTTATGTATCTGTCTCTTTGATGTCAGTACAGATTTTTGGTAGGGACAAAAAATATGCATAGTGTAAACAACTCAGGTTTGCACAATGTCTGCCAAAGAGTTGTATCCATGAATGTTTATTTATCTTAGGCACTTGTGTTTGCGTGCAGAACAGAAAAAAGGTACACATCTCTTTTTTTAGAACAGACAGACATTGTGGCATTTGGTGTGACGCCTGTTGTGTATCATCCTTCTTTCAGCTGCCTAAAATAGTGTGATCATAATTTTGCTTAACACCCTCTTTTCTGTTCTCAGTCTTTCCCCTCCAACCACTGACCTCTTTCCCATACACATAAACTCACAGGCAAATAAGCATTTGGTTTCTAAGTACTATTTCTACGATTCCAGACTCCCTTTCACCCAATCCCTTCTCTGCTTTTCCACAGCTGCCGGCATAGGTCAATACTCCCATTTTTCAGCATCACTCTCCACCTCTCACCTGGCACACTATAATAGCTTCTTAGCCAGTCTCTCTGCCATCAGAGTCTCTTATACTCAATCCATCATTCTCAGAGAAAGCAGTATCATAATTTTAAAAATAGATTTAGTAGTATACCTGCCATGCTAAAAATAAAATGAAAACAAAATATTTGTGGTTTCCTATTGCTTGCTAGACAAAGTCCAAACGGTGGTAAAAATTTGTATTAACATTTATGTTAAAATTCTTAATTTCCATTGATTACTCCTAGATATCTGAAATATGTTAGTTGACTCATTTTATAGTAAAATAATAGGCATCTAATTTAAAAACTATTAACCTATTTAGAATTCCTCTTGACTACAGCATTATATTAGATAAAGAAATGTTATTTCTCTTCATTATAGAGATTTTTGCTATGTTCATATAATCTAAAATATGAATGGAAGATTAATGGTATGTCAGGTTTTCTTTAAATCTATTCTCAATAGCAACACAAACTGCAAAACAAATCTATGCTATTTAAGTGAAAATACATCAATCATGGAAATGAGCAGACTGCAGGTCCAGGTCAATCCCTTCCAGCCCATTGAACAGAGGGAAGGAAAGTAAGTCTACTTACATTCAATATGCCAGAGAGCAAGGATGAAATGCAGTAATGCAGGTTTCTGACTACAGAGTGCCAACAGTAACTTGGAAAGTTATCAATCATTAATCCATCACAGTCCTAATTATTGCTGAACTTCTGCATTAACAGGAAAGAGAATTTAATGATATAGGTTATAGAGCTTTGTTTTTTTTTAAAAAAATCTTATTACATCACATCCTAATACTAATGAATGTAGACATTTAAAAGGAATCCTGTGGTAGGGTATGAAAGATATAACGTCCATAGAATAAATTAAGCATTCTAAGATCTATTCATTCCCTAAAAACAGATGCCTTGTTATTGTAATGTTTACTCATCTTAAAGGTAATGTAGGAAATTCCAGAGCATTTTTCTATTATTGTTTAAGTGTGAACAATGGATAAATATATGCTTAGTCTGCTTTTCTTAATAAAATAAGATCCAATGACAGGGTAAACAAGATTCTCATAATACACTAAGGCAGTGTTTGGCCTTAACACAATCAGCAGTTTAGTTGAAGAATCCGTATGATATAATAAACTCTGAGAGTAAAGCCTGAGCCGTTTAAACAGAAAGCCAGGCTGTTCAGTTGCAAATGCCTGTAATGTTAAACCTAGTCGATCTGTCACTTTCATCCTTCCCTTTCTCTGGGTAGATATATGGATTATGCTTTGCTTTACTCCTTGAATTACACCTAGGAATATGTACAGAGTGAAAGATTTGTGAGGATGCTATATCATTTAATTTTATAATATGTTTCATATAACAATTTATATTTTTTATTTAAATAACTACAAAATCCTTGCTGTGCATTTTATAATCTGAACATATGTGTCAAATCATTGATATGTAAAGAATAAAACCAGCTAATTAAGATTATTTTCATACTATATGTTTTAATATTAGTGATTCTTTCCAATTTTCTTTTGCAAATTATGAATGTGTCATACACAATTTTATTGCTATTGTTTTTGTAATGGTAGCATTTCAGGAGAAGAAGAAAAGACTTCATTTGTTTTTCCTGATTAGAAAATGAAATCAGAAGATTAGTTAGAGGATGAAAGCAGCAGGAAAAAAAGCTGTTCTTCACTTCAATAACATCCAGCATTAGTACAATATGTAATGCTTGAAAATCATATTTAAAGTCAAAAGCATGGTAAAGTAATAGCCATTAGCTTATACACCTAGATGTGCCTCCCAGGTGATGACACCTATAGTGAGATATTATATTTGATAATTCATCTGGAGTATAGTCAGCCTTTAACCTCTAGAGAAGGAGTTGTCCATGGCAAGCCTGAGACGCACCTTATGCAATATCTCCATTACTTTTAGTGGTAAGAGACTGTAATGCAATGAATGTGAATGTGTCCTGAAGCACTTCTGGTGATTTTTGCAAAAGAGACATATCTGGAATATTCGAAGACTCTTGAGTTAATTAAATATAAAATATTATAATAAAATGAGGTGGTAGCAAAACTGCATTTGGCTGGTAGCATTTCCTATGTTTACTCAAAGAAGATTGTAATACTTCTATAATATTTCCCTCTTTAGTCAAAATGATCTAGGACTATGCCATATATCCAGAGACTGAAGTTTAGAAAACATGAGTCACTTTTAAGCTTCTGTATTATATCATCCCATTTGCTTTACACTCTATCAAAGAGTCAGTGCAAACAACTTCTATCTCTTATATTTAATTATGTAAATCTTTGGTTTCCTTTTTCTTTTTAGCATATAACTGTAGTGTACTATATTATTAAAGCAATATATTTGTTAATATGATGAATATAAACCTGACAGTGTGTTGTACTGGTGCTAAAATTGTCTTTTTAGTTGTTTTAAAGCTGAGTAAAGGGGCAAACCCAAAGTTAAGTCAAAGCATTCACTACATTCGGTTATAAAAATGGGCTTGGAGGAGGCATTGTAAAAATAAGTAAATATACTGTCTAGAGTGGGCAAAAATAATGGTTAGTAAGAAAAATATACTTTCCAACTATCAAGTGATTTATTTACATGTTACTAAAATATTTTGCCAGATCCTTCATATTTGTGTTTAGATAAACAAAGCTCATTATGAATATATCTACATGCTGTTCTTCCATTTATTCTTGGCTTAGTGTGTGTACATTCTTTTTATAAACATTGTCGTGAATTCATTTTAATTTTTTAATTTTTAAAATTATGCTTGCAGGTGTTTTTTAAAGTCAAATAATTCTACAAGCTTATAAATAGATTCATTCACTGCTCCCATCCCTTCCTCTCTGCAGTTTTATACAACATGGGCTCCTACCTCTTTTAGCCATTTTAGTTACTTTTTCCCCTGGTAGTTGCTTACATATTCCAAATAAGAATTATATAACGTGTTTTTAAATTTTTCAGTTTTTGCACTTATTACTGAGTTTTTACTATAAAAAATAAGATTTAGTTCAATGAAGATTTTACCACTTGTAGACTTTCACTTACTTGCAGTTTTCAGAAGAAACTTTCTACCTTCAGTAAACGTTGTGTTTCAGATCTCGGGTTCCTAAGGTGCCACCCCTACGACAGCCAACTACCACGTGTCTGTCATGGTGAGGAAGAGGCTCTGAGCATCGAACTGCTTTTCATGCAGGCTTTTCCATTTCCTGCCCAACTTGTACCCTTACATCAGTGGGGGTAATTTCTGAGTTCTTTTAGGGTTTTCTGGTAACAGTCAGTTTAACTCCCTGGATCTAGCTCCTCTAGACTTCAGTTTCAGCTTTCGTCATGCTGCTGAATCAGACATCATTTGTACACAGGCTTTCCAGTTTCCAAAATGTTGTCACTGCTAGCTCTTATCCTGTTCTCTTTGTTCTTGGTGGAATTATGCCTTCCTTTTGTCCTTATCTGTATGAGGTTTTAGAAGTTAGCATAGGTATACAAATAAGTGTTCATTCTACCACATTTGTGTCATTTTTTTCTTTTCTGCTCTAAACTCATTAGACATAGTTAATCCAAATGTAGTATTATCACAAAAAAGGATATGAAATAGCTTAAATTTTTATGAACTCTTCTGCTTGTATTTAAAATCGATTCTCTTTATTTTAATAATTTACATATCTCCATGTCACTAGTTCCTTTCTCACTCATGTGATAGCTATTCTTACACATGCTCAATAATAACACTGAATTTTACTAACAGCATAAAGAAATTCTCATTTGAGGTTTTCAAATGACTAGACAAATGTCAACTAATTAGTTCTCCCTTTAACCCTGTGGAATAGTTGGTGAGAGGATACCTTATCCTTACATTTACAGATAGACAATCTGAGCTACGAGATACTGTGAAATTTCTGGGGTCACCCACAACACAGTTACGGGAATAGAATCAAGTATGTCTGAACCTCTATTGTTTTACTATAACTATTAGGCATCACTCAGTTCTTTACAGTCCAATTCAGCTGATACAATGAAATATCTTCTAATAGAATCAATCTTTGTTGTTTCCCAAAAGCATTTGAGAAAAAAATACGAAAAGTTATACATTGCAAGCATGTCCTATAGATAGCACCAAAAAATCTCTTGGAGAAATATATCTATCTGGTATGTTTTTGCTTCATAAATATTTGTCAAAGGTTCAAAATAATGTAGGCCCCTCTTGGGCAGAATGGGCACTTGGTTCCTGAAGATGTGAAAACCTGTAAGCATGCTGTCTTTCCACTCAACCGCATAATGCAGACTTTGCCATCTCCATTAAAAGACCGACTTTGTACCACACTATGCATTTTATAATATTTCTATCTAAATGCAGATTTCTACATTCCATGTGTACCACGTAGTCAGGTTTTCCATAAAAATACCAGCAGGAGAGAACATTGAAATTCATTTTGCATATTAAAGAAATTTCTCTCTGAGATTCCCCCTTTTATTTGTTTTATCAACTCAAGCAATAAGCAAGAAAATTAGAGTTTCAGCAATGATGGAAAAGCTATTTATGATTTTATCAGCCTTGCTGCTTTTTTCCCCTGGTTAGACAATTTACAGATTCTTAACAGCAAGTCAGTTTAAAATGTTCCCACTGGAAAATGAAATAAGTCTATCTGTATCATTTCACCCAAGTACTGTAGTACTCTATTACCCAGCGACAGCTTCGCTTTGAGTAACATCCCCCCTGAATGCTTATCCTCGCAATATCTACAGCACACATAAAATATGTCCCATAGGGATATGTTCCACTTGAAAACATTATTACAAATGCCATAATATTTTCCAGCATATATTTTACTGGCATGGCTGGGTCAGGAATGCAGTCAGAGCCTAACAAACAGAAAATATGTCTCTTCACACTTGTGAAATTTTTAACAGAGAAAGCACATTTGAAAATGACAGTCACTGGGATTATGGCAAATTTCCAGCTAGCTTATTATATGCAGTTTACTGAAGCTTTCCGTATGCCCACAGGCAATTCAGTATGCAAGGAATAAACATAATACATGACCAAAAATGCGCATGGAAATTAAAGAAGCAATACTTCTAACTCTGTAAGTACAAACGCTGATGTTAAAAAAAATAAACCTATGATTCCTATATTTATTTTCTAAAATTAACATTACTTTTAAGATATTATTAAAAAAACCAGGGTAGGTTATACATCCATACGTTCACATACAAACGAGAGTTTATAGCTAAAGCCCCTCATTTGATAAACAGCAGTGACTTTAGAATATTCAAATAATTTGAATAAATTTGACCCCATTCAGGTGGTGAATATCTACCCTGGAATTACTGTGATGAGTTGAAAATTATTTATTTTAAAAGTCTTGTTATTTTGCATTTGTATAGATAGCTTACACGTATAGCAAAAAAAAAAAAAAAAAGGTTTTCCTATTTATTTTTAATTATTCAGACAGATTGGGATTTTACAACTTTTAAGACCAAGTTTTTAAAAAATTACCTAAATGCCTACAAATCCATATTCTTTTATATTTTAAATAATAGTTTTTAGTCTTTATTATATTCACTTTCTCTGCAATAATGAGAACCTGTTTGGGAGAGAAACTAAACACTAAAGTTTTTTTCTGTGTCTCCAAAGGCTGAATTAATATCACAATAAAATATATAGATCCACAACGTTGTTATTTTCACACATTCAAAAAATACTTTCATTACATTTTCAATAAGAGAAAACATGGCATGTATTTCATTTTTATGAATTAATATTTTAAAGTCCAAATAAAATTGAGAAACCTTTCGGTATTTCTGATTTTTAATAAGCATTACAGTGGCAATTCAAATTCAGTCAAGATGGACACCATTTAGAATTGGAGGAGCCATCCTGCTGCTCTTTGACTCTGTCGTGGTCCAGGTATAGAGCCATGCCGAGCTGTCAATGATTTGGAAAATGGCATGTGAGGCAGTATTGAACTAGATATATTCTCTTCTTGGTGGTAGAATGAATCTTCTAATTACTGTACAAATCAGTATTACTGGAATATAATTTATGTTTTTCAGCACATCACCTAGAAAACTGCTTGCCTGTGTTCACTCTAATCTATATTGTATATCTTTCTCAGCAGAAGCCCAATAACTAAAAAACATTTTCCCCGCCCCTTTAATCATTGTATTCTAATATTTTATTCTGTTCAGCTGGCAAAAAAAAAAAAGGCAAAAAGCTCGATGTGGCTTTCTGTGGTAAAACAAAAAGAGGCACTGTTATGATGGGAAGAGTCACGTGTCGTAAACTTTTGAAAGGATTTAGCATGGAAATCTGTAGAAACCAAATGATTTTTGCAACTTTTAGAGGAAGAAGTTGGGAATAGTAAATCGAAAGAGAACTTACTGCAAGGCCAAAAAGACAACTATTGCTGGCAGCTTTAAAATGAAACAAAACACCTTACTTCCAGCAGAAGGTTGCACATTGTCCCTGGTGAGACAAAGAATTAAATACTTGTCACAGGTGATCTATGGCTGACATTCCGAGCGATATGGCAGAGTAAGGTTACAGACCTCTCTGGTAGCTGCTTTCTCCCAGTTGAGCAATGAAAAGCCAAGGACAAAGCTTCAGTTCCATGGTTCTTTTCCCCTTTAAACTTGCCTTTCTAGTTTATCCATGGGGATACATCTGAAATAAAAAAATAAGTTTAACTGAGTTATTCAAAGAGGTATAATGATGTCCTAGTTTATAATCGAAATACTCTTTTGCTGGAAATTCTGATACTATGGTATTATTAACCCAGTTGTTAGGTATCGTGATTTTTAGTTTTTGGTCTCTCAGAGCAGGCATTCATCAGCAGAGTGTAATGTAGAATGAATGAAATTTTATTGAATATCCCTAGATGATCCCTCACCAACTTTAGATGGACAAAAATTTAATTCAGGGCAGTCCTTGAACCCTACATTCAACCCTGTCTGAATTTGTATGAAAAAGGAAAAGAATAATCTGTTGACGTGTGGTCCTTCCATTTCTACGCTTTCAGTTCTTATTTTCTGACCCTTTACTTGTAAAGAAAGTTGCTTTGACTCAAGTCCCTGAGCTATGATTTGCATTTCTGAATAGTTGGGAATGTCTGTGATTGCAAAATTGCACAATTATTTTGTCCCTCTTTCAGTACATAGAGCTAGTTATGCCCATAGCAGAATCTTAGTTCTACTGAGGTATTTCTACATTTTTTTCTCATATATTAGTATGTGGTATCTAATTGATAGAGTTAGCAAATTTAGAGTAACAAATGGTTCACATATTTCTTAGGACATTCTTCTATAATATCCATAGGGCCAGCCAAACAAGGCAATTTAGTTTTTCATTATAAAATTGGCCATGTTATAGCTTACATTCAGAAATTCTGGGTGGAAACCTCAGATAACTATAGACATAGCCAATTGCAACTTGACACTTTGCTTGTGTATAGCCAAGAAATTATGTCTCAAGTGATATAAAATATTCAAATATATACATATATGAACAATAAATACATGTACATGTGACTGGTCTATAAATATACATTATATGCAAATATTCATATACATACATACAGTGATATAAGTGATTATCAGTCCTCTTAGCATTTCACTGTGAATACTATTTTCCAATCATTAATGTGAGTCCTTTGAACCCTCTAGGATTTCTGTACCCCTCTCCAATTTATGGCCCAGAAGAAGCAATGATGAGATGGAAATATTCTAGATTATACTTACTACATACAGGCATATGGACTGTATTTTTAGTTCAGTTAAGGATATAGCTTTATATTACAAAAAAAAAAAATATGACCAGGTGCAATTTACAGGGCAATGCAGTGTCTATTGAGGTTCTTCTTCAATGACATTCTATTTTATTTTTTCATCCTGAGTAAGCTTCATGACTGACTAACTGTCCCCACCCCCACCAGCCTTAGCTCATCTTAAGTCACTTTAAGTTAATGTGCTCTTTTCCAAGTCTGTGCACAAATGTTATTTTTTCAATGGGGCATAGTCTAAACACCCTACCTAAAATTCAAACCCACCCCACTTTTCAAAAGCACTAGCATCTTCTAGAAGAGCATAAAATCTTTATTATGTTTACTGTTTGTTGTCTGTCTTCCCACATTAAAATATGGGGACATTTAGACAGAATTACTCATTGCAAGTGTCCTGGAGAAAAGATTGAGTGGAAAGTACTCAATAGAAGAAAAATAGATGCACTTGCCAAAGTTGGTCTTGCGTTTCCTTCTCTGTGTTTCAGAGTGCTAAGTTTTTTTTTTTTTTTTTTTCCAAAGAGAGCTGATCTCTAAGATAAGTTTAGGGCAATAAGCTGGCCTCAGTGTTTATCTTTTCTTTTTTCTTCTTTTTGTTCTGGCCCCATTTCCTTCTTTTTTTAAACTCTTCTACTTTCCTATATGCTGTTCTTCATTTTCTTCTCTTTTCTTTTTAAAAATAATGACTCCATTTTAAAAACAGTTCCATATATAAAAACAAATTCAGAGCACAACATCAGAGTTCAGAAGACACAATTTGCAGAAATCTCACTATGTATACAGTTTTATCAATATTTTTTTCTCTTTTACATATATGCAAATACATACACATTCATTCACATACATGAAACCACACCACATGTATTTATTCATTCAAATGTAATTATACTATGTGAACCAATCTGTGGGTTTTTTCCTTCACAGTATATTTTGTGCAACTTTCTTTATCAATCAATTTAAATACACATCAACATTTTGATGTTAGCACAGTGAATGATTTCAGAATATTTAGCCCATTGCCTTCTTTTTTATTGTGGTAAAATGGATATGCCAGAGGTCACCATTTTAGCTATTTTTAAGTGTATAGTTCAGTGGCATCAATTACATTCATAGTGTTGTATAACCATCACTATGTATTTCTAAAACTTTTTAATTACCCTAAACAGAAACCTGTACTAAGTAAACAATACATTCTCATTCTCCCCTTTCTCCAGTTCCTAGTAATCTCTAATTTTCTGAATCTATGAATTTGTCTGTTCTATATAATATATATAGTGGAATCACACAATGCTTGTTCTTTTGTGTCAATCCTATTGCACTAGCATAATTTTTTCAGGGTTCATACATTTTGTATCATATATAAAAACATTATTCCTTTTTAAGACTGAGTAATATTCCACTGTTTATGTACATACTATGTTTTGTTCATTCATCTCTTGATGAACCTTTGGGTTGTTTCTACATTTGTGCTATTCTGCATAACACTGCCATGAACATTGGTTTACATGTGTCTGTTTGAGACCTTGCCCTCAATTCTTGGGGGAGGTGTACATCTAAGAGTGAAATTATTGGGTAACATGATAATTCCATGTTTAACTTTGTAGAAACTGTTTTTACAATGACTGCAATATTTTACATTCCCACCAGCAATGCACAAAGATCCCAATTTCTCCACATCTTCATCAACATTACTTATTTCTCTTTTTGAAAAAAAAAATTATAGCCTTCTTAATTGGTATAAAGTGGTATTTTATTGTAACTTTAATTTGCATTTCCATAAAGGCTAAGGGTGCTGAGCATCTTTTTCTGTGCTTTTTTGCCATTTGAATTTCTTTGGAGAAATGTCTACTCGAGTCCTTTACTCACTTTTGATTTGGCTTGCTTGTCTTTTTGGTTTTGAGTTCTAAGAATTCTTTGTATATCCTGGATTTAAACCCTTATCAGGTATATTTTCTTCCCTTCTGAAGTAGTCTTTTGACCCTCTTGATGGTGTCTTTTGACTCTCTTGATAGTGTCTTTTGATGAACAAAAAGTTTTTTTCTCACTGACTACAAAGGATATTTAGATGGTGTCATTTTTTTTTCAGTATTATTAGCAATCTGGCAATAAACATTCATTTGCATGCACCTATGTGTGCTTTTCTGAATTATGCTCTTTGGAAGTAAAATTGATGAATGAGGCCTACCTGCTCTTAAAACTTTTGATAAATATTAACTAATTCCCTCTGTTTGGGTTGCCAACTATCACTGTATAGATACATCTATTTACTCCCACATTGCCAACCACATTATTATTCTTTTTCATCCTTTCATGTAATAAAATAACTTTTTAATGACATTATGTTCTTAGAGGGCAAATTAAAATGGGTGTTTTGGAGGAAAGAAATTTTTGGAAATAAGTGTTCTAAATAAACTGATATTTAAATGTAATAGTTAAACTTGTTAAAGGAAACCCAGAAAAATTATTGAACAATGAATTTTATATAAATATTTTAATAAACCAATAATCATTTATAAAGTTAATAATCGTTTCCTAATCAATCTGCTCTTCAAATATGAATTTTCACCTCCTAATTTGCACAAACGAAGGTATAGCTAATAAGTAATTCCTGTGTGTAAGAGAAATGTATTATCATAAAAAATATTTACTGCTTATATGCTAATAAATAGTCCCATTTCACAGTTTTTGTTTTTCAAGTTTCTCAAGTGTCATGTGGAATTATTAAATCAAATAATTAACACCTTAAGATATAATTCTTGTAATGAAGCAAATGAGTCATTTAAAAATCCGATAATTGCCAGAAGAAAATATTTAGAAAAATAAAACAACTGAAAATGTTCAGAGATAAACTATCAATGCTTCTTGCATATAAAATATGTAATTTATTTAATTTATGCAAACAAAACAGTTCATCTTTATGAAAACTGGAAAAATCTATTTAGCCATTATATCACTCATTATGTTAATTGGTGATGAAGAAATACTATAGCCAGCATGATATAGAGCAAACGTCATGAAGCTTTGCCCGTAGACCTAGGTTTTAAATTTGCCTTGAGTCTTGTATCTCTATGACCTTGGACAAGTTACATAACTTTTTTTTAGGTTTATTACCTTTCTCTGAAAAAAAAAAAAAAAAGAGATTATCAGCCTCATTGAGAAATTGCAGGAATTAAATGAGATAGTTATATGAGATATATTTTCCATAAAGCCTAGCACATTATATGTAATCAATATATATTATTTTTTTCCTTAAAGTAAGTATATTTATGTGAAACATAGCCTATGGAAAGGAAGGCCTAAGGTTTTTCATATGCTAGTCTTCCATAGAAATATGAAGATGAAATTATTTGTACTCTTGTTGATGTCTATTACTCTTTGATTTTATGTAGGTAATTCTGTTTTGTTAAAATGCTTAATAGTAGCCTGTGGTGTTATTTAAATAATGAAGGATTTGTTTCTCAATTTAAAAGTGTCTTTATCTTTAATTTTGTGAATTGTATTAATATCAGTGGGAGGTTGATGTAGCTGTAATGCATAAAAAAGTAATAATAGGAATTCCTAACAACCAACAAGTTCTGTCAGGAAGGGAACTCCTTATGTCCCTCCTGTTGAGATGTTTTAATTCAACATTGCAGACTGCTTATACTAATAAATGTGTGGAACATTGACACAGATTATGGAATAAAGATTATTTATTTGGTTTTGGGAAAGGTAATTGCTTGAAAGACTAAATTTGATCCTATTGAGAGGCAAAGATTTTATCTGATAAATAAGCCCACCTTCCTAAATTTGGTGTGTAACTATTGTTTCTTGTCTGTGTTTTTCCTGACTTCAAGGGCATGTGGGCACAGACCTGGAACATTGTGGGAATTTCATAAATTTTTTCTTCAGAAATATTTTGAATATATAAACATGGTAAAATTAGAAAGAAGAAAAATAATTGTGACTTTAGTCATTCTACAAGGTTCCTAGAGTAGTCCATGACAGTCATCTGTTCACAAAATAAATACATAGCATGTGAAATTTTCCCAAGAAACTCTGCTCCATTAACTTGAATTTTTTAACATATTTTTAAAATTATACTTTAGGTTCTGGGGTACATGTGCAGAACATGCAGGATTGTTGCATAGGTATATGCATGGCAATGTGGTTTGCTGCCTCCATCCCCCTGTCACCTGTATCTGGCATTTCTCCCCATGTTAACCTCCCTAACCCCTGCTCTCCCTCTCTTAGTCCCCCCCAACAGACTCCAGTGTGTGATGCTCCCCTCCCTGTGTCCATGTGTTCTCATTGTTCGACATCTACCTATAATTTGAAATTTTTTTAATTGAAAATCAAGAGCCACTGCTGTATGCAAAAGGCAACACCTCATGCAGAAGACATGTTTTCTTGTAACCTTGCTAATTAACAGCCAGGCCTGGTTGTTCTTTATACTAACACTGACCCCGCTGATTTTCTGAATCCAATCATCCTCCACTGCCAATCTACCACTTTCAAAAATCATGATTAAATATTAAAACAAATTGAAATATTGATAACTTGATTTTTCTTATTTTATAGCTGCAAGTAGAATTTTTGAGAAATACATTGAAAATTACTAGGTTTTAAATTTGAAGTTGAATATCTGTGTCTCATTACTACCTCAACTTTACTTTATTGTACTTTTGTTTCCCCTTCTGAGTCTGTTTACTTCTCCTTCATTTCCTTTGAGAGCCATTCTTACAAAAACTAGGACTCTTGAGGGGTTCAGAATGGCAGTTTACAGAGTTATCTCATTTGGCCAAATTTCCCACGGATCCTCAGGAATGAGAAAATAGACTAAAAACATAGCATCTGTGATCCTGAGGGGATGGGGGAGGCTGCTCAGAGATGCTTAATGCTCTCCAAGCTTGCTTTTAAAAAGCACCATTTGGGCTTCCAACCAGCTCAGCTCTGGGGCTTGCTTCTTGCTGCTTTCCTGTTAAAAAGCTCCTTTGTCAAAACCCTTAGGCCCAGTGGTGATAACTGCTACAGAAAAATACTAGTGATAGAAAGATATATTTTCAATAACCCTTGACTTTTATTAGTTCAGCTACTGCTAAAATAAAGGGTAAGTGGGCCCTTGATATTTTAAGTGTTCTATGTCCCCTCCATGTACTTCGCAGGTCAGCATTCTTTACTGATGAAAATTCTGGTCTGGATCTTGGCTAGCTGTCATGGGAAAAAGTGCCTGCAACATTATCTACCTCTGAGCTTTGGTTGTTATCCCCAAAAGCCTAAGATCAATAATGGCAGCATGAGCTTTGTAGTGTTTTCCTTATTTTCATTATATCTGAAAACCAAGTGTTAAATCTCTAGCAGTGTGCTTGAAGGGTGGAGACTTTCTGAAACAAAAGAGAACAACACAATTTTGCATGATAAAATTTTAAACATAATCAAGGAGATTTTAAAAGGCCATATACAAATTCTCAGAAGAGTTCTGTAACGTCAGGTCAATGTTATAGATACATTTTTAAAAATTATCTTACTCATAAAACTAGCCTACAATTTATCAATATTTTTCTACATGTAATGTTGCCAGTAGGAAAGCATTATATGACAAGAATTATTTAGCATGAAGATGTATGGAGTGAATGTTAGGATTTTTAACATAACCTCAAATTTGCTTAAAGGTTTCAACCCATTTTGATTGTTTATGTGTCTTAGGATAGCATATCTATACATTACATTTAGGGAATTTTAGCTCAAGAATTTGACAATGAATTAAATGTTGACTTTCAAAAGTGTAGGGATGAGCTAGATTTATTGCCTTCTGACTTTCAATGAGGCTTTCTCAGGTTTTCAGTCAAATGGCCAGTTGATATAGTGAAAGGAGTACTAAAATGAAAGCTAAGAAAAGTGGGTTCTAGCAATGACACTGTACGGCAAGTGCATTAGTTAATGCTTCTGGACTTCCAGTTGCTCATTTGTAAAATGAAGGCGCTTGATTACATGATCTCTGAGGACCAAATTTAAATGAGAAAATTCTGCTTTTAATATGTGCCATTCATAATTGTTGAATCAATTTGAGGTGATATAACTCAGAAACTTTGGAAAAATGAAACATTTTTATTTATATGGATTTCCAGAGAAAATCTCTAATCTTGGCCTTGATATTGTATCATTACTTCATTGCAAGATTTTCAATATTATCTTCTCTACTCACCTTAGGTTTTTGATAGAATGGGATAAATCTAGAAATAAGTGAATATTACTTTTCTTTTATATAATACTTCATGTATTTTATAAAAAGCCTTTTATCTGGTATAATGTACAAAACAAATCTTACGAGGTACATAGAGTGAAAATTATGATTACATTAGGTTTGAGATAAATGAAGTTAAGTAAAGAACTTGTTCAACTTCAGATGAGGAAGAAACAGAAAAACAACAACAAAAAAAGCCTAGTTCTGGGCATGTAAAGAATAAGGTTAATATGAAATCAATCCTTTTTGTAAAAATAGGACATAAGAGAAACAAAAGTAAACACAAAAACTGAAAATAGAGAAAGAATAAAAGGATAAGGATACTAAATTATAATATTCAGAAAACTCAAACGAGAAGAACCAAAATATACATAATTTAAAATGAATTTTTAAAACATACTCAGTGGCTTGCTACAGTGGCTAATATGGGAATATCTTTAGCTATCTTTTCTTAAATCCAAACTCTGCTTTGTATTACTTGAGACTAAGCACATTTGTTTGGCAAGGATTTAACATCAAGTTTTTAAATGTCAAGGGGCAGGGTTGGGTGTTCTTTGAAATCTCATTTCATCATTTTGTAGATTATTCTCTTCCTCTGGTGAAAGACATAATAAAGTTTGAAATGCTTGATGAATAAGTCTGATCTGGGGAAGAATTTAGAAGAAAGTTTCTGAAGCAGTATTTCAACAAGTAACAGCATTGAATTCAAAATGAAAACTAAAAGTCCATAGAATAGACTTGTATGTATTGAAACAGACCTTGAAATGCCAGAATCAGTAGATGTGCTTTGATAAAGTCCATCTTGTCCATTTGTTCAGAGGCCAGTTATGATGTGTTTAAATGAGTCCTTAGGACCCACCACAGTAAAGTTGGTTTTACATTTATGTCAGACAAGGGGCCCCAAACCCTGGCCATAGAGGGCTACCAGTTCTCAGCTTGTTAAAAACAGGCCGCATAGCAGGAAGTGTGTTGTGGGCCAGGGTGCATTACTGCCTGAGTTTTGTCTCCTGACAGATCAGTGGCCACAATATATTGTCATAGGAGCCTGAACCCTGTGGGGAAATGCACATGCAAAGGATTTGGGTTGCGTGCGTCTTATGAGACTCTAATGGCTGATGATCTGTCAATCTCTCTTCAGCCCCAGATGGGACCATCTAGTTGAGGGAAAACAAGCTCAGGGTTCCCATTGATTCTACATTATGGTGAGTTGAATAATTATTTCATCATCTATTACAATGTAATAATAATAGAAATAAAGTACACAGTAACTGTAATGCACGTGAATTATCCCCAAACCATGCCCCACACACCTGCTGTCTGTGGAAAATTGTCTTCCATGAAACCAGTCCCTGCTGCTAAAATCATTGGGACCACTGCTCTAGGATACGAAACAAGTGTTTGGCTCTTTGTTTGTGTGTTTTAGATCTGGGGTCCATTATACAACAGGTTAGTAAATGATGCTTGATATTCATATAATTAAAACATAATTTAATTAACTAGTATAGCTGAGAGTGATTGATTAAAAGATATAAAGAAAGGATAGCAACTATTTGATTTATACACTGAAAAATAAATGGTTTCTAATTCCTCTTGGCCAATTTCTTCCATTGAAAATGTTTTGTCTTAGTTGCTTTGTATTATCATTTTAAAGTGAAATATTGGACAAAAACAGAAAGTATGCCAATTTTTTGCCAACAACGGCATTTAGCCCATTTTTAAAATACATTTCTCCAGGTTGGTAGTGCATGAAGAGCTGTGTCCAATATTTTCTGTGCCACTAGCATAAAAGGTTTGGCATCAAGACCAAAAACACACTACATTTTTTGAAGAAATGTATGTTCTGCATTGAAAAGAGCAACAACCATTAATATTTCCTTGACACCACTTGGAGGGGAATCTTGTTTATTTCCTTGTTATAATTTGCTTACTTGAACTGCTAAAGAGGAAATATTGGTATATCTGTACTATTTCAATCATAAGATAAAATGCTCCTAATTTACAAACACATTCATCCTTTAAAAATTGTTCTTTGTATGCTAGCTGTTGTATGATTACTTAAATTTAGGAAATAGATTTATTGTAGTAGTTTCAGTCTTTCAGGCAAAATCTTTATACATTTTCCAAACTTTCTTGCTAAAAGATTTTCCCCCCCTTATATTCTCATTGTATAGAAGAATGCATGGAGGCTCTTTAGGATTAGATGAATTGCCTCAGAAATACAACTACATGCCTAAAATAGCATCCAGGTATTTGACTACCTATCAGTGGTTTTAGTTCTTTCTACTGTTTTTAAAGAAAATATATTTAAAATAAAACTGAATTTACAAAAATATTCTTTATAGGAAAACCTAATTAAAACTACAATGAGAACAAAAATTTAGATGTATCACCCTAGCAAAAATGTTTAAATTTCACAAAATAAAACATTGACAATATGGAGAAACCAGAATATTTAATTTAATTACATCAAATATTAAATTAATATGATTAAATTAAAGTTGCAAAAGAAAATTAATTATATTTATCCCGCCAATACAGAATATTCTACTAATAGTAGTAAGATAAATTTTTACAACCACTCAGAAAGTAATCTGGCATTATAAAAGTTGGAAATGTATATAACTTCTAACATAACAATTCCCTTTCTCTGAATATTTATACAAACATTCAGAGCAGTGAAAAATCTGAAAACCTTAGTACAATGTATAATTATATTGTAGTATATTCAAACAATAAAATGCTACACAGAAGTAAAATTAACAAATCGCAAATACAGGCATCCAAAAAGATGAATATGAAGAAAGATAACATAGAACATAAAAAGTAGGGCCGGGCGCGGTGGCTCACGCCTGTAATCCCAGCACTTTGGGAGGCCACGGCGGGTGGATCACGAGGTCAAGAGATCAAGACCATCCTGGTCAACATGGTGAAACCCCGTCTCTACTAAAAATACAAAAAAATTAACTGGGCATGGTGGTGCGTGCCTGTAATCCCAGCTACTCGGGAGGCTGAGGCAGGAGAATTGCCTGAACCTGGGAAGTGGAGGTTGTGGTGAGCCGAGACAGAGCCATTGCACTCCAGCCTGGGTAACAAGAGCGAAACTCCGTCTCAAAAAAAAAAAAAGTAAATGATGGCTGGAAGCAGTGGCTCATGCCTGTAATCCTAGCACTTCGAAAGGCTGAGGCGGGTGGATTGCCTGAGCTCAGGAGTTTTAGATCAGCCTGGGGAACACGATGATACACCGTCTCTACTAAAAATATGAAAAAATTAGCTGGGTATGGTGGCCAACACCTGTAGTCCGAGCTACTCGGGAGTCTGAGGCAGGAGGATTGCTTCAGCCCAGGAGGCAGAGGTTGCAGTGGGCGGAGATCGTGCCGCTGTACTCCAGCCTGGGCGACAGGAGCAAGGCTCCATCTCAAAAAGGAAAGAAAAGCAAATATTGAGAAAAGACAGAGTAAGTTTTACTTTCAGACCCTAAATTTGGAATAGTATTAACTTTAGATAAATATACGTAAGCATTGAACTGATAAAGAGAAGAAGAACATGACTAGCTATATTCATTACTGATTGCCTCCAGGGGTGGGAAATCAAGGGGATGGATTAAGGGATGGGGTTCATGAATAGCAGGGATGGGAAATCAAGGCGTTGGATTAAGGGATGGGGTGCATGAATATCACTGATGATATTCCATTTTTAATGCTGGATTAGTACTGTTATTTATGTCTTTTACATATATTAAAATGTATATTCACTAATACAAAAAATATTTCAAAATTTAAAGAAAATTTTCAAGAAAAAAATTATTTCTGGTAAAGTGCTATTCAGTATTGGATCTTTGGTAATTTTAGGATGATCGATACCCAAATACATACCATGCTAAGCCATTCCATATCTTCTGAGTCAGTAATTTAGGAGATAGTGAGTAAGGCTGATACAAATTAATAACAAGGGGGCTTGAAGAAAATTAGTAGGATGTCAACTAAAAACGATCGGTTTCACCCAAATTAAGTTAACTGGCATTTCTTAGATTCATTGTTAATCAAAATAATACAAAGCACACTTTTTTTTTTTTTTTAAGATACTGAACTGAAAATATTGTAAAGATTGATTTGAATTTGGGAAAATCTACAGGCCACAAGACTAGTTTGTGGCAGTAATTGTAGTTTAGACATAAGAAATAAAGGTCTTAATAAGGTTAGTGACAGAGTGGTAATTACAATGCAAAAGAACAGAAAAAAGAAAAATAAAAAGCAAAAACTACACTCAAAATGAGAAGAAAAAAATTAGAGAATGTGATTAAAAGAAATAGGTGTGAGTAGTTATGTATAAAGCTTTAAATTTTAGGCTTTAGAATTTAAAGATAGGTGACATGGAATACAGGGATGTCAGCAACAGAATTAAATGAAGTCAGGAAAAGAAGGCAATATTTAGAAAGTCTATGTTATTTTAGACTCTAAATAAAAGAAAATAACATTGTTTAAGAAAAAAAGTCTTAACATAGAAACTAAAAATACATAGTATCTGGTAGTAGATTATATTGGCATTGTCAACTGTCTGGGTCACAATATCTGAAGGTAATAATACTTTTGCTAATTCAGGCTAATACACAATTTTTAAAACTTGATGACAGCCATTAAGTACATAGCTCTGCATCTGTTGAGATTAAAGAGAAAGTTATCTGTGCATAATGCACTGTAATAGCAGAATAGTAGTGGTTTTGTTCTTGATTCTGTGACTGTGTTGTACATGGCCATTCATTAGTGTTTTCCACCATCGTTACTTTATTACTTTTTCATATTTTAAAACCTTTAATTGACAAATACAATTTATATTCAAGGTGTATATTGTGATAACTTAATATAGGTATATATTATTTAATGATTATTACAAATTAATTGACACATTGATCACCGCCCATGCTGTACATCAGATCTCCTGAACTTTTTCATCTTATAACTTAACAGTTGTACCCTTTAACCAACTTCTCCCCATTTCTCCCATCTCTGAACACCAGGTAACCACTATTTTGTTATCTGCTTCTATGAGTTTAATTCTTTACAATTCTGCATATAAGTGAAATCATATGATATTGGGCTTTCTGTGCCTGGACTATTTCAGTTAGCATAATTTCCTCCAGTTTCAACCATGTTGTCACAAATGGAAGTATCACTTTTTTTGTGGTCAATAATATTCCACTGTATGTATAAGGTCATACCTCATTTTATACTACTTTGATTTATTGTGCTTCACAAATGGTGCATTTTTAAAAATTGAAGTTTTGTGACAATCTTGCATCAAGCAAGTCTGTCGAAATCATTTTAAAACCGGATATATTCACTTTGTGTCTCTGTGTCACTTTCTGATAATTCCTGCAATATTTCAAACATTTTTGTTATTATTACATCTCTTTTGGCAATCTGTGATCATCAGTCTTTGATGTTACTATTGCAATTGCTTTGAGGTGCCACAAGCTGCACTCATATAAGATGGAGAACTTAATAAATGTTGTGTTTGTTCTGACTTGCCCCATGTACTGGCCATTCTCCCATCACAACTTTCTCCCCTTGGGCCTCTGTATTCCCTGAGAAACAGCAATATTTAAATTAGGCTAATGAATAATCCTACAATGGCCTCTAAGTGTTTAAGTGAAAGGAGGAGTTACACATCTCTTACTTTAAATCAAAAGCCTAGAGATGATTAAGCTTAGGGAAGAAGGCATATCAAAAGCGAACATAGGCCCAAAACTTGGCCTCTTATACCAAAGAGCCAAGTTGTGAATGCAAAGGTAAGTTCTTGAAGGAAATTAAAAGTGTTACTCTAGTGAACACACAAATGATAAAAAAGTAAAACAGCCTTATTGCTCATATGGAGAAAGTTTGCCTGACCTTAGTAAAATATGAAAGATGCCACAACACTCCCTGAACTCAAAGCCTAATCCAAAGCAAAGCCTTGACTCTCTTTAATTCCATGAAAGCTGAGAGAGGTAAGGAGCTATGGGGGAAAAGCTAGAAGCTACTAGAGGTTAATTCATGAGGTTTAAGGGCAAACAAAAACCTTTCCATAACATAAAATTACAAGGTGAAACAGCAAGTACTATTGTAGGAGCTGCTTTAAGTTATCCAGAAGATCTAGCTAAGATTGCTAACGAAAATGGCTGCAGTAAACAGCAGATCTTTAATATAGACACAACAGCCTTCTATTGGAAGCAGATGACATCTTGAACTTTCCTAACTAGAGAGAAGACAATGCTTGGCTTTAAAACTTCAAATGACAGGATGACTCTGCTGTTAGGGGATAGTGTAGTTGCTGACTTTAAGTTGCAGCCAATGCTTATTTACTATTCCAAAAATCCTATTGGGGCCTTAAGAATTATGTCAAGTCTCTCCTGCCTGTGCTCCATAAGCAGAATACCGAAACTTGGATGACAGCACATCTGTTTACAGCAAGATTTACTGAATATTTAAGCCCACTGTTGACAGGTACTACACACCCACACCCCCCACCCCCCTACACACAAAGATTTCTTTCAAAAGATTACTGCTCATTGGCAATGTACGTAGTGACCCAGCTCTGTTGGAGTTGTACAAAGAGATTAATGTTGCTTCCCTCTCTGCTAACACAACATCCATTCTGCAGCCCATGGATCAAGGAATAATTTTGATTTAAAAGTCTTATTATTTAAGAAATATCTTTCATAAGGCTATAGCTGCCATAGACATTGATTTCTCTGATGGGTTTGGGGAAAGTAAATTAAAAACCTCCTGGAAGGATTCACAACTCTAGATGCCATTAAGGGCGTTTGTGATTCATGAAAAGAGGTCATAATATCAGTGTTAATAGAAGGTTAGAAACAGTTTATTTTAACCCTCATGGATGACTTTGAGGGGTTTGAGATTTCAGTGGAAGAAGCAACTGAAGATGTGGTGGAAATAGCAAGACAAATAGAATTGGAATCTGAAGATGTGACTAAATGGCTGCAATCTATGATAAAGCTTGAATGGATGAGGACTTGCTTCTTGTGAACGAGCCATAAAAGTGGTTTCTTGAGATTAAATCTACACTTGGTGAAGATGCTATGAACATTGTTGAAATGACAACAATAATTTAGAATATTACATAAACTTAGTTGATAGAGCAGCGACAGGGTTTGAGATGATTGACTCCAATTCTGAAAGAAGTTCTACTATGGATCAAAGGCTATAAATCAGCATCACATGCTACAGAGAAATCGTTTATGAAGGAAGAGTCAATCCATGTGGCAAATTTCACTGTTTTCTTATTTTAAGAAATTGCCACAGATACCCCAACATGGAGCTGCAACTACCCTGGTTATTCAGCAGCCATCAACATCAAGGCACGATCCATCACCAGCAAAAATATTAGGACTGGAGGGAGGCTCAGATGATCATTAGCATTTTTTAGCTCTGAAGTATTTTTATTAAGATCTGTTTATTGCTTTTCAAAACATAACATTGTTGCATTCAACAGACAATAATGTGTACACATACCTGTTATATGCTCTGGAAAACCAAAAAAGTCATGTGACTCACTTTATTGTGATATTTACTTTATTGTGGTAGTCGGGAACCGAACCCACAATATCTCTGAAGTATGCTTGCATATACCACAGTTCCTTTATTCATTCATCAATAGACACTTAGGTTGTTCCTATGTCCTGGCTACTGTGAATCATTTCTGTAATGAACATGAGGGTGCAGATATCCCTCCAACATACTAATTTCATTTCCTTTGGATATACACCTTAAAGTGGGATTGCTGGATTGTATGGTAGTTCTATTTTTAATTTTTTTATGAACCTCCCTATTGTTTCCATAATGGTTGTACCGCTTTACACTTTCACTAACATTGTACAGGTTTTCTGTTTCTCCATACTTTTGCCAACACATTATCAGTTTTTTGATAATAGCCATTCTAACAGATATGTGATATCTCACTTTTGTTTTGATTTACATTTTACTGTGTTTAATGATGTTGACAGCTTTTCATATACCCGTTGGCCATCTGTATGTCTTCTTTAGGAAAATGTCTATTTTATTACATTTCATTTTCAGGAATAATTTCACAATGACCTTTAATCAAAAAACTATCTTTTAGTCAAATGTACTTTCCTGAGGAAATTAGGTACATAATGCACTTAGAAAAATGTTATTTTCTTCACCATCTTACATCAACAATAAAATTAAACAGAATAAATATCACATTGGAAATAGTTATGCGTATTTCTTCTAACTGATTTTGGGGTTAAAATCAATAATCACTGCATATTTAAATACTTATGATTGCATTATTAAAATGCAAATCTCATAAGATTCATAAGGCAAAGATCATGTTGTCAGTGTCAACATAACATGAACTAAACTTGTGGCTTAATAACTTACTATCAGCCAATCATAGGCTTTACCCTAATAGGTTAAAAAGTGGTAACCACCACCAACGATAAAACACACAAAATCATCACAGGATAGGCCAATTTAAGCTGGGTTCTGTATTATACCAGCATGTGAATTAAATGCTTAAATAGAATAAATAAATGTCAGACACATTACTAGACTTTGAGAGTATAACACTGAGCAAAACAAAAACATAATGCATAAGTATACATATATATAACAAGATATACATGTAATCAAAATAATCAATAAAATGGACCAATTTCTTAAAGGCCACATTGTTCCCAGACTCACACAAGTAAAAGTAGATAATCTAAATCAGCTTGTATCTATTAAAGAAATTTCATCAATAATTAATAACCTTCTATAAAGAAAACACCAGGACCAGACAGTTTAACTCATGTATTTATCAATCATCTAAGGAAGAAATTATACTAATTTTACACAGAATCTTCTTTAAAAAAAAAGGAAGTCACCATTTCCTAAATCATTCTGACAGATAAGGATTACACTAGTACCAAAAATCAGATAAAGGCACCGCAAGCAAAGATAACAGCAGACTAATATACCTAATTTATAGAAAAAAAAAAATACAGAACCTCCATAATTGTGATAGTATTCATTTAGAATTATTTCTCCTCATAATTTAATTTTATATCATGGATGTATCACACATAGTCCCAAAGTATCCTATTCGATTTACAATGTAAGCTTTAATTAGAGAAATCAGTCTGACAGAAACAAATAAGAGGCGTAAGTACAAATCACACCTCCTGTGTCTCTTGCAATTGATATATTCCTCACCTACCACACAGAACAGTTCTCACCCCTGCATTATTGTTTTTGTTTTATTCTGTAATTTCTTATATGCTTCTTCACCAACCTGTAATGCTCACTTCAACTCTCCCACTTTTTCATCCAGTTTCTTTGAGAATATTTAGAATTTATACCCCTCCAAATCCTTCCTAATAGACTTCCTGATTTATCAGTGTATAATAATGAGTACTTTAAGTAAATTTTGTTTTCAGGCTTTCTCTTTATATTGAATAATAAATTTTAAAAAATGGAGCTAAAAAATACTAAAGTATATTTGAATATGTATTCTCTGAATCGATGTGCTGAGACACCAGAATGTAATAAATGCAGGTCTCATTTATGTTCAACATAATTTTATGAAAACCATGATATTCTATTAATTTTTTTTTTAGAGGAAGAAAGAGAGAAAGAAAGAAAAAGAATAAATAATAGAAAAAGAAAAAAAAAAGAATAAAGGAAAGGGAGAAAGAGGAAGAGGAAGAGGGAGAGAGAACAGGGGTGTTGCTTTATTGCCCGGGCTAAAATGCAGTCTAAAAATGGGTATGCCTGTAATTATGTTTAATAATAGAGACATAAAAATAAATAAATAAATAAAAATAAAAATAAATAAAAAATAAAAAATGAGGGAAGAAAATAATTAACAAGCAGCCAACCAATATTTCATTAAAACCTGTAAATACGTGTGATGTAGTACTGATAAGGGTGTATATTTTGTGTATTTAAAGTGGAGAGTTCTATGAATGTTAATTAAGTCTACTTGTTCCGGATCTGAGTTCAAGTCCTGAATATCGTTGTTAACCTTCTGTCTCATTGATCTGTAAGTCTCCCACTATTATTGTGTGGGAGTCCAAGTCTCTTTATAAGTCTTATATATCTGGGTATTTCTGTATTGGGTGCATGTATATTTAGGATCTTTAGCTCTTCTTGTTACATTGATCCTTTTATCTTTACGTAATATCCTTCTTTGCTTCTTTTGATCTTTGTTGCTTTGAAGTCTATTTTATCAGCAAAAATTGCAACTCCTGCTTTCTATTTATTTATTTTTGCTCTCCATTTGGTTGGTACATTTTTCTCCATCCCTTTGTTTTGAGTCTTTGTGTATCCTTGCATGTAAGATGGATCTGGATGTAGCATACCAATAGGTCTTGGCTTTTTTTGCCTGTCTGTGTCTTTGGATTGGGGGATTTAGTCGATTTAAATTTAAAATTAATAACAATATATATGAGTTTGATGTTGTCATTTAATGTTTGCTGGCTGTTTTGCCCATTAATTGATGCAATTTCTTAATTATGTTGATGTTCTTTATTTTTTGGCATTTTTTAGAAGGGCTGATACTGTTTGTTCCTTTCTATTTGTAGTGGTTCTTTCAGAAGCTCTTGTAAAGCAGGCCTGGTGGTGATGAAATCTCTGAGTGCTTGCTTGTTCACAAAAGATTTTATTTTTCCTTCGCTTATGAAGCTTAGTTTGGCTGGATGTAAAATTCTGGGTTGAAAGTTCTTTTCTTTAAGGATGTTGAATGTCGGCCCCCACTCCCTTCTGTCTTGTAGGGTTTCTGCTGAGAGATCTGCTGTGAGTCTGATGGGCTTCCCTTTATGGGTAACCTGACCTTTCTCTCTGGCTGCCCTCAGTATTTTCTCTTTCATTTCAACCCTGGTGAATCTGGCGATTATGTGCCTTGAGGTTGGTCTTCTTGAGGAATATCTTTGTGGTGTTCTCTGTATTACCTGGAGTTGAATATTGTCCTGCCTTGCTAGGTTGGGAAAGTTTTCCTGAATAATATCCTGAAGCGTATTTTCCAGCTTGGATTGATTCTCTTCATCACATTCAGGTACACCTATCAAACGTACGTTAGGTCTTTTCACATAGTTCCATATTTCTTGGAGACTTTGCTCGTTCTTTTTTATCCTTTTTTCTCTAATCTTGTCTTTTTGTTTTATTTCATGAAGTTGGTCTTCGACCTCTGATATCTTTTCTTCTGCTCGATCAATTCGGCTGTTAAAACTTGTGCATAGTTTGCGAAGTTCTCATGTTGTGTTTTTCAGCTCCATTAATTTACTTATATTCCTCCCTAAATTGTGTGTTATTGTTAACATTTCGTCAAACCTTTTTTCAAAGTTCTTAGTTTCTTTGCATTGGGTTAGAACAAGTTCTTTTAATTCCCAGAAGTGTCTTATCATCCACTTTTTAAAGCCTGCTTCTGCTAATGGAACACAGTCTTTCTCCATCAGGCTTTGTTCTGTTTCTGATGAGGAACTGTGATCCCCTGTAGAGGGAGAGGCGTTCTGAGTTTGGGTATTCTCAGCCTTTTTAGGCTGTTTTCTTCCCTTCTTTATCGATTTTTCCATCTGTGGTCTTTATAATTACCATCTTTATAGTTGGGTTTCTGAATGGACATCCAACTTGTTGATTCCTGAGCAACCCACTGCGCTGGCCAAAACAGCAGCTTTAAGATCGATGGTGCTTTTCTGACTCTGCACCAAGAACCGCCACACCAAGGCAGCGGCAAAACCGCCTCACGGGCCTCAAGAGTTGCGCTGGCGACACGTGGGTCTCCTCCGCTGGGAATCTCCTGGTGTGTGAGCAACAAAAATTGATCTGAAAGTGTGGCGTCCTCTCGTTCTCTGCTCTTTCAGTGGGAGCTACAATCCCGAGCTGCTAGTGGTCAGCCATCTTGGATCTCTCAGATTTTTTGATTTTTTTAAAAAAATCAAATTTCCATAAAGAGTGCTAAACTCTATAGAAAATATAAGGAAAACCAAACATCTCTGAAAAATACAGATAACGTACTAAGAAACAAACAAACAAAAAAACAAGATGTGTCATAGGGTCAAAACTGAAGGCTCCTCCATTTTATGACAGAACAGAGTTTTGCCTCTGAAGGAGTTGTCAGCTAGAACAGGAATATCTGGACTTCAAGAAAGCAGAACTCGAAGACACACCTCTCTAAGAAATCTGAGGAGCTGACAAAGGCATTTTAACTGTTTGATATGTAACAGGCTTATCAGGGAAGAATCACCTCCGGATACAGACAAAAAAAAAAAATTGAAGATTTCCCATGGCCACTCTGAAAAAGTAAATTTTAATGAAGTAAATACATTTTTCAACTGATCAATTACTTATGCTTCTAATTTATTCACTTGATGACCAGGATTTCATGGTTCTGACAGATAGTCCTAGATATTTAACATGAATATCTAGAAACCAAGAAGAGATTTCACACTATAAGCCACTGGAAACTAAATGGACAGGAATAATAATGTCAGACGCAATAACTAGCAATTTGCATGTTTGATTTGGATGATAGAAGTAAGTGAATCTCTGATTCATTCACCTGTAGGAAGTGTTTCTATTGTTCTACTGTATCACTTGTATATGATTTAAATATTCTTAGGAGTAATATATCATTAATTAATTTCTCTGACAGTGAAAATTTCATCAACTTTGGGGAGAAAAAGCAATGCCTCAGCAAGTTGCACCATAATTGGGTATTTAAAAAATAGGTTCCCTCTACTCAAACTTAAAAAACACATTCTTTCATACTATTCCAAATACTGGAACACGTCACTTAGAAAACAACTCAAAATCTTACAAATTATTCTTTCCTTGACATTATTAGGATCATAAATACATGTTTTAAAATCTATTCCTTATTTTGAAAATTCATATGAGCATCGTTCACTTGGCTGCTTATATTCTACACTGAGAGAGTTTATAAATCTATGCTTGTTACCATTTCTTTACATAGTATATAGAAATGATGCATCCTTGGCGACCACAATTTAATTAGACTCCCAATTTTCACTGTTTTATTCCATGCTTAATCAAAGTCAGAAGTCACATTGTTGACTGGCTACTGTTTTCACTGTATAAAGCTGTATAAAATTTGCAATTTTAAAAATACATTTATTAATCTCATCTATAAGAATTACTCCCAATTCTTGTAGATGAATAAGAATTCATCTATATTGATGCCAAAATACTTTTTCAGAGTACATTATAAGTGAAAAAAGTTATTAAAAGCACTTCTTCTCTTGTAGACTAGCTTTTCAGTAACATACAAAAGCATTTTGATCATGTATCTATACTCTGAATCCATGCCAAAATGCCAAGAAAGAACTCTACCTTTACACACATGTGATCCTGAGAAGTAAACAACACTCTAACTAGCACAAGGAATAGCTATTGCTTCCCCAATTGCGTGATGCTTATTCTACAGTGCTATTTCATAGACGAATTTTGCAAATAGTTTTTCTGTTTTTTTAATATGTACCATTAGCATTATATTTAGTTTTATGAACTTTTTATATATTTTCTATAGAAAGTAAAACTTTTTCAGTGCTACTTTTATTGATGAGCGACTAGCGAAAAATGTATCACTGGAACAAGAAATCCAATTTTCAGATATTCATCTCGTTATTTCCAATTTGCAATTTTGCCTTTGGCTTTGTTGAAAAATAATCACATTTTTAGATTTACTTGACCTAACACCAATAGAATAACATTCTATGATAAGGCCAGAGTCTTTTTGACTACATTTTTGTGTCTATGATGCTACTCTGAGTTTCAACACATCCATTAATAACTTCCTATCTTTTACTTCACTGACATAATTTTGAGTCTTTTGTATCATTTGGTGAATATAAAACAGCACAATAGAAATACCACCACCAAAAATAGATAACATATAAATAATATAAAAATGTTGGCTAGGAAAACTTCATTCTATTAACTATCATTGGATGAGACGAACTGATCAACACAACTCTTTAGTGTATGTACAATTTGCAAAAAAAGAATATATAAATCATTACAATGTGGTTTGGTTTCTATGAAAATAGTAATTATTGCATTCCAAAATAAGAAAATATATGTTTAATGGATTTAATAGTATTTCCCCAAAATACACGTCTACCTATAATTTCAGAATGTGATCTTACTTGGAAGCAGAATCTGCAGTTGTGATTAAGATAAGGTTATACTGGATTAAAGTGGGTCCTAAATCCAATAGCTGTTGTCTTTATAAGAAGAGAGGACACACAAACACAGGATAAGAGCCATGTAAAGACAGTGGTCAGGTAATCAACAGATACAGGCAGATTCAAAAGAGCTTTTAGAGTTCAAAATGTCAGACATCTTCAGATACATATGAGGTGAAAAGTAAAAGATAAAAGATAAATGAATTTATCTCTAGCAGACCTGTACTATAAGAAATGTAAAAGGGAAATGAAGTGCTTCAGGTGAAAAGGAAATTATACCAATAAGACTTGGAAAAATTATGAGCATTAGAAATGTTAACTATAAAAACTAAAAGCGAAAGATTATCATTTGTCACTTCTGTTTTTATTTTAAAAAGACTATCGACTGGTTGAAGCAAAATTATAACATTGTATTATGAAATTTAAGAGTCCTAGCTATTTTGGAATTAAAAAGTCTGTAAGTAACACATAGTCAAATAAATAGCTATATGGGAAATAAAATATATATTTTGATTTATCCCTGAAAAATAATGAAAATACATTATATCAAACTTTGGGAAAGACTGTTAGCACTGTCCTTTAAAGACAAATGTATACTTTAATTTCTAATGTTAGGAAGTATAGGCCAGGTGTGGTAGCTCATGCCCGTAATCTCAGCACTTTGGGAGGCTGAGGCTGGTGGATCACTTGAGCCCAGGAGTTTGAGACCAGCCTAAGCAACATAGGGAGATCTTTTCTCTTCCAAAAAAGAAATTAGCTTGATGTGGTGGCACACACCTGTAGTCCCAGCTACTTGAGAGACTGAGGTAGGAGGATCACTTGAACCCAGGACATCAAAGTTGCAGTGAGCCATGATCACGCACCACTGTACTCCAGCCTGAGCAACAGAGGAAGACCATGTCAAAAAAACAAACTAAACAAACAAAAACAAAAAAAAAACTAATGAATGAAATGGAATGAGAAGAAAGTGCTAAAGAGAACAGAAAGCAATAGCATCCCATAGGCACACAGTAGAAAAAGTTTTTTTTAAATCTCCAATTTTTTGAAAAGTAAAACTGGTAAAGCTGTGGTTAGATACATCAAAGAAAAGGAAAACACAAATTAGTAATAACAGAAATGGGAGGAGAAGATATCACTCTAGATCCTGCAGGCATTATAAAGATAATGAGATAATGTAATAAATTTATGATAATAGATTCAATATCTTTGATAAAATTTACAAGTTCAATAAAATACATACCAAAATAACAACAGCAGATGTAGAAAATCTAAATAACCAAATATCATTTAAAGAGATTAAATTTATTATAGAAGTAGTTTTACAAAAAAGGCACTTTTTTGGTGAATTTCTTTTTAAACATCCAAAGAGGTAATAATATAAACCTTATAGAATTTTTTTTTTTTTTTAGAAAATAAAGGAGAAACACTTGTTTTATGGAACTGGCATAACTGTGATACCATAATCTCACAAATGTAAGATAAATAATAATGATTGATATCACTCATGAACATAGAAGCAAAAATATTTAAGTATTAGGAAATAAATAAAGTCCAATTATGTATTTTTTGAAAAGGATAATACATAATACCAAGAGAAGATTCACTTAGGAATACAAAGTTAGCTAAATTTTTAATATTAATGAAATTTATCAGGTTACTATGAAAAAGATAAAGCCATAGGATCATATCGATAATGTAGAAAAGGCACTTGTAAACAATTCAACACCCATTCATCATAAACACTCTGAGAAAACTAGCATTAGAAAGAAATATCTTTTGACTGATAAAGAGGATCTTGGAAAACCTGCAGTGATGTCTACATATGCCTCCATAGGTTTGTAGTAGCCTTATTTTTGTAAAATCCCAATGTTGAAAATGATCCAAGTGACCATCAACAAGAAAATGGAATAAATGATATAGATATACAATTGAATATTTGGCAGTGAAAAGAATGAACTCCTGAAATATACAGTCAATGTGGATGAAGCTCAAAAATACTCTGTTGAACATAAACTAGACAGAAAATAATATATAATTTGTGATCCTATTTATGTGAACATCAAGATTACCTAAAACAATCTTTGATGATAGAATTCAGATTTGATGCAATTGGTGATGAATATGAGGATTGATTGGAAGAAGGCATGAATAAAGTACCTAAATTGACAGAAATGAAATATTATCTTTACTGGCGATATACAGGTCATTTATCAAAACACATAGCTTTATACATTGAAGATCTGCTTGTTTCTTCTTCTTCGTGTGTGTGTGTGTGTGTGTGTGTGTGTGTGTGTGTCTGTCTGTCTGTCACTCAGGCTGTATGCAGTGGGACAATCTCCACCCACTGCAGCCTCCGCCTTCCAGGCTCAAGCGATCTTCCCATCTTCCCACCTCAGCCTTCCAGGTAGCTGGGACTACAAGTACATGTCATCATGCCCAGCTAATTTTGGAGTTGTTTTTGTTTTGTTTTGTTTTGGGTGGAGATGAGGTTTTGCCATGTTGCCCAGGCTGGTCTCCAATTCTTGAACTCAGGTAATCTGCCTGCTTTAGCTTAGCTTCCCAAAGCACTGCGATTATAGGCATGAGCCACTCAACCCTGTTGGATCTGCACATTTCACTGTATAAAATTTTTATCTCACATAATAATTATATGAAGTGCCTCATATGCTGCGATTGTCTTCTATGGATAAATTATATGGAAAGAGTAGAAAGACTAAAGTAGTAGGAATCACCAACTTATGAGCAGATTATTTCTAACAATCTGAGTTTAGACACAGGTCAAGGCATGAGTAAGTTAAATATTCAGGAGTTTTGGGAACCACATATGTGGAACTTTATAGCCTCAACTTGTTGATTGAATTTTTGAAATAGAATATTTGGCAAGCATTACACTTGAGGCATGCCGATAAATATTCTTTGAAATCACATGTGATATTTTTGTCATCAAGAAATGAAAATTTATTTCAATTTCAAAATGAGCACATATTAAGAAAATTCTTCAGATGATCATATGTGTACTTATCAAGAAAATAAAAAATACATAGTTGAAAGGGTGTTGCCTCCCCATACTCTTCCCCTCCACAATCAGTGAATTTTACACACACACACACACACACACACACACACACACACACACACATATTTTGGCACTGAGGTAACTGATTTTGCTTGTAGTTTGAACAGGTGGTAAGATTTACAGTATAAATCATTTTATAACTGAGAAGACAAAAAGTTTAGAGAGCTTTCAGTAAAATTTCAATTTTCACCGTAACTAAACATATAACAAGAAAAATAGAAAGTTTCTGTGCCAATGCTATCATGCTAGGCAAACTATTTCAGTAAAAGACAGAATTTAAAAGTATCTCTTAGATAAATGATTAACTCACAGTTTGTAGTGAACAAATTATTTCCAAGAAAATGTGGAGTTATTGCTGAATTGGAATGAAGAGTATTATTTTTGTAGGGCACATATTTTTGGTGCTCTAAGAAATCTTCTAATTGGTGTATTTGATCAATCTTTAAAATACAGTTTAATGATAAAATGAGGTGATCCTTTGTCTTTCTTTTCACTTGTCATGTTTACCCATGCCCCACCCACACAGACTTGAGAATCTGTGAGGCCTCCTTTGAATTAAATCTCAGGGTTCTGTGTCTGTGCTCATAATAACACATGAAAGGAGTTAATTATTTTTATTTTCATTTAAAAACATTAAAATAATGTATTCATCATTACCCACCAAAGTGATATTATCTGTTGAATAGGAAAATAGTTCTATGATTTACAAAAATGTCTTGGCTATTATGTGTAATTAAATTAACCATATTCAATACAAAATGTCTCATAGCATTTGTTGCATTAATAAACATGATTCCCAAAGAGAAACACATTTTCTTTCAGAAGATTAATATTACTTTGAAAGAAACTTTGGAAAAAATGGCTCTATTGGGTTTTACTAAAAGATATTTTTGTGTGTTTTAAAAAGAAAACGTATGAGGATTATTTTAGTTTTGCTACTTATTTTTGTTACTTATCTTCTCTGCTATCACCTCAGTACTCAGTAATGTAAAAATTTGCACAAGATAAATTATAAATTTTTCACTAAATAAAAACAGCTGAACTCAGATCAAGGATCTCCCTCAAAATGATAAATATACCATATTTGCAGTCCTGGGCTTGTCCTAAGTGATAAGGCAAAGTGATTTTAACATTCCTTCAGGCAAATATATTTTCATACTAAATTCAAAAGTGTATAACTATTATAGTAGTTAGACATGAGCAGGACAGGAGAGGACCCCATGCCACAAATGACAAGTGACCATCAGTTGATTGTCAGTGTTTGTTAAACTGTCTTGCTAAAACAATAATTGGTCGCAGCTGGCACTAGAGAAAGGCAATCTCCCAATAGATAGAGAAAACCTGAAACCAGCGATCAATAGGTTCCTGATAACATATCCAAGAGTTAGGTACATGGGCTCAAGCATGCACACTCAGAGGCAAAATGGCAGAGTTGAACTGGTATACGACCTTTTTCTAGGAACACTCGGCTGATAAGGGAAGAACACCTCAAGTGAGCATACATATAACTTCAGTAAACACATTGTGCATGTGGCCCCTCCCAAGGGCTGGCAGGCCACTTTGTATATAGACAGCAGACTTCAAGGGAAGAACCGGGGAAGAAAGGATGCAACCCCACCAGATGCATGCTGTCATGTAGAACCCCAAGTCAAAGCTCAAGTCATGCACTTGAATCTTTGAAGTTGCCAGTTTGGCCCTCTTTCAAGTGTGCTTTACTTCCTTTCATTTCTACTCAAAAACTTTCTTAATAAACTTTCACCCCTGCTTTAAAACTTACCTCAGTCTCTCACCAAGCCTTACGTCCCCTCTGTCAAATTCTTTCTTCTGAGCAGGCAAGAGCTGAGGTTGCTGCAGAACTGTATGAATTTGCTGCCACTACCACAACCATAATAATTTATGATATATTATTGCATAAAGATCCTATTGAAAAATGACTAAGTTGGAATGAAAACATGAAAGTCTCTTTCACCACAGGTAGATCAAAGGAGGAGTAACTCATCATGCCATAGTGTTACAGAAAGTGTAACAATCCAGACCCCAAGAAAGAGTTCTTGGATCTTGTATAAGAAGGAATTCAGAGAAAGTCTGCAGGGCAAAGTGAAAGCAAGTTTATTAAGAAAGCAAAGGAATAAAAGAATGTCTACTCCATAGACAGAGTAGTTCTGAGGGCTGCTGGTTGCCCATTTTTATGGTTATTTCTTGATGATATGCTAAACAAGAAGTGGATTATTCATGCCTTGCCTTTTTAGATCATATAGGGTAACTTCCTGATGTTGCTATGGCATTTGCAAACTGTCATGGCACTGGTGGAAGTGTAGCAGTGAGGACGACCAGAGGTAACTCTCATCACCATTTTGGTTTTGGTGGGTATTGGCTGGCTCCTTTACCACAACCTGTTTTATTAGCAAGGTCTTTATGAGCTATATTTTGCGCTGACCTCCTGTCTCATCCTGTAACTTACAATGCCTTAACTATCTGGGACTGCAGCGCAGTAGGTTTCACAGCCTCATTTTACCCAGATCTTATTTAAGATGGAATTGCTCTGGTTCACTCGCCTCTGACAATAATAAGGCTTCCACCCTCATCTATAAACACTAGAAAAAAAATTATATTTGCATCAATGTATAATAAAAGCTTCCCCTCTGTAAAGTAAAAACCTAAATAATCGCCACACTTGCTCAAAAAAATGCTTTAAGTATGAACAGATTATGAACACAGAGCTCTATATAAATATCTTTTCAGAGGACGTGTTCATATAGAGATGACATATTCAGAAACAAAACATGAGTACTGTAAACCAAAAATAAAATTCTCAATCCGTCAACTGACTGAATGGACCCTTCTCTTGGCCAAGGGGCACCAACATACCTCAAAAATGGGTTCAGATCATGAGAAGAGGGTGTATCAGACATGCCTCATTATACTCTCCCTTTGGAGTTTAGACACAGCTACTGGTATTAACATTAAAAAGTAGATCTTAAGACTCACAAAAAAGGCTCCCTGTGACAGATGAGATACCAAATTCCAACCTGACTCTAGTATAACATCACCTGACAGATAGCAGGCTCTGAAGGAAATCAAAGTATTTTACTCCAAAATATATTTACTTTACGTATTTTAAAATGGCCCTGCAAAGCTGTCCCTTGAAGGAGAAATTTGCATTCTGTAGAGAATCTCTGCTTACTAGGTCTGAAGCCTTTTAAGATCCATAAGAGACAATCACATCTATTCCTCTGAAGCCTGCTACCTGTAGGCTTCATCTACATAAGAACCTTGACTTCCACCCTCTATCCCCCACCACCTTACCTTAACTCAAGCTGATTGAAACTCTTTAGCAGAGTTTAATCTTTCCAACGAATTGTCTATCAGGAAATCTTTAAATCCACTCATGGCTTGGAATCACAACACCCACCCCACCGAAGATGTCCCACATTTCTAAAATCAAGCTGTAACCCAAATGCCTTGAGCATATGTTCTCAGGACCTCCTGAGGCTGTGTTAGGGGTCGTGGTTCTTAACTTTGGCAAAATAAGCTTCTAAATTGATTGAGACTGGTCTCAGACACTTTTTGGTTTACAGTAACTTTTGTCAGGCACTGTGCCCTCTACTTGAAGGTCCACTGTCTCAGTCTGCCTCTAACATTGATGCAAGCCCAGAAAACTGAATCATGGCCCACTGTACTGCTGAGTATTAATATTCATACAATTTACTGAAATCTTCTTAACTTTTAGGTTGATTATTTTTTCTTTTGGTAAAATTTTGTATTTTGAGATAGAATCCAACTCGTTTTAAAAAATCAGAGTCTCCGTTCACCAAAGAAATGGAATGGCTTTTATATGCTAAAATTTTCAAAATGAGCTAAAGGTAATTAACACCTACCTGGCTACCAGAAACTTTATTGCGTTTGGCTAGAATCAGATCATTTACATCGGTAAAAATTTCCCTTTAAAAATATTTGGCCAGGCGCAGTGGTTCATGCCTCTAATCCCAGCACTTTGAAAGGCCAAGGCAGGAGAATTGCTTGAGGGCAGGAGTTTGTGACCAGCTCTGCCCTGCTGACATAGTGAGACCCTGTCTCTAACAAAGACGAAACAGCAACAGCAAAAAAACTCCTATTGTAATCTACTTAAACAATTATAAGATTGCATTTATTTTTCTTTGCTGTTATCATAGGCTTTAATTTTAGCACCTGGTAGATCACCTTAAAACTCAGAACAACAAATTATTAATCTAATTTCAAAAATTGTGAACTTGGGCTGGAAATAGTGTTTAGATATTTTTCCTAACTTTACAGCATGCCTTGTAAATCTGTGCCCAGATGGTGACAAAACGGATAATTCTAATTTATGGCCTGTTAAGAAAAGGGAGCAGGAAGTATAGATATAAAACTCGTTTAGCTAAAAATATCAGGAAAGCAGGCTTTTCAATTATTCTTGCCAATCACCAATAGTAATTTTGTTTTGATTACATCAGAAATTGCCTACCTTGTCTTGATATTCTTTTATTGTAGCTTCTTAAATAGATTTATTCCAGGTGGTAATCCTTATTTTCATCACTGTCAAAAGTACTCTACACTTGGATGGAAAAATTTAGATGGCAGAAGCATGCTTCCTTGATTACAGTTTTCACAAAGGGCATGTCTGGTTGTATGTCCTCCTACTTGACTATTGATTGAGTTATATTGCAACCCCTCAATAGTTTTCACCTTCATTTTCTATTCAATATTTTTCAAAACTCAATTTGGATACAAATCTCACTGAAAAAGTTGTTGGTGCTTTTCAGTTCACACATATAACTATCAGTTAAGATATAGGAAATACCCACATTCTTTTGTCAGTAATAAGTGCCTATACAAATGGCCTGTTTTTGGAAACAGTAATAAAGCTTTTGGTTTCTTTCTTCAAATCATTCATCTTTGGATTCTGCTGATTTCGTAAAAGGACAATATCTGTCTGTCATTTTACTCAGGCTGTTAGTCAGAAAATCTAAACTCTCAAGTGTATAAACATTAGGGGGAAAATTGATATGGGCCCAAATAATAATGATAATTATTGAAGCAAATCCATACATAGCACTTTCTATATGTCAGACACTTTTCTTAGATTTTACCATTAATCATGTATAATTAATTCTCCCCAGAATTCTATAAACTGGGGGCTATAACTCTCTCCATTTTATAGATGAATACATTGAGGCAAAGACCTAGATATGTAATGGTGACTAGTTTTTCCAAAGTCATATATCTGATAAGTGTCAAAGATAAATTTGAGCCTTGCCAGGCTGACTGTACAATTTATATTATTAGCCACTACACTATATAAAGTGTCCAACACTGTGCCCAGGACAGAAGTCATGATCAGTAAAAATGTTTGCTCCCTTACTGTCTTCCAGTTTTGGGTATCTATGTAATCAGTTCTAATAAAGGTGCTTTTCTTTATCAGCCTACTTGTTGCATCTTTTGGATGTACTAATGTAGATGACCACATTCCCCAGGATGGAACATAATCTGCCCTGTACCGCCCATGAGTTTGCTTCAAAATGAAAAAATGCCTACACACTAGAACTTCTATTTGCAAGTCCTCTAGGCCATCAGATACATCGAAATCCTCAAATTGTGGCATATGTGCAAGACTTGGCAGGTTTTCCCTGTAAAGAAAAACAAATGGCTTGTGGCCATAATTTTTCTTTAAAGAAAATATTTTGAATCCTTTTGAGGCAAGAGATATAGAAAACTTGTTATCATCAAAACTAAAATTTCTCTAAAATGAATCTTTTGTGACAAGGGACAATGATTTCCAAATAAAATACAAAATTGGTACAATCTTTCCCAGAAAAGGATTTTGAAGAGTTGAAATTGGGAGGGGGCTTGAATTGAAGTATGCAGCCTTCTGTGTTTAACTGTCTCTGATGTACATTTTATTTTCATTCATTAATTAATCAAGGGTTTCTTCAACGGTACCAGACATTAGGATAGATGCAGAGATAAAATAACAACACTTATCACTACTCTTAAGGGCCTGTAGTTTACTGGAGATGGCATGTAATGTGATACTATGTAATACAATAAATATAATCATGGGATAAAGGTCAGTGTAGGTGCTGTGGAAGCAAAAGACTGGATATCCTACTTGTCATTTTTAAGATGAAAAAGTGTTAGCAAGGAGTGGTGAAAAGCAAGTGTTTCAGAAAGAGGGAACATCATATGCAAAGGCCCTCAGTCTAGGAAGCGTCTAAGCTGCATGGCCTGTCATTAGCGTTGATTTCTGAGTAGTGTGCTTCACTTTCCATTTCCAATGGTTTAAACAATATGTCTCCAGTAAAAGTCCCATATTTAGAAAATGACGGACTTAATTTACTCTCTTTCTGTACAAGCTCACACCCTTGACTCTAGCAGTTCCCTATCCAGCTGTTATCCTCAGAATGGCTATACTTGTTAACAGTATTTCAACACATGCTACCACATTTCCATTTTCTGACTATAATTTGGCATCAGATTGGAAGCCATTATTTAACATGTTAGTGTTATAATTAACTGAAAATGATTGAAGCACAGTTTTAAATGTCCTTAAAAAGTGGAGTGATGCTTGCCAGGCTCACAATTGACAAAATATGTAGTGATAAAAGAGACATTCGGGCTATACTCACTAAATATATTATCTTTCATTTCCTAAGAAATGGTATCAAATGCTTCTCTGCTATTTCTCTAGAACACAGACGCGTCATCTATTGTTTTATATCTATTAGAAATTGAAACAGTCTCCTTCCTTCTCTTTAATCCTAGTCATAAACCACCATGGAGTCAACTTCATTGTGTGTATTAATTCAGATGAAATTTTACCACCTGGCATTTGGGCTGCAATACTTAAATCTTTGAAAACTTGACACTGAGCTCCCTGAAAAAACAATGTTTTTGAGCACCTTAAAAAGTTCACAGCTTCTCTGCTGTAATAAAATTTTGATTATAATTACCTATGAAACCATCAATTGATTTTTTTAAGAAAGTATATTTTTCTATCCACATAACCGTGAATTACATGTACTTCCACTGTCTTTTTCCTGAAGTAAATGTTTTTAAAAGATATTTGCACTGTTTAATAAGATTAACACAAATCCCTGCAACCCTAACCTGCTTTTTTCAATGCTGCTTACATGCCCAGAGTTTTTTCTTAGTAGTATCTTGTCTTCTATTTGGATTTGTGTTTTGGACCTACTGCTGAATTAGTGGCACAGCAGTACTTAGACTATTACAAAGGAGAGAATGAAGAAATAATAAGAAAGTGCTATAATGCACTTTCAAGAAAAAATCTTATCTCCTTACTAGTAATTTAGAGATTTTTTGTACAGCTTTACAAAAGCAAGATTTAAGCATGAGTTTTCTGCTTCCTGGAAGTTTAAACATTGTTATTTAATATTGAAGTTTTTCCCCAAGTTTGGTTCTCCCTGATTCTAATTGTTTCCTCCATCCTTTTTTTTTTTTTTTTTAATTATTATACTTTAAGTTCTGAGGTACATGCACAGGTGCAGGTTTGTTACATAGTTATAAATGTGCCATGGTATTTATTTCTCCCAATGCTATCCCTCCCTTGGCCCACCAGCCCCTAACAGGCCCTAGTGTGTGATGTTCCCTCCCTGTGTTAATGAGTTCTCATTGTTTAACTCCCACTTATGAGAACAGTGCCGCAATAAACATACATGTGCATGTGTCTTTATAATAGAATGATTTATAATCTGTTTGGATGTTATGTTGCTTGTGCCTGGACAGCACCATCTCAGCTACGACGTCTTTTAGGTGTGGCTCCCTGACCTTGGTATGCTCCCACCAAAGGACATGCTATCATACACCACTTTCTCATCTGCTCTTATTCTGCCTTCTGACAGTGAGGTTAAGATTATTAAAGCTAAAATAATATGGTACAGAGACTTCTGGCATCTCACTCATTATTTATTTTCCTTTTCTTTCTTATTAGCAGACTGTTAACTGGGGTAGTGATCAGTAAACAATATGTTACAGAGACTGCTGGCATCTTATTATTTATTTTCCTTTTCATTCTTATTAGCAGAGCCTTAACTGGAGTAGCGATCAGTACACTTCTCCAGTCAGTAAATCACTGTCCCCATCTCCAGTCTCCACTTCTATGGCCCCATCACATACTAGAAAATAGAGGGAGTCATTGGATTTTGCAGACCAAATATTCAAGCAGAAGTGGTTGAGGACCGTCTCAAGGTACATGATGACAGTAATGCTACGATGGTGAAGACTACAGAAATTGAACTGAAACAAATATTTCTTCAGTAATTTAGATTCTCCTTAACTTATAGTGGGTTTACATCAGATAAACCCATCATAAATTGAAAATATCATTAAGTTGAGAATGCATTTAATATACCTAACCTACAAAACATAGCTTAACCTAACTTACCTTAAATGTGCTCAGCACACTTATGTTAGCCTACAGTTAGGCAAAATTATTTGGCAACACAGTACACTGCAGAATATTGGGGTTTTTTTTGTTTTTGTTTTTGTTGTTGTTGTTTATTTTTACCCTTAGGATTGCTTAGCTGACTGGGAGCTACAGCTCACTGATGTTGCCCAGCAGCACAAGAGAGTATCATGCCGCATGTTGCTTGTCTGGGAAAAAATTTAAAATCAATATTCAAAATTTGAAGTACAATTTCTACTTTCACACCACTGTAAAGTTGAAAAATGGTACATTGAATCATAGTAAATCAGGGATCTTCTATACTGTGGATTGGGAAGTTTACTGTTAATCTCATTTCATAGAACTATTTTGCAAGATCGATATTTTTAAACTGAATTTTGCAGAAAACAAATAGAATTAAAGAAATTAAGTAAACTTCAAGATCATATAGTTTATTACTTCTACAGCCACGGCTCAAATATTAATGTTAATATTCTAAAATCTTCTTTATGCTTTATTAAATAACCAGACAAAATCATGATGGTTTCTATTTCTTTCATATATATATATATATATATATATATTCCATATATTCCATCACTGTATGTAAGATACTCTATATATTCCATATATATGACTAATAGGATAGAAAAACATCATCAGACTCAACAAATTAGAAAGACTTTTTATTTCTCAAATAAGTAGCAAATTCTTTATCTCATCAGGCTCAGCTTATAAATCATAGTATACCCTTATGAGCTGTAATAAAATTAGACTAGAAAGAATCTCACTGAAGTGGAATAACAAGGACACCAGATGTGAAGCAACTAGAGACATTAATGAATGAACATCTTATCCTTATTAGTTACACAACTATAGATTCATCAAGAAATAAACATTTAAAAAAAAATAAAGTAGATTGTCCAACATATTGCTTGTGAATTCACAGAGAAGTGCTGATAACTTGCAACATATAAAAATGAGGTCCCATATTTGTCATTATAAGCAAAGAAAAAAGCAAGGTCAGGAATACAGTAAGATATGCTTACTTGTGCTGAAAACTCAGCATTTATTAAACTTTGCTATATATGAGAACATGCTCAAAAATTGAGGTAGATACAGTTCTACAGTTAGTAGTCAGAAAATAATGAATTCCACTCTTGTTTCACGACATTGTTTTGAAGGTGGTTTGCATTCAGTTTGCCTTAGATGCTGCAAAAAGGAAGAGTATCTAATGGAGGCATATTAGTGGGGTAGGAAGCAACTCTGAAATGTTAGTATTGCTGGTTGCAATAGGGTTATTTAATAAACCTTAAAAGGTAAGGACTTGGGAGAAGTCACATCTAGATTTAAATATGGGCTCTAGAAGTAATGAGTTTCAAGGACCACGAGGTAAAGTAAGAATTAACTATAGGAATAAATTGAAGATCCAGGTCACCGTTATATTTACAATGAAGCTCAAACCTCAAAAAGTCCAATAATACCGAATGCAGCCATGAAGCTTTGAATGAAGAGAAGATGGAGGTGAGGGCTTTCTTGAGACAACCTTATCTCTCCATGCCTAAAAAACAGTTGCACAAAAAACATCATATTTTTGAATAATTCTAACAGAGAAGGAAGTCTTGAGTTGTCTAACAGGAAAGATACCCTTACCCATTCTTGCCCCTACAGAAACCCTTCATAAGAGCTTAGGGGAAGTCTAGCTTGTTTGTTTGTTCAAAGGGAAAAGGGATTTTCTTTTAACTCTAAACTAAGAAAGTGTAAGAAAAAAGATGAAAATAGCATGGCACTGGTAGAAGAACAAACATATACACCAGTGGAACAGAATAGAGAACCCAGAAATAAGATCACAAACCTACAACTATTTGATCTTCAACAAACCTGACAAAAACAAGCAATGAGGAAAGGATTTCCTTTTTAATAAGTGGTGCTGGGATAGCTGGCTATCCATATGCAGAAAATAGAAACAGGATACCATATACATCATGTACAAAAATCTTTTCTTACACCATATACAAAAATCAACTCAAGATGTATTAAAGACTTAAATGTGAAGTCCAAAACTACAAAAACCCTAGAAGAAAACCAAGGCAATACCATTCAAGACATAGACATGGATGAAGATTTCATAAGAAAGACATCAAAAGCAATTGCAACAAAAGGAGAAATTGAAAAATGGGATCCAATTAAAGTAAAGGGCTTCATCCAAGTACTTGCAAAGGACATAAACTCATCGTTTTTTATGGCTGCATGATGTTCCATGATGTGAATCTGGAAACCATCATTCTAAGCAAACTGACACAAGAACCGAAAGCCAAACACCGGATGTTCTCACTCATAGGTGGGTGTTGAACAACGAGAACACATAGACTCAGGGAGAGGAGCATCACACACTGGGGGCAATTGGTGGGGTGGTGGGGTAGGGGAGAGGTAGTGGGGGGAGGGGAGGGTGGGGAGGGATAACATGGAGAGAAATGCCAGATATAGTAGGCACCTAAAGTAAAATAAATAAATTTAAAAAATAATAAAAAATAAAGTAAAGGGCTACTGCATAGCAAAAGAAACTATCAATAGAATAAACAACCTACAGAGTGGGAGAAAATTTTTGCAAACTCTGCATCTGACAAAGATCTAATATCCAACATCTATAAGGAACATAAGCAAATTTAGAGTCTAAAATAACACGTGCTGGCAAGGTTGTGGAGAAAAAGGAATGCTTTTACATTGTTGGTGGGAATATAAATTACTTACAGAAAACAGTGTGGTGATTCCTCAAAGACCTAGAGACAGAAATATCGTTTGACCCAACAATCCCATTACTGGGTATATATCCAGAGAAAAATAAATTGTTCTATTATAAAGGTATATGCATGCATATGGATGGAGCTGGAGGCCATTATCTTAAGTAAACTAATGCAGAAAACCAAATACTGGATGTTCTCACTTACAAGTAGGAGCTAAATGATGAGAACACATGGACACATAGAGGGGAACAGGGCACACGGGGGCCTACCAGAGGGTGGGGGGTGGGAAGAGGAAGGGATCAGGAAAGACAAATAGTGGATACTAGGCCTAATAACTGGGTGATGACACAATCTGTCCAACAAATCCCCATGACAAACATTTACCTGTGTAATAAACCAGCACATATGTACCCCTGAACTTAAAATGAAACTTAAACAAAAGATGAAAATGAAATGAGTAATCTTCTAATAATTAAATAAAACACTCCCCAAAATTGTTCCTGAGGATGATAATTTTAATCTAATATTTGAAAATTAGGTCTGTGGATTTTAGAAGTCACAAATGCAGAAGCTTGAAATGATTTGGCTAGATAATAGAAGTGTAAGAATCATGGAATAAAGTACCTAAGGGAAGAATGAAAGAAAAAAAAGAAAATAGAACAAAATTCAAAACCAAATCCTAAATAGGAACCATAAAGCAAATAGACATAAAATAAATTACAAAGAGGGAATTAAAAGAATGAAATGGAAAAAATAACAAAATAAAGATAAAGAGGGTTTGGAGAAAAAGTAATAGACATAAGAAACACACAAAGATATCCAATGTATGCCTAATGGTATCTCCAAAGAGGAAATGCAAGGCAATAAAATATAATAAAGAGTTATAACTATAATTCAGGAAACTTTCTTAAAATAAAGGTAACTTGAATGTGTATGTTATAAACGTATATTCTCTATCTATCTGAAAAAGCCCAAAAGCTTCTTAAGCTGTTAAGCAACTTCAGCAAAGTCTCAGGATACAAAATCAATGTGCAAAAATCACAAGCATCCCCATACACCAACAACAGACAAGTAGAGACAAATCCTGAATAAACTCCCATTCTCAATTGCTACAAAGAAAATAAAATGCCTAGGAATACAGCTAACAAGGAAAGTAAAGGTCTCTTCAAGGAAAACTACAAACCATGACTCAGGGAAATCAGAGAGGACAGAAACAAATGGAAAAACATTCCATGCTCGTGGACAGGAGTAATCAATCTTATGAAAATGGCCATACTGCCCAAAGTAACTTATAGATTCAGTGCTATTTCCATCAAACTACCTTTGATATTCTTCACAGAATTAGAAAAAACAATCTTAAAATTCATATTGAACCAAAAAGAGCCCATAGAGCCAAGGCAATTCCAAGCAGAAACAATAAAGCTGGAAGCATCACACTACAAAGAATAAAGCTGGAGGCATCACGCTACCCAACTTCAAGCTGTATTACAAGTCACAGTAACCAAAATAGCATGGTACTGATACTAAAACAGACACATAGTTTAACAGAACAGAAAAGAGAACTAAGAAATAAGACTGCACATCTACAGCAATCTGACCTTTGGCAAACCTGACAAAAACAAGCAGTGGGGAAAAGATCCCCTATTTAATGAATAGTGCTGGGAGAACTGGCTAACCATATGCAGAAAATTAAAACTGGACCCCTTTTTAAACCTTATACAAAAATTAACTTAAGATGGATTAAAGGCTTTACATTTAAAATCTAAAACTATAAAAACTCTAGAAGAAAAACTAGGTACTACAATTCAGGGCATACGTGTGGGCAAAATTTTCATGACAAAAATGACAAAAGCAATTGCAACAAAAGCAAAAATTAACAAATTGGGTCTAATTAAACGAAAAAGCTTCTGCACAGCAAAAGAAACTATCATGAGTGAAACTATGATCAGAGTGAACAGACAACCTACAGAATGGGAGATAATTTTTGCAATCCATCCATTTTACAAAGGTCTAATATTTAGAGTCTATAAGGAATTTAAACAAATTAATAATAACAAAACATACCTTTTACATAGCTTCAAAAAATGATAAACTTTTTACTGTGCTTATTTTAGCTATTTCTTCCTCTAGGTTTTCATGTATTATGGCAAATTTCAGACATATAATGTTATAACTAATATTGGTATATTTGGATTTTTTTGTCATAATTTTAATTGCTCTGTAAACATCTGACAAATTGCATAGATAACCTTGGGATCATTTTGAAGTATTTAATTATTTATATATTATCTCCTAAGTATATTAGAATAAATTAAGCAAAGCAGGTCCAGAAGCATTTTTCTGTCAGGCATGCCTACTAGTCTGAGAAACGAAGGCAGGCCCGTCAATCACCATTTTATAAGTTATTTAAAATGATCAGAAACATTTGAAATAACATTCTAAGAACACATCCCTATGAGCAAAGCAGTGTGTTGTGATGAGGATATTACATAAGAATTACATTTTCATGATTTTATTGTTTTTATAGAAAATTTCCAATAGTTAGCATTTATTGAGTACTGAGACATTTACATGTATAACCTCATGTAAAACAGTAATCCTATAAACGAAGTACTATTATTATCCTTTGTATATCATATAGTATTTGGAACATCACTGGTGGTGAAAATTTGTGAATAAATCAGTGAATATGTTGATGAAATGACTCATCTTTAGGAAGTTTTTGGAAACTATTTTGTCTTTTCTAAATAACTTACTATATCAATTGCCTGCCTTAGAAGCATATGCTTCTAATTCATAGCCTAGGATATCCTAGAATATTCTAATTTGCATCCTAGAATGAGAATACAATGAAGCATGTTGCAGTTATTTATTTTGTGTTTCTAAATGTAAAATCACAACTGAGTCGAGTGACACACAGTTGATTATTACCGTGTTGGTAACTTGGGAAACTTTGCATTGTTTTTGTGGTCTCATTCTCAAAATCATGACAATCTTGTTACATATTGATAACATTGAGAGCTACTCTTATGTATATTTTCTGTGTTCTCTTTTTCTTTCTCTGTGGACTTAGGAGTTTTGGATTCAAACCTCCGATTATTCTGAAATTGATAAGCAGAAATCTCTGTTGTAGGAACCATATTGCCTTCATCTGTAATTGAATCTCCCTCAGAATTTTGTGATAAAATTGATCCAGTCCTATTAAGACAGGCAGATACTGCTTCTCCATTGTCTGCCTTTGAGGCCTCTACTCAAGCTTATCATTTCCATCGGTGCTATTCCAGCTCGTGTAACACATTTCGGTGTGACAGATATAAGGCTTAAATTCTTTTTTAAATACTGCTGAACAAATATAAGTATAGTATATACATCATATTACCTTTTTTTCTAGTTACAAAAATAACACCTGCTCATTGTAAAAACTTAAAATTATAAAACTATTACTAAATTTAAAAACACTAGGAATCTCACAATGTATTAACAATGTGTATTGTTGTTTGTGTGTAAACTTCCTTTTTCCTTTGAGCGTGTTTTTATATCTATGATTACATTTATATACTACCACATGGCATATGTTATTTTTGTTTTTCCTTTTAATACCATGAACATTTTCTGTTCTCAATGAGTATTATTGTTCAATGTGGTATTTAGTGATTATACAGTATGATATTCTTTGGGTATAGAATCCAATCTCAATGTTTAATATTTAGGGTTTTCACCATTTTCCTTCTTAAAATAGCACTGATCAACATCCTTCTATATAAATTTCTATTTTGGAAGTAATTTTATGGGTCAAAATAAAATGTAATATTACTAATGCACTATTTGTAAAATATTACATTTCTTTACCAACATTTTATATACGTGGACAGATTCAGATGTATGGATTTATGCTTAGATTGAAGATTTTATATTTGACCCTTTCTAAAAGAAAGTTCTGTTCTTATCTTTCTCATACACTTTCAATACATAATTTCTAGCGTAATTCTTGCTGGAGATAAACACCTCCCTTTTCCAAGTTATCTTGTGACTTGATAAAAATTGTCATTCTTCTATCTCCACCTTCTTACTCCACTTATGCAGCAGAATTTTGCTGTTAGTAGGCAGGATGCTTAACATGTTCCAAGTAAAACACTCTCTATTCAGGTATTTCCTTGGACAAGCTTAAAATAAATCCTGAGCTTGCTAATGTAAACATCTCTCCATGTTATGCATTTCTTGATTTGGAGCCAAAATTGCTTTTTTTGTTGTTGTTGTTTTACATTTTTCTAGGAAAAGTCAAGACTATGTAGTAGGAATCTACAGTTCTATGATCTTCATAGCAAACAATATTTTGACAAAGCCACTATGTGAAGACTCTTAAGGCTGGAAGTCTGCAAACAAATTTGCAGTTAACAGCCTGTTACTTCCTTAAGCTTATGCTGTGAATGTATATTAATGAATTTATATAAATCATATTGTTTAGGACTATTAATCATCTGATCAAAATGCCCTAGGCCAAGTTACTCCAGCAATAAATTTCACAAATTGGTTCACTTAATGATTCAACAGATTCAGCCAGTTTTGTTAAGACCTTATGATGAATTATTAGACTAAGATCATCACAGAAAGTATTCTCACAACATTTTAATACGTTGTGACAGATATATTGTATCCAATTTACAGATGAGAAAGTGGAAACTCAATGAGCTTAAGTATTTTACCAATGTGACAATTAAAAAGGATAAAGCTAGGATTTGAGCATAGGTCTTACAACTTTGAAGCTACTGTTCTTTCCATTTCCCTTCACACAAATTATTTGATTCATCTGTGGTTTACTTCCAAGAAACATGTACTAAATTTTAACTTGTTGCAGGCCCTATACCTAGTACTGAGAAATGATAATAAGATAAATAAGTAAATAAATATGTAGTAAAATAAGATGAGTCATACCTTTTTGGAGCTGTCTGATGGATAGAGCAAATTACTAATCAAAATATAACAAATATTTCTTAGAAAGAAGGAAAATGATACAGATCAGAAACACATATCTGCATCATATCTACATAAAGAAAAGAAGAGCATCATAGCAGGATTATTGAAGTTAAGAGCTTTTTTATCTTAATGATCTAACAGACAAGAGTTTGTTCAAAATAATAATAATTGCAATAGGCCGGGCGCGGTGGCTCAAGCCTGTAATCCCAGCACTTTGGGAGGCCGAGGCGGGTGGATCACGAGGTCAAGAGATGGAGACCATCCTGGTCAACATAGTGAAACCCCTTCTCTACTAAAAATACAAAACATTAGCTGGGCATGGTGGCGCGTGCCTGTAATCCCAGCTACTGAGGAGGTTGAGGCAGGAGAATTGCCTGAACCCAGGAGGGGGAGGTTGCGGTGAGCTGAGATCGCGCCATTGCACTCCAGCCTGGGTAAACAAGACTGAAACTCCGTCTCAAAGAGAAAATAAATAAATAAATAAATAAAAATAATAACAATAATAATTGCAACAATATATTTTACTCTATGCATATGCTTATGCAGGCTAAATGATACCAAAGATGCAAGGGATGGGAGGGAGGAATTAGGAATATTTTGTTATTATAAGGTATTTGTAGTACCTGTGTGGCAGTATAGTGTTATTTGAAAGGGGACTTCAATTAGTAAATATACATGACAATGTTAGGGGAACCACTAAAATAATATTCTTAAAGCTTAATTGAATCACAGAGAGAAGAGAGATTGAAATAATATAAAATGCTCAATTAAAACCATAAAAGGCAGAAAAAGAATGGAAGACTAAAATAGGAACAAAGAATGAGGACAACAAATAGAATACAGTAACAAATATAGAATATGTTAATCCAAATAGATCAATAATCATTTTTGATACTATGCATGTTTTAAAAAGTTTACTTATGAAGCCAGTGCAGAATGATTGTCCTCTTTAAGGAATCCTAAACCAAGGAGGAAGAAGACACACAGTATCCACCAACAGGGAATTCAACACAAGAAAGATGGGAAATAAATTCAAAGTTTGATAGTGAAGGAGATCCAGGTCACCTAGATGGCTGACTGAGAAAAAGGTTGTTTGCAGGCATTTTCAAAAAGATGTTTGTCCAAAACTATAGGCATTCTGGCAATTTGAGGAAATAACAACTTCTTATGCTGAATTATTGGTATCAACCTTAAATCCTTGAAAACTGAAAATTAATATGATAGCTAGCATTATTTAATACCTATATAGTGCTTATTAAATGCTTAGCACTGTTTCAAGGGCTTTGCATATATTAATTTTACATATACTAATTTATTTAAACCTCATTTAATCCTATAACATCGGTATGAGTTTTAACCCTGAGACATTAGATTGACAGGACAAATTCCTAGCTGCCTGATGCCAGAACCAGGATTTAAACTCAGGAAGTCTGTTTTCAGAATCTGTGTTCTGAACCACTGCATAGCTGCCACTCATCCAATAACAGATTGTAGTGATACTTTTCCTATTATGAGAATTTAGCCAAAAGGTTTTTTTCTTTCTAATTCTGGACTGCCTAGTGGGTCTGAAAGTTAAGGTTTTAACTTTCTGCCCTAGAAAAATGTAAAAATTTAGTTCTATCATTTGTTTTCAGCAGAAATGTTTTATATATATGTGTGTGTGTGTATATATATATACACACACACACATATATATATACATTTCTGTTATATATGTTATACAGAATATATAAAAATATACAAATACATTTATATATATATGAAAAATCTATATTTTATGGTATTATAATGTATATTATGTATTATATATTATATATAATATATAATGGTATTATATAAATAGTATACATTTATATAAAAATACATATTTTTATATATATATAGCCATCAATGTTAAAAATAGGGAAATTTAGTAGGTGCAGCTGAATTCCAGGCATGGTTTCAGAAAATAGCAGGATACCAGGATTTTACACTGCTCCTTGCCTAACATTTCACTTCAATTTTAAGCATTTAAGAATCTTTATTACTTATCAACCAGTTGTTAGGACAGAGCTGTTCTATAGTTTGCTGTTAGGGTCCAAGCTATATTTGCTTTACACAGGAGTCCACAGGCCAGTGTTAAAGCCCTGGTATAATAAATGTCTTTATCTGCAGTTCAAATTTGTTCAAAGGGCACTTTACTTAGTAGAGAAACCTAACTTGGAAGCTGCATACATCACTAACTAGCTCTGTCAATGTATGAGATGGTTTACCAACACTTCTACATCTCTAGGGAGTATAAATGGGTATACTAACATTACTTTACTCAAAGTTTACTTTATGGCTTTTATGAAGCTCAATACACATAGATTATAAAGTATTCAACAAATCACATGAGCAAGTGAGTACTATTTTGGGGGATATGAAAAATGCTGAGAAACGTCACAGACAAAAAAAAAAAATTATCACAAGGATTTTTCTTGCCCTGACGAAATTCACATTTTGATAATGACAGATTAATAAAACACAATTGCAAAGCAACTTGAAAATTGCTAAAATAAAGGTAAGTGCCAAGATCTATGAGGGCACAGGGACAAGAATCGTTGACTCTATGTTTCCTTAGTCTACTGATATTCCTCCCACTCTCCTAGTTACCAAGTTCACCATCTTCTCTTCTCAAATTCCCAATACCTGTTAACCCTCCTTCTCTGGCAGATGATAAACCTGCTTTAAAATTCACTTTAAAACAAAAATATCACCGTATCACATCATCGACAGCATCTGTATCCATGTGCTTAGCAATTCCTTCCACTTTTATCAATGAATTACCTAGGACTAAATTTTCTTCAGGGGCACTAGATCTCGTCCCTTCTCACATCAAAGAACACATTATTCTAGTAGCTTTCATCCATCTCTTTTCTACATCACCACTTTTCCCTCTCTATGGGGTCATTCTTGGAAGCATAAAGCTTTTTGATATTTCTCTACTCCTCTCCCCTTGCCTACAAACAGCACCCTTTCTTGAAGCACTTTACCAAACACCCTGATTTCTTTTCTTTGCAACAAGCATCCTCAAAAGTTATCTATATTCATTCTTTCTGGTGTCTCTCTCTTTATTGTTTCTTCAACAAACCCCAAGCAGACTCTGGTTTCTAACCATTCCACTGAAACTGCACTCATCACTGTTGACTTTGCTTTGCTGAATCCAATGGGTTATTGGTAGCTCTTAGGTCTCCTTTTGCTGGAGCTATCCACAGCATTTGGTGTAACCTGACCTTTTTTCTTAAAACCTCTTCTTCACATGCCATGGTGGTTTGCTGCATCAATCCCCCCGTCACCTACATTAGGTATTTTTCCGAATGGTATCCCTCCCCGATCCCCTACACCCTGCTATCCCTCCTCTTTCCTCCCCACCCCCACAACAGGCCCGGTGTATAATATTCCCCTCCCTGTATCCAGAACTTAAAGAAAAAAAAATAAAGAAACACCTCTTCTTCGCTTGACTTCCAGGTTGGTTTCATTTTCTCCTCACTTTTCTTGGCCCACTCCTTCTCATCTCTTATATCTTAATTTTGGAGCTTTCTTCCCTCTATCTGTGTTTAGTACTTGCTCCCCTCAGTTCTCTATGAAAGCTTATATCCACATCTCATTGTCTCATCCTGACTTGTAGTTATGCCTACCATGTGTGTATCATAACTTCCAAATCCATATCTCCACTCAGGACCTCTCACTTGACCTCTGGCACAGAAACACATTTATTTTAAAGCTAAAGAAGCTTAAGCTTTGGTTTCTTACTTGCATAAATCCCTCTCAGGGATCTGGGTAGCGCTAGCAATATGATTTTATAGGCAACCATTTTTGTAAAATGCCATTGCAATTTGTTAGGATACTCAGTATCCTTCTCTCTATCCTTTCCCTTTGTTCTTTGGCATTGGAATGGCCATTGGCAATTTGGGGATATGGGCAATGAGATATTGAACTAGCAGTGGGCCTCTGTCATCATGCAGGTTGCCTTTTGTGTGTGTGATACAGACCTGTTGCAGCACTGTAACTAGCAAGTATATCTGTCTGTGCGTGGGAGTGTGGAGGAAAGTAGAAAAAAGTGGCAGAATATAGACATCATGCGCTCACAAAAAATAAGCTGAAAAGACTGTTTCAGTAACATTATGAAGGAGTATTTCTGCTAGCTTGAAACAAATAAAAAGTAATAGGCTAGAAAGCTATCAGAAAATTTAGTAGTTTGCTACACACTGAGAGTTTTTATCAGTGTTATACCAATAGAGGGGCTCTTATATTTCTGGCATGCAACTATCCTTCTACAACAGTTAAATACCTGTGAACACAGAGAATTTGAGAGAATTCAAAGGCTTATATTATACATATAAATACTCAGTATCTGATGAGAAAATAGAATTTATTCAACATATTCATGATATATTTACCAATTTATTAAAATATTAAACAACTATTAATTGCATGCCCACTATGTTCACAGTGCCACGAATATATGAAAGTGTGTCCGCATATGTCTGCCAAGGAGTTTATAATCCAGTTAAGACAACCAATATAAATACCAGTAATACAAGGTAATACATCAAAGTAGTTACATCTCAAATTTAGGCCCATATATGGCAATAAAGCAAAAAGACTCTGGAAGAGAGTTAACTGAAGTACTTAACTTAGGGTGGGGAGTTGAAGAAAGTAAGAGTAGCAGGAGGCTAAGCAATATGGCAGGTAGGACAAGATCACTCAGGGACTTGGTAGAGAAATTAAAGGATTAAAAAAACATTTTTTTGAAGAAATAAGTCTCCCTTAATAGTCGTATAAAGACCTATAAAATGTATTTTTATTAAAATAAAAACGCTTTAAAAAATAAGGTCACCAAACAAGTTTTACTTACTTACCTATCTAAAGTAAGTTTTCTGTTTCTGGGAGCAGTTTGCTTTGAGTACTGAGAAGCGTTAAGAATATTAATATATATATTTTAAGAATAATCAAAAATGGTAATTAAAAATCACATGCTGTTAAGAGAGTTTTTTTCATTTACTTTCTATGGGAAAAGAAAAGGATGTAAGAATGTTCTCAACTGACTTAAGATGGTTGTTTAGGAACAGCTCAGGATTGCAGCTCCCAGTGAAAGGGCAGAGGGTGAGTGGACACCAGATTTTTATTGCCCACAGACTAGGAAATTCCCAGACGGAGGAGCTCCCCAGGTCGCCAGCGCGGCTGTTTTGGCCAGTGCGGCTGTGTCGGTCTGCGCCGCTGCTTTGCCCCGCGCGGCTGCTTTGTCAGCGCCCCAGTGCAGCGGTTCTCTGTACAAAATACGCTGGTCCCGGTGCCCTTTTGGCTGGCTATTGGAGCCACGGGAAGTCGCCTATTCATCTGTTTAAAAAGGGGACTGAGGCCGAGGTGGGTGGATCATGAGGTCAAGAGATCGAGACCATCCTGGTCAACACGGTGAAACCCCACCTCTACTAAAACTACGAAAAATTAGCTGGGCATGGTGGCACGTGCCTGTAATCCTAGCTACTCAGGAGGCTGAGGCAGGAGAATTGCCTGAACCCAGGAGGCGGAGGTTGCGGTGAGCCGAGATCGCGCCATTGCACTCCAGCCTGAGCCTGGGTAACAAGACCAAACCTCCGGCGAAAAAAAAAAAAAAAAAAAAAAAGGGACTGAACAGGTAACCAGGACAGTAGATTCCAGGGCAAAAAAAGCGCCACGAATCTCAGTGCCGCTGTTTAAGCCAGCGCAGTGAGTCGCCACACAGGAAAACACAGAGATCCTGGTGCCTCTCCAACAGGCGACTGGAACACCAACTTCAAAAAAAAAAAAAGGCTCTGAGGCATGGAGCCAGGCGATCAGGCTTGGCTGGTCCCACCCCCACAAAGGTACAGCAATCAGAAATTCTCTGGATTAAGAGTTTCACAGCAAGCGCAGCTGAACCTGGGACGGTCCAGCTCTGTGTGGGAGAGGTGTCCGCCATTACCGAGGCAGCCTGCCACCAAGGTAGTCAGCCAATGCTGAGGCAGCCCACCGTTGCCAAAGCAATCCACCATTGCTGAGGCAGCCCACCATTGCCAAGGCAACCCACCAATACAGAGAGACTCCGCCTTAACAGAGGCGGGCTACCATTGCTGAGGCAGTTCTAACTACACCCATATAAACAGGACCGCAGGGAAGTTCACTCAGCAGCTGGGTGGAGCCCACAGCAGCTCAGCAAAGCCTTTACAGGCAGAAAGTGAGTAGGCTGCCCCCTTGCTGAGCAGGGCAGCTCGGAAGGAAAAAAAAAGAAGGCAGAAGCATAATGGAAACTCATAAATAAAGCCCTAAATCCCTCGGACAGAGTACCTGGGAACAAAAAGCGGTTTATGAGTTCTGCTGCAGCAGACCAAAACGTACCTGCCCAGCAACTCTGAATGAACAATGGAGCTCAGAGCTCAGCATTTGAGCTCCTATAAAGAATAGACCATCTCCTCAAGCAGCTCCCTAACCCCTGTATATCCAAAGAGCCACCTCATAAAGGAGAGATCAGACTGACACTTGGTGCGTATCCTTCTGGGACAAAGATAGCAGAAGAAGAAAACTGGTAACAATCTTACTGTTCTGCAGCTGCTGCAGGTGATCCCCAGGCAAGCAGGGCCTGGAGTGAACCTCAGCAGACCTACAGCAGAGAGGCCAGACTGTCAGAAGGAAAACCAAGAAACAGAAATAACCCCATTGTCAACAAACAAACAGAACGTCCACGCAGAGACCCAATCTGAAAGCCAGCAACTACAAAGACAACAGGTGGATAAATCCATAAAGACGGGAAGAAACCAGTGCAAAAAGGATGAAAACACCCGAAACCAGAACACCTCTCCTCCTACAAGGGATCACAACTCCTCACCAGCAAGGGAACAAGGTTGGATGCAGAATGAGTGTGATGAAATGACAGAATCAGACTTCTGAAGGTGGGTAGTAAGAAACTTCTGTGAATTAAAAGAACATGTTCTAACTCAATGCAAAGAAACTAAGAACCTTGAAAAACGATTTGACGAAATGCTAACGAGAATGGACAAAATAGAAAGGAATATAAGTGAATTGATGGAGCTGAAAAATACAACACTAGAACTTCGCGAAGCATGCACAAGTATCAACAGCCGAATTGACCAAGCAGAAGAAAGGATATCAGAGGTCAAAGATCAACTCAATGAAATAAAATGGGAAGGCAAGAATAGAGAAAAAAGAGTAAAAAGGAATGAACAAAGTCTCCAAGAAATGTGGGACTATGTGAAAAGACCTAATCTACGTTTGATAGGCGTACCTGAATGCGACAAAGAGAATGAATCCAAGCTGGAAAATACTCTTCAGGATATTATCCAGGAAAACTTCCCCAACCTAGCAAGGCAGGCAAACATTCAAGTCCAGGAAATACAGAGAACACCGCAAAGATATTCGTCAAGAAGAGCAACCCCAAGGCACATAATTGTCAGATTCACCAGGGTTGAAATGAAGGAGAAAATACTAAGGGCAGCCAGAGAGAAAGGTCGGGTTACCCACAAAGGGAAGCCCATCAGACTCACAGCAGATCTCTCAGCAGAAACCCTACAAGCCAGAAGAGAATGGGGGCCAATATTCAACATCCTTAAAGAAAAGAACTTTCAACCCAGAATCTCCTATCCAGCCAAACTAAGCTTCATAAGTGAAGGAAAAATAAAATCCTTTGTGAACATGCAAGTACTCAGAGATTTTGTGACCACCAGGCCAACTTTACAAGAGCTCCTGAAAGAGGCTTTACACATATAAAGGAACAACCAGTACCAGCCACCCCAAAAACATGCCAGATGGTAAAGAGAATCACCACAATGAAGAATCTGCATCAACTAATGGGCAAAACAGCCAGCTAGCACCAAAATGGCAGTATCAAATTCACACATAACAATATTAACCCTAAATGTAAATGGACTAAACGCCCCAATCAAAAGACACAGACTGGCAAATTGGATAAAAAGCCAAAACCCATTGGTGTGCTGTATCCAAGAAACCCATCTCACATGCAAGGATACACAAAGGCTCAAAATAAAGGGATGGAGGAAGATTTACCAAGCAAATGGAGAGCAAAAAAAAAACAGGAGTTGAAATTCTCATCCCTGATAAATTAGACTGTAAAGCAACAAAGATCAAAAGAGACAAAGAAGGACATTACATAATGGTAAAAGGATCAATGCAACAAGAAGAGCTAACGATCCTAAATATATACGCACCCAATACAGGAGCACCCAGATACATAAGGTAAGTTCTTAATGACTTACAAAGAGACTTAGACTCCCACACAATTATAGTGGGAGACTTTAACACCCCATTGTCAATATTAGACAGATCAACCAGACAGAAAATTAACAAGGATATCCAGGACTTGAACTCAGACCTGGACCAAGCAAACCTAATAGACATTTACAGAACTCTCCACCCGAAATCCATAGAATATACATTCTTCTCAGCACCACAACTCACCCACTCTAAAATTGACCACATAATTGGGAGTAAATCACTCCTGAGCAAATGCAAAAGAACGGAAATCGTAACAAACAGTCTCTCAGACCACAGTGCAATCAAGTTAGAACACAGAATTCAAAAATTAACCCAGAACCACACAGCTTCATGGAAACTGAAAACTTGCTCTTGAATGTTGACTGGATAAACAATGAAATGAAGACAGAAATAAAGATGTTCTTCGAAACCAAAGAGAATGAAGACACAACATACCAGAATCCCTGGGACACATTTAAAGCAGTCTCTACAGGAAAATATATAGCAATAAGGCCCACATGAGAAGCAAGGAGAGATCAAAAAATTGACACCCTGTTGTCAAAACTGAAAGAGCTAGAGGAGCAAGATCAAAAAAAAACCTCAAAGTCTAGAAGAAGACAAGAAATAGCTAAGATCAGAGCAGAACTGAAGGAGATAGAGACACAAAAAACCCTTCAAAAAATCAATAAATCCAGGAGCTGGTTTTTTGAAAAGATCAACAAAATAGACAGAACACTAGCCAGATTAATAAAAAAGAAAAGAGAGAATAACCAAATTGATGCAATAAAAAATGATAAATGGGATATCACCACAGATTTCACAGAAATTCAAATCACCATCAGAGATTATTACAAACAACTCTATGCACATAAACTAGTAAACCTGGAACAAATGAATAAATTCCTGGACACTTGCCTCCTCCCAAGCCTAAACTAGGAAGAAGCCAAAACCCTGAACAGACCCATAACAAGGTCTGAAGTTGAGGCAGCAATTAAGAGCTTACCACCCAAAAAAAGCCCAGGTCCAGACGGGTTCACAGCCGAATCCTACCAGACATACAAAGCGGAGCTGGTACCATTCCTTCTGAAACTATTCCAAACAATACAAAAAGAGGGAATACTTCCCAAATCATTTTATGAAACAAACATCATCCTGATTCCAAACCCGGCAGAGACTCAACAAGAAAAGAAGACTTCAGGCAAATATCCATGATGAACATAGATGCAAAATTCTTCAATAAAATACTGGCAAGCCAATAGCAACAGCACATCAAAAAGCTTATCCACCATGATCAAGTAGGCTTCATCCCGGGGATGCAAGGCTGGTTCAACATACGCAAGTCTATAAACGTAATTCACCACATAAACAGAACCAAAGACAAAAACCACATGATTATTTCAATTGATGCAGAGAAGGCCTTTGACAAAATTCAACAGCCCTTTATGCTAAAAACCCTCAATAAGCTAGGTATTGATGGAACGTATCTCAAAATAATAAAAGCTATTTATGACAACCCAACAGCCAGTATCATACTGAATGGGCAAAAACAGGAAGCATTCCCCTTGAAATCTGGCACTAGATAAGGTTGCCCTCTCTCACCACTCCTATTCAATATAGTACTAGAAGTTCTAGCCAGAGCAATCAGGCAAGAAAAAGAAATAAAGGGTATTCAAATAGGAAAGGAGGAAGTCAAATTGTCTCTATTTGCAGACGACATGATTGTATATCTAGAAGACCCCATTGTCTCAGCCCAAAATCTCCTGAAACTGATAAACAACTTCAGCAGTCTCAGGATAAAAAATCAATGTGCAAAAATCACATGCATTCCTATACACCAATAACAGACTTAAAGAGAGCCAAATCAAGAACGAACTGCCATTCACAATTGCCACAAAGAGAATAAAATACCTAGGAATACAACTAACAAGGAACGTAAAAGACCTCTTCAAGGAGAACTACAAGCCACTGCTCAACGAAATAAGAGAGGACACAGACAGATGGAGAAACATTCCATGTTCATGGTTAGGAAGAATCAATATCGTGAAATTGGCCATACTGCCCAAAGTAATTTACAGATTCAACGCTATCCCCACCAAGCTACTAATGACCTTCTTCACAGAACTAGAAAAAACCACCTTAAACTTCATGTGGAACCAAAAGAGAGCCTGGATAGCCAAGTCAATTCTAAGCAAAAAGAACAAAGTGGGAGGCATCACACTACCAGACTTCAAACTATACTACAAGCCTATAGGAATCAAAACAGTGTGATACTGGTACCAAAACAGAGATATAGACCAATGGAACAGAACAGAGGTCTCGGTGGCAACACAACATATCTACAACCATCTGATCTTTGACAAACCAGACAAAAACAAGCAATGGGGAAAGGATTCCCTGTTTAATAAACGGTGTTGGGAAAGCTGGCTAGCCATGTGCAGAAAGCAGAAACTGGACCCCTTCCTGACACCTTACACTAAAATTAACTCCAGATGGATTAAAGACTTAAACATAAAACCTAACACCATAAAAACCCTAGAAGAAAATCTAGGCAAAGCCATTCAGGACATAGGTGTAGGCAAGGACTTCATGACCAAAACACCAAAAGCATTGACAACAAAAGCCAAAATAGACAAATGGGACCTAATCAAACTCCATAGCTTCTGCACAGCGAAAGAAACAGTCATTAGAGTGAATCGGTAACCAACAGAATGAGAAAAAGTTTTTGTAGTTTCCCCATCTGACAAAGGGCTGATATCCAGAATTTACAAAGAACTAAATAGATTTACAAAAAAAAACAAACAAGCCCATTCAAAAGTGGGCAAAGGATATGAATAGATACTTTACAAAAGAAGACATACATGAGGCCAACAAACATATGAAAAAATGCTCATCATCACTGGTCATCAGAGAAATGCAAATCTAAACTACATTGAGATACCATCTCACGCCAGTTAGAATGGCGATCATTAAAAAATCTGGAGACAACAGATGCTGGAGAGGATGTGGAGAAATAGGAACACTTTTACACTGTTGGTGGGAGTGTAAATTAGTTCAACCATTATGGAAGACAGTGTGGCGATTCCTCAAGGACCTAGAAATAGAAATTCTATTTGACCCAGCAATCCCATTACTGGGTACATATGGTATGTATCCAAAGGATTATAAATCGTTCTACTATAAGGACACGTGCATACGAATGTTCATTGCAGCACTGTTTACAATAGCAAAGACCTGGAACCAACCCAAATGCCCATTGATGATAGGCTGGACAGGGAAAATGTGGCACATATATACCATGGAATATTATGCAGCCATCAAAAACGATGAGTTTGTGTCCTTTGTAGGGACATAGATGAACCTGGAAACCATCCTTCTCAGCAAACTGACAGAAGAGCAGAAGATCAAACACCGCATGTTCTCACTTATAGGCGGGTGTTGAACAGTGAGAACACATGGACACAGGGAGGAGAGCACTAAACACTGGGGTCACTTGGGGGGAAATAGGGGAGGGACGGTGGCAGGTGGGGAGTTGGGGAGAGATAGCAAGGGGAGAGATGCCAGATGTAGGTGATGGGGAGAAAGCCAGCAAATCACACTGCCACATGTGTACTTATGCAACAATCTTGCATGTTCTTCATATGCACCCCGAAACCTAAAATGCAATAAAATAAATGGAAAAAAAAAAAAGAATGTTCTCAAGATGGTCAGAGTCTTCCATTGGAAAAGAGAGTGAGGGCTTTGTTAGGATGTACCTTCTATGAATAAAATGAAAAGATCAGTAGTTGAATTCATATCATACTTTTTTTTACCAAAATGTAACTATTACTCATTCCTCTGTCCTGTCCTTGAGTAAAGAATTAAAGATGTATTTCCCACAGTGTCTGTTAATAGGAGTCCAAAAATGATTTGAATACAATTCCAGGTAAATACTAACATTTTTGTCCCAGTGTTTTGTTGAAGATTACTCTGTTAGGTTGAGACTAGAGGCAAAAACAGAAGAAAATGTTTTATGTAATTCATGAGAAAAATAAAAAACCAACATAAAAAGATGATTGTTTGAATAAAAAACAATTAATAGCTATTAAAACCTTCTTATGTTCAAGGGAAGGCTAAGTGAATTGAAAATATGTAAATTAATCAAGGTTGAATAGATTTTTCAGAGCTGAGATTTGAGACCTAGCAATATGGTTCCAGAGTATGCACTGTTAATCAATGAACTGAAATACCTCCAATAGGAAATGGATTAAAAGTTTCTGTTGTGTTTTTTATAGAATTATTATTAAAGTAAAACAAACTGAATATGAGGACTCGAAATTTGAGCTGAAAATCCTGATGAAGCGGCACAGTCATTGAGTGTCTTAGTTCTGGCTGCTATGACAAATCGCATAGGCTGGGTGGCTTAAACAACATACATTTATTTCTCACAGCTCTGGAGGCTGAAATGCTGGCAGATCTGGTATCTGGTAAGGGCACTCTTCCCTCTTTATAGATGGCCATTTTCTTATGGTATTCTCACATGACTGAGAGCAGAGGGTGAGAACAAGCTCTCATGTTTTTTCATTAAAGGACACTAATTTCATCCATGAGGGCTCCACTCTCATGACCTAATTACCTCCTGAAGGCTACCTCTAATAACATAACATTGAGAGTTAGGATTTCAACATATGGATTTGGGGGTAGAGGATACAAACATTCAGTCCGCAGCTTTGGTTTCAGAGCCTAAGAGGCATTAGTTTGAATTCTGTTTCTGCTGTTTGATATCTTAACAGACTTGTCCAAACTATTCAGTTTTCTGATTCTCAGTCTCATCATCTGTAAAACTGAAACAATAATATTGACCTTGTAGGGACTAAACGTGCGTGTGGGTGGTGGTGGGAGGTGTAGAGCACCTATTATAATATGAGCCTATGTATATTCATACATTTATATGGATTTATATGGCAATTTGTAATGCAGCTGATTTGAATTTCTAAGCCTGGGTATAAGTGTATGTTATAGTACTATTGTAGAATACACAAGGTTAGGAAAGGAAATGTATTGAGAAGGAGTTGCTGAGACTTTCATAGCTATTTAACATGATTTATTATGTCACTTGTTTTAATTTCGAATAAAATTCTTCTGTCTGTGTAAGAAAGAGGAAAGAAAATAAAACAAAGAGAGACATCAATCAGAGTAAAATCCAAATAATCATTTTAAATCACACTCCAATCACTTCTTTCACCTTAAAATGTTAGGTCCTGGGGAGGATGGGAAGTATTTGTAAAGGTAGAAAACATTCATGAACACCGAAAGAAGTAAAAAGAATATATCTGTTAAAATAGAAGGAAGAAATAGCACCCTTTGAAATAAATGATAACCAATTTCTCTTTACTTGTTGGGATTGTGAATCCTGTTGAGCCAGGCATATCTCCCACCCTATGGATGAGTTGTTAGGCTGAATGACACGTCAATCTATGTAACCAGCTTCCAGGCATTTGCATTTACTTTACTAACAGATGCTAAAAATGCTCTGCGGATGACTGAGAAAACAGAAGGATAAAAGGAGTCATCAGTAAACATGTTAATATCAAAAGATTTGGTTAATGGGGAGAAATAAGGAGAATAAGATACAATCTCTAAAGCAATTCCCTTGAAAAAAACAGAAAATAGTAATTAAAGAAAAAAAAAACTTGAGGATGATGATTATACTATGAGATAGAAAAGCAGAAAAAATTTCCATGTTGTTGAGGCCAGTAATGTAAGTGGAGATGATAGTTGGGGAATGATATTCAAAAATGGAGGAGACAAGAACTGAATACAGATTTCACTGAAAAGTGTCTTGTTTTTAGGTTTCACTTTGAAAACATGATGAGAAAACAACATATATAATTATAAAACAACATCAAAACAAAATGAGACAAATAGTTTAAACATAATAAAAATGACAGCTAAGTAGATTGACAGTTACCAAAATATGTTAAAGATCTTGAGTTTATAATACTAAAAAAATACTCTCATTGGTCATTTATATAGGATAGGAAGGAATCAACAAATTTTTCTAGAAACTGGTAAATAGATAAAAGATCAAGCATTTATCCTGCCTTTTCCAGTGCAAATATCCTTTAGGATTTCCAAAAAACTGAAAGAATTCTTTCTGTATGTAAAAATTGCAGCTGATAAAGGAAGGGATATAACAGAATTAAATGCACTATTTTGCCACTCAATGAAATAGAAAATTTAAGAAATGATAATCAATAGGCTATTAAAACCATTAGGTGAAAAGCTGTCAGGAAACTTTATGTCAGACATATCAGAAATTTGAATCTAATAATCAATAATCAGAAAGAGATACAATCAGACAACATTATAATTGGCTCATGATATTGTCAAAGATACTTCAGAATTCTGAATGTGAGCCTGAATGTGATCAAGGTTATAGATTCAACTAGTAGCTTAAGAGAACACAGAAGATAATCATATTAAAAACACAACATGGGCTCTTCTCTATCCAGTTTTTATGTGAACAAGGCTGATCAGTACCCGGGCTTCAAATGTGTGCTGTGACTTCTGTTCAGTTAGTAATAGTCACAGTGATGATTTAGAGAGACGATTGTGTGCAGAACAAAAATAACAAGAGCACTTTTGCTCAAACTGTTAGAAAAGAGATGCTGCTTTCCCTGAGTTTGGTAAAAGGTAAAAAAGATAAAAAGTGAAAAAGATTGATAAAAGAGTACTACAGTTGCCTGGGTCTTTCTTTGCCACAAATGAAAAAAAAAAAAAAAAAAATCTGCCTGAAATTGAAGCTGTAACAGATTGCAGCAGAGCCAAGAAAAAGAGATAGAAACATGATGCTCTTTTGGAATACCTGGGTGTGTATGTGTATGAAGCCAAAATGCCACTGGATTTTTTTATTAATACAAGTAATACAATTCTCTTTCACACACACTTTCTCTCTCTTTCTCTTTCAATTCAAGTTTGAGTTGTGTTTCTGTCACTTACTATGTGCCAGGCAGTGTGATGGGTGATATACACATACATTTTTAGAGGCCACAGTGAAGGCTTCAGCAACATTTGTTTTTACAACAGAAATCCCTATAATAAGAGAACCCAGGCAGGCATATAATAACCTGGGTTAAGTCTTGGAAAGACAGTTTGACAAATTATCATTACTCCATTAAATATACTATTAAGAACTCTGTGAAAATCACTAGAAGTTAACTCAAGTCCTTGGTAGTCATATCAAAGAGAAAATAGAAGAAATATTGAACTATAATAGAGTTCTTCCACCCAGAACTAAGGGCTTATTCTGCATTTTGGATAATGGCCACCCAAATGTCACATGAATTATTTTGGTCATGGGACATTCCCTACTTTTTGAGGTGGTTTTAGCCTATGGAAGAAATGAGTCAATATTTTTACTGCATTTGTGTTTTCAAGCCTTCCACATAAAGTTTTCCAGTCTTCATATCTACACATAGAGATTCAGGATCTGGGAGAACTTGGGAAATAAAGTAATAAGGTACTATCAAGCCATAAATATACAAGGTAACTGTTGTTGACCTAAAACACCTGAGTTAGGTATGAATAATACAAGCAAATAAGAGTGGTTTGAGAATCAAGAGAGCAGTATACAATTTGAAACTTCATCCTTATCTAGTACTATTTTTAATTGGATGACATGCCAATGAAGTAACATTTAACAATGGTATATTTAACATGCCATTTACCCTCTGACTTGAAGCTTCTTGTATTCCAGCTATCAATGAAAGATCTGAGTTTGTTTTTCCCCTTATTAACTGTGTTTAGTCTAGATTTCTTTTCTCTTAGACATATGAAGTTAATTTTATCAGCCCATACACATAGCTTTATATCTACCCCTCATGACTTCCATAAGTGAACAATAGAAATCCTTTTCTTTCTTATCTTTTCAACTAATGTACATTAATTTATCACTTCTGGTTTTATGTTTTTCAGAAAATTGATAAACATGTATTCCATGTTTTATATTCAGGTACGACATTGATTAGTGTCAGAGAAATGTAGGAACAAGAATGTTTCTATGGGAAAACACAAAAACATAACTGAGTTTTCATGAATCCACTTTAATAATTTTGGAATAGTTTTTTCAGTAATTCTAAATTAATTTAACGGAATTTATATTCTGTGACATTTCTCCACCTTGACCACAGAATAACATGATAGGCCTTGTCCAATTCTTGGAGAAAATGAGTACACTATATATTTAGGATTCTTCTGACATACCCATGTCAGGAAATTAGCTTAGTTTTATATCACTTGTTCTTAGGGAATCCTTACTATCTTCTGATATTTCAATGCAATGAACATTTATTCTTGTGTCATATTTAAATTACCCATTTGAAAATTTTCTAGTATGGATGTTATATTTACTTGTCTATATTTTATAGATACATTTCTTTATATAGCTTATGTTTGTTTTTTAAAATTTAGATTTTTTAAAAATCTAATTTAAAAGTTTTATAAAAGATGCAGTTCTTGAATATTATCTACCAATGATATACTATCATATATTTCAATCGTTTTATTGTATATAATTTGCTTAAGTCTAGATACTGATTTCATTTAGCTACACACCTCATTCTTACATACCCATCAAGGATATTATCATGTTCTTAATCATTTTTTCTTATATTCTCATTGAGGCAACTTTCTTATGGGAAGATATCACAACCAAAGATGAGTTATACAACTATCTTTCAGTAGAGCATCCATCATAAGTAGTAGGAATGTAGGAAAAGCAAGGTATCTGAAGGCCCAGGGGAGAAATGAGATGCCAGTCCTGAGACTTTAGGTCACATGGTAATAACATAGAATAGTCACAAGAATGGTTATTTGGAGAGTTTTCAAGTGATTATCGATTTTGGAGTCATATCATATGCCCTTCTCTGTACCTGGCTTTTCTCACTTAAAATCCTATCCCTGTAATCCTGATGGCTGAACTGTGTTCAAAAAATCTATTTTCTGAAAAAAGGCTCTTTGTAATTCCATAATATAAATGCAACATACTTTATTTAACTGTACCATTATTAACAGACTTCTCTTTTGTAATCTGCCTTTGTCCACTTATAACAAGTGATATAAACAAAGATTATTGATTATTTTTCATATCCTTACCTACTAGTGCCTTTATTTCCATGGGATTGGCTTTCAAAAGTAAAGTTGCTGGATCGAATGGTATGCCTACTTTTACTTTAAATAACTATTGACAGATTTCTTTCCAAACATAAGTAACAATTCATATTTCCAGCAGCAGTGTTTGAAAATACTATTGTCCTTTCATATCAACCAGCCATAGTTGCTGTCACTCTTTTAATATTTTCCAATTTAATCTTAAAGAAGTTGAACTTCATTATGGATTTAAAATTTACTTTCCCTTAAATGCTAGAGAGACAAAGGACATTTTCATAAATACATTGGCTGTTTGAATTTAATCATCTATGGATTATTGAAACATTCTGGCTATTTTTATTGAGTTATTTTTGTAATTACATTTTAAATTTGTCAAGTGCCTGGTAAATATTTCCTTTAGATTATAATTTATTTGATTTGTGTTATGTCTTACCTTATGCTAATAGTATTATTAATTTTAATAAAACAGTCATGGACCTCTTTCATGTTATAGCTTCTGAATTTCCAATTTTAAGAAAAGCTGCCTAACTCAAGGTTATACATATATTTTCCCAAGTTTAAGATTTATTACTTTATACTTTTATGTAAAAAACTTTCATAAGGGTTGAATTCTCTTTTGTTTATTGTGTGAAGAAAAGATTCAAAGATACATCCTGTGTCATGGATAGCAACTTATATCCACATTGTTAAAAGAAATTATTTGCTTTTTGAATTGAAATAATAACTTTTTTCATTTATTAAACTATCATAACACTGAATTCTATTTCTGGATTCCATATCTGCTTATATATTAGTCTTTTTAAATTTCAATTCTAAAATATTTTGACTATGTGGGATCATGTATGCATTAAGGTAATACAATGCCCCCATCCCAAGGTAATTGCCTTGGTTATTATCAGATAATTATGCTTCCCTAATCTTTAAGATAGTTTTATAATTAAAAAGTTCCAGCTAGAATTTTAATTGGAATTACTTCTAAATTTATATATTAGTTTTAAGGTCATTGACATTTCTGATACAAAGTGTATTACCTAAGAAAAAGAAACATGCTTCTATTTATAAAATTTTTCTTTTCTTTTATGTTCTTCAATATGATTCCATTATTTTCTTTATATGCATTCTATGCTTTTCTTGTTAAATTTGTGCCTAAGAACTTTTTTTTTTTTTTTTTTTTTGAGATGGAGTTTCACTCTTGTTACCCAGGCTGGAGTGCAATGGCACGATCTCGGCTCACCGCAGCCTCCTGGGTTCAGGCAATTCTCCTGCCTCAGCCTCCTGAGTAGCTGGGATTACAGGCAGGCGCCACCGTGCCCAGCTAATTTTTTTTTGTATTTTTAGTAGAGACGGGGTTTCACCATGTTGACCAGGATGGTCTCGATCTCTTGACCTCGTGATCCGCCCGCCTCGGCCTCCCAAAGCTAAGAACTTTTTAATTTTCATTGCTACTGTGAGTTGAAAGTTCTTTTTCAATTTTTAGCTGATTATTACTCATAGATTTATTTTCTATAAACCTGCTTTTCATAGTTTCATAATAATTTCCAATACTTTTAGTAGTCTTCTGAATTTTCTCTTTTAATTTAAAAAAAAAAGACTTAAAATATATTTTCTAATTCCAAGTATTTTCGTTGGTTATTTAAATTACATTTTCTTTTTTTTTTTTTTTTTTTCTTTTTTGAAAGACAGGTTCTCACTTGAACTCCTGGGCTCCAGAGGTCCTCCCACCTCAGCATTCCAAAGTGCTAGGATTACAGGGATGAGCCACTGTACCCAACCTTAAATGTCTTATTGAGACCCATATCATATTAAATATGCTATTTTTTACTAAATGAGAAGTGAATAAATTTTTTGGCAAAGTTTGCTCAGGAGATAACTGGGTAGAGTCAATGCTGTGTTTTGAGGGCTACAATCTTTCTCCTGTCATGTTCAACTTCAGGCCTTGAGTCAAGTTTCCCACAAGCTCTCTTCTACAAATTTCTAAGTAATAACAAAACCATCCTCACATGTAGGTGGTTTTGAAAATTAGCTTCCTTTTTCTAAAACGTGTTTTGTGTGCTTACAGTGAAAACCCAGGCAACTAAAGCTTGATCACACTCCTTCCTTTCCCCTAATGCTTCACTGTGAATCTGGTCAATGTGCCAGGACTTGGTGTCTTTCTTTCCTACTTCTACTGGATGCAGTGGCTCCTGAAGATCTTAGCCAGATACTATAACCAACATCACACAGAAAGTCTTCCCTACTTCCCAACAACAACTACATGCCTGACACCCAGCTCTAATTAAAAAAAGAGGGTCCTCGTTTGGCCCTATGGATCATAGCACAATCACTAAAGTACTCATAGATATAGTCATGTAATTAATGAAACCTGCCTTTTTCAGATTCTGCTGGATATGGTAAGTTGAAATACTGTCATTCAAACTTTTCTATTCTCTGCAGAGTAACTTTGCCTTAATCTGTACTCTACTGATTTTCCCATTTCCTACTGGGCCACTACTAAACCACTTTACATCCTATGGTGTTTTTCCATGTAAGATATGGATATATTTAGGAATTCAAAGGAATAACACATAAAGCAATAATCAAAATTAAAATTAAGTGATTACTGATCTCATTAATTGCTTACTGTATGCCAGATATTTTTATAAATGTTTTATATGCATTAATTCATTTAATTCCCACAACCACCATAAGAATTACCCTTGTTTTACAAATGAATAAATTAACTGACATACAGAGTAGGTTTCTCCTTTTGAAAACTAGACTTCTTTGTTTGCATTTATCAAAGCTTATTTAGTTTCAGGTAGCAAAGATTATTTCCAAAATCAGGAGTGTAGGTACATATCCTTTCTGCTTGCTCCCCTCACAGATTATTCTGCACTTTCACTTTTTCTTAACACTTTTTAACAAGTCTTACCTAATTTGTGGCCAACCTTTCCTGACGTTCTTAATATTTTCTGAATTTCCTTGCTTCTATTTTTTCTCTAATTATGGCTTTTCTTTTGTATATGATTTATTACCTTTTATAATCCTAACTCATGTAAACTTATGGTGAATTCACACTATTTATTTTATTTATTTCCTCACAGTGAATTGTATAATAAAAAATGCAATGCTTTCTATCATGTTGAGCCATGTTTCCTTTTAAGAGGCTCTTATTCTAGGATTACTTTGAAATTTACTTTGAAATAAATATTTGGCAATGTCTTGAATTATGAATTTTATTCTGAAAGTTTTAGGATTGTTTCTATAGCCTGGGTATGTCAAGATTTCCATAAGATATGATTTTCTGTGAGTTATTTTTTGTTCATTGTACTGGGCATTCAGTGAGTCCATTCAATCAGGAAACTTCTATTTCCCAGGCCAGGGAAGTTTTCCTCTTCTTTTTAATAATACCACTACCTCCAACCTCTGATGCTTTCTTTATGAAACTCCTGTCAGTCAAATGTTTGCTATCTTGCAAACATTTATTCTGCTTATTTATTCTATTTTATTTATTTCTATGTTTTCTTTCTCTAGTTTTTATTATACCTCTTGGGAGTTGGGAGTTTCTCTGGTAGGTTTTCTTTAAAACATGCACCATGGCAGAGAGTAACTTGTGTACTCAGGAGGCTTAAATGATTCTTATATAGAATCCCATTCCCATGTATGAATCCCATTTTCAATCACCCTACTATACCTCACGTTCCTAGGTCTCTCATACCTCTGGCAGGGTTCTTTAGGGTAACTTATCCGGCGGCTCATTTGATTCTTCATCTGTGGACCCTGAGGTTTGACTTTCTCTTTTTAGACAATTATAATGTTTTCCATCATTATATATTGTGTTTTGTTTTTATATATGTTTCCTCATGTTTTTGAGGATGGACTTGCTCCTGTTTCATATTTTCCTTGAAACATTAAAGTGATTTTTAAGCAAGGTTGTCAAAATTATTAGAGGTGCACCACTTTTGGTTGACTATTTTTAATTACCTATTTGTTATCTACAGACTTCAGTTCATGGTATTCCCCTTTCAGGGAAAGACACATCTCCTTATGGCAGCCTTTACTGCTGTATCTCAGCAGTAACAGCACTGGTGATTATTGACTAAATACTTGTCTAACCACAGGAGTGTAGACCCATGAGAACAAAGCTGTGCTGTGTGCTGTTGCCTCAACTAGCACAATGTTACTCAATAAATATACTTTGAAAAGATAAATGTGCTTGTGTTTGTGACCCGATCCTTCATTCAAACATGGATCAGTAGAAGCAGAGAGGAGCGAGGTTGATGACTCTGGGCAGGATTTCTGTCATGTTTTTGGATTCACACTCTAGAAAGACCGCAAAAGAGCCAATTAGCCAGGCAGTCTCCACATATGGCTGTCACCATATGCCCCAGCAGAAAGTTTCCAGACACAAATACACCATCATTTCTTGCTGGAATTGTAGCTGTGTTTGTGCAACTATTAATGCTCATGGATTTTTAATTGTTTATGCTATTTTGTAAGACACTCTACTTAACCCTCTAGGAAAAGGTCCTTACACTTATTATTAATCTGGGGGATTGCTTCTACTGTTTTTACTTCTCCTCTGTTTCATGCCTACCTTCTAATGCTTTTTTTTTGTTGTTGTTAACTAAACTACCCTCTGCCTCCTCAGAAGCTTTTTTTCACTATACCTACTTCATTCTTGGAGTATTTCTGTTATCTAGTGTAATGATTTTTTATTTTCATCAATAAGTCAGTGTACAGAGAGGTTGACTGAATGCTTTCTCCACTTTTATCTAGTCAGGAGGCCAACCTCCATTTATAGTATTTGTAATGGGACACAGACACAGAGAGATAAGCATAATACATCCTCCAGTTGCCATGAACAGTTCACTTGTGCCCACGTGAGGCTTGCTGACTATGTCTATCATTAAGGGATGTCTGGCTCTGTAGCAGCTATTAGAAAAAATGTTTTTAAACCTTTCACCCATTCCTTCCTTGTCCCCTAAATTGTTCTTAATGCATTTGTCCACGTGTGCCTATTTAACAAGCCTTGCTTTCCTCAAGAAATACATTAGCACACATAATCTTGCAGATCTACATCAGCAACTGGGAAAACATCTCTCTGTGACAGTCTGTTTGGTTGTGGTGGCTATCACCAGGGTTTCTAGAAGATCACCATTTTCTTATACAAGATAGGGTTTGCAAAATGGTGATCTCTCTCACTTGAGCTTTAAAATATATGATTATTTCCACTCTTTGGAAGCTGAATCTCAAAAACAGAAAGATTTAAAATGGGAATCTGTTGCTATTTCATTACCCTGCACTGTTAAAAACAGAGAAGAACTCACAAGGATGCATGGATTTCCCCTTCAGCACATTATCCACTACAAGTTATCACTGAGTTAGAGAATAGATGGTGTTCACCTCAACAATTTTGCGATTAGAGGGCTCACAGATTGACTTCTAAATACACTTGGAAGTGATTAAAGATTTATCCTTTATGAAATTCTTCTCATTGCTCAACCAAACTAGAAATGAGTTGACAGAAAGAGAACCCTGGCAAGTAAAATAAATAGGTTTTGTGTGTGTGAGTGTGTGTGCATATAAAGAAATAACCTTCTTTGCCTCAAATGATGATCCATTTGTTATTTGGAGAATATAAAAAAATGCATTTATTTATGTTCACGTATTCTAAAAGTAAGAATCCCAGTAACTGAGGACTATAAACTGTATCTTGCTTAACACCTTCAGATTAAGGAAGATGGTGTTTGTTCTTCCTCTTTAGGTCCCTTGTCTATCACAGCCATTATCAAACTGTGGTTGATGTGCCAAAAAGAAAGCAAAGAGCCCCAAGTCCTGCCTTCTCTGCTTTTAGCCAATTGTCAAGTGCTACTGAGTGACAAAAAGGCAAAAACAAACAAACAAAAAAAAACTTCTTAAACCCTACAGTGTTAATTTTATTTTCTAAAGTATGAAATTTTATTCCTCTTCTGTCATCAAGTAGAATCACTGATATAGTTTGTCAGAAGGGGGATTGGGCTATTTTTATCTTTAACGTGCCAGGTAAGATTTTTAAAGCTATGAATTTCCCAGGGTAATGATTAGCTGGGTGGCATAAAACTTTCTTCCCACCTATTCTACTTGCTGTTGCATATATTGACTGACTATGCTCTTGTACTACGGGTTTGTGTAATCCTGTTTTTCTAAGCACTCTTCACAGGGGCTAAAATTAGAATGTGTTTGTGCATGCATGAAAAATGCAGAGCAACATTTCAGACAACAATTTTGGACTTGTTGTTTTAAGATTATCTATATTATAGTGGGAGCGGGAGAGATCTGTATTTTGAAAAATGTTGTTTCTTCTTGCCCCATTATGGTTTAACATCAAAAGTATGCAACTAGTATGGAAAGAGAAAGAGCTTACACAAGGAAACTCCCCCTTATAAAACCATCAGATCTTGTGAGACTTATTCACTATCACAAGAATGAGAAAGACCTTCCCCCATGATTCAGTTATCTCTCACGAGGTACTTCCCACAACATATGAGAATTCAAGATGAGATTTGGGTGGGGACACAAGGCCAAACCATATTATTCCAACCCCGGTCACTCCAAATTTGGTGTCTTCACATTTCAAAACCAATCATGCCTTCCCAACATTCCCCCAAAGTCTTAACTCATTTCAGCATGAACTCAAAAGTCCATAGTCAAAAGTCTCATCTGAGACAAAGCAAGTTCCTTCTGCCTATGAGCCTGTAAAATCAAAAGCAAGTTAGTTTCTTGCTAGATACAATGGAGATATTGACACTGGGTAAATGCAGCCATTCAAAATGAAAGAAATTGGCCAAAACAAAGGGCTTACAAGCCCCATGCTCATCTAAAATCCAGTGGGGGAGTCAAATCTTAAAACTCCAAAAATGATCTATTTTGATTCCATGTCTCACACTCAGGTCATGCTGATTCAAGAGGTGGGTTCCCATAGTGTTAAGCAGATCCACCCCTGTAGCTTTGGAGATTACAGCCTCCCTTCCAGATGCTTTGGCAGGCTGGTGTTGAGTGTCTGCAGCTTTTCCAGGCAATGGCACAAGCTGTAAGTGGATCTATCATTCTGGGGTCTGGAGGACAGTGGCCCTCTTCTAATAGCTCCACTAGGCAGTGCCCCAGTAGGGACTCTGTGTGGGGGCTCTGACCCCACATTTCCCTTCCAAACTTCCCTAGCAGAGGTTCTCCATGAGGTCCCCACCCCTGCAGCAAACTTCTGCCTGGGCATCCAGGAGTTTCCATACATCTTCTGAAATCTAGGTGGAGGCTTCCAAACCTTAATTCTTGACATCTGTGCACCTACAGGCTCAACACCACATGGAAGATTCCAAGGCTTGGGGCTTGCACCCTCGGAAGCCATGACCTGAGCACTACATTGGTCCCTTTCAGTCATGGATGGAGCTGCTGAGACACTGGGCACCAAGTCCCTAAGCTGCACACTGGGCCTGGCCCATATAAGCAACTTTTCCTCTTAGGTCTCCAGGCCTGTGATGGGAGGGGCTATCATGAATTCCTCAGATATACCCTGGACATATTTCCTCATTGTCTTGGGGATTAACATGTGGCTCCTTGTTACTCATGCAAATTGCTGTAGCTGGCTTGAATTTCTTTTCAGAAAATAAGATTTTCTCTTCTATCACATTATCGGGCGGCAAATTTTTTGAACATTTTTTTGCTTCCCTTATAAAACTGAATGCCTTTAACAGCACTTAAGTCACATCTTGAATGCTTTGCCACTTAAAAATTTCTTCTACCGGATACACCAAATCATCTTTCTCAAATTCAAAGTTCCTCAAGTCTCTAGGGGAGGGGAAAAATGCTGCTAGTCTCTTTGTTAACCATAACAAAAATCACCTTTGATCTGGTTCCCACCTCCATCTGAGCCCAGCTCAGCCTGGATTTCATTGTTCATATCATTATCAGCATTTTGGTCAAAGCCATTCAACAAGTCTCTAGGGAGTTCCACATTTTCCTGTCTTCTTCTGAGTGCTCCAAACTTGGGGTCCAGTGATCCCAAGACTGGACAATTTACAAGAGAAAGAGGTTTGATGGGCTTATAGGTCCATGTTGATGAGGAGGTCTCACAATCATGGCAGAAGGCAAGCAGCAGCAAGTCACATCTTACATAGATGGCAGCAAAGAGATAGCATTTGTGCATGGAAACTTCCCTTTATAAAACCATTAGCTCTTGTGAGACTTATTCATTCTTCACAATCATGAGAACAGCACAGGAAAGACCTGATCCCATGATTCACTTGCCTCCCACTAGGTACCTCCCACAGCTGATAGGAATTCAAGATGAGATTTGGATGGGAACACATCCAAACCATATCAGTGGAGCTATAATTAGTTATTAAATTTACCATTGTCAGCTGGGTGTGGTGTCTCCAGCACTTTGTAGGCCAAGACAGGTAGATCACTTGAGGTCAGGAGTTTGAAACCAGCCTGGCCAACATGGTAAAACCCCATCTCTGCTAAAACATACAAAAATTAGCTGGGTGTGATGGCACATGCCTGTAATTCCATTTACTCAGGAGGCTGAGGCACAATAATTGCTTGAACCTGGGAAGTGGAGGTTGCAGCGAGTTGAGATTATGCCACTGCACTCCAGTCTGAGTGAAAGAGTGAGACCCTGTCTCAAAAAAATATTTACAGTTGTCCTCAACTACTGAGTGACAGGGAAATGCATATTGGAATTCCAGAAAAACCTTCCTGGATTGGTGAAGTCTTTCACCAGGAAGAGTACTTAACAGCCATTTGGCAATTTTTTTTTTTTAACAATAACAGAAATGTTTACTCATAAAACCTAGTATGCAACATTAATGTACATTAACAAATAGGCCCGGCATGGCAACTCATGCCTGTAATCCCAACACTATGGGAGGCCAAGGTGGGCAGATCACCTGAGGTCCAGAGTTTGACACCAGCCTGACCAACATGGAGAAACCTTGTCGCTACTAAAAATACAAAATTAGCTGGGTGTGGTGACACATGCCTATAATCCCAGCTACTTGGGAGGCTGAGGCAGGAGAATCGTTTGAACCTGGGAGGTGGAGGTTGTTGTGAGCCTAGATCTCGCCATTGCACTCCAGCCTACACAACTCCATCTCAAAAAAATAAATATGTTGTCTAGATAACTGCAATGGTTGACTGTCGCTGTGCATTTGTGGAAGGCAGGGATTTTAAATTACTGGCATATTTTGTATAGCAATAAAATTTCAGGGAAAATGCACTACAATCAGAAATAGGAGATGCTAATGAGAAACTGTACTAGATAAGCATTTAAAAGAAACTAGTGTCAATTTTTAAGTTTTAAATATATGCCATTTTTACACAAAATAAATCTACTGTAATCCAAGTTTAGAAGCAAAGAATAGCCTTATATTGCTAAATTAATGTACACACACACACACACACACACACACACACACACATTTAGCAGGTTATGGGAAGAGTCTCATATAAAAAACAAATATTAGGGGAATAAATTATATTCTTTAGACATAGGCTAACAGAAGCAGTTTAAAATTTTATAATTCCTTTTTGGCTGCCTGCACACTAATTATCTAATTTAATTCAGGCACAACATGTAAATTCTAGCATATTGCCCTAAATGTCTGAATCTAAAATTACAGACAAATCTGAAGGAGAAAATAAAAAGCAAAAATCCATATGGACAGTGACATTAATAAGACAAGAAAGTAAAGGGTGCCCTATATGCTTATCCTCTGACACCAAGAAAATCTGTCACTGATTCCTGACAAAAATCCCTTTATGAGAGAACCAGGCATCATGGTTCACATCTGTAATAATAGCTACATGGTACATTAAAGTTGGAGAATTGCTTCTGCTCAAAACACTAAGACCTGCCCGGGTTATATAGCAAGACCCCATCTCAAAAATAAGTGCCTTTTTTTTTTTTTGACAGACTCTCGCTCTGTTGCCCAGGCTAGAGAGCAGTGGCACGATCTCAGCTCACTACAACCTCCACCTCCCGGGTTCAAGCAATTCTCCTGCCTCAGCCTCCCGAGCAGCTGAGACTACAGGCAGGCACCACCATGTCCGGCTATTTTGTATTTTTTTAAATTAATTTATTTACTTTAGGTGCATATTATATCTGGCATTTCTCCCCATGTTATCCCTCCCTGCCCTCCCCACCCCCCGCTGTCTCTCCCTACCCCTTTCAACTGTCCCCAGTGTGTGACACTCCTCTCCCTGAGTCCACATGTTCTCATTGTTCAACACCCACCTATGAGTGAGAACGTATGGTGTTTGGCTTTCTGTTCTTGCGTTAGTTTGCTGAGAATGATGGTTCCCAGATTCATCCAAGTCCCTACAAAGGACACAAACTCTTTTTTTATGGCTGCGTAGTATTCCATGGTGCATATGTACCACATTTTCTTTTACAACTACCCCATCAAGGTGTTTGTCTAGTTTCTTCTTCAATTTCTCCTACGATAGGAAGCTTACTACTTCTTAAGGCAACCAACAATGTGGTTGGCATAATAGTCATTATTGTGTTCTCTTAATCGTTAAGCCTAATCTACTCCACCTTTACTTTTACTTCTGCTTCTATCCCATCAAATAATAAGTAATGAGCTTCTCTTTTCCACAGTATCCTTTTAGATGTTCAGAACCAGATCAACTATTTCTCAGATAAAATTTGTGTAGCATGTTACAACTTACATAAATGCATTAGCATAAATATATTAACACAATGACCTCATGGAGGTTGTAGTATTATTGTGTCTTTTTGCAAGTGAGGAAACTGGGCCTGTATGGGACAAAATAACTTCCCCCAAACTGCTTAACTCTAATATAAAATAACAGGGTTTCAAACCTAATATTTCCGACTCTACTTCTGGAGTTCCGTTAATCTGCAACACTGCAGAATTTCTGAACCCTTCACAAATTTTGTCATCATTCTGCAGGTGTCTTCTAACACTCTCACCTCCTAATAATGTGGCTTTCAAAATCAAGGACTTAGGTGTGGCCTGCCTGGTGCAGAACTTAGTGGGGTGATCACTACCCTGATTTTCTTTCTTTCTTAGACTTCCTTCATACTGTTAACTCATGCTAAACCTATACGCATTTACAGCTTGCTGTCTATGAGATTACTAACAATTCATGACCTTCTGTACCAAAATTGCACAATCAGTTCTGAAATCTAAATTTCTAGAGCACATACTTTATTTTCTCAGTATTTCTAGATTTTATTTTTTTTAATTTAATTTTCCATTTTGAGTTTATGGCACAACTAAAATGGCTTAATTTGGTATCTAGCAGTCAAGAACATTTTCTAAATGCTTGCAAATTTATTTCATGTCTAATATTCACTTTCACTAAGGGCTAACTGAGCAATAACAAATTATATATTATATTTCATCAAAAGACTTAAATACCTTATGCTAAGTAAAAAGTTGAGAAATACTAGGCACTGTACATAGCCAGTGATAGAGATCCATCTTATTAGCAGTACTCCTCAACTGTAGGTCTCAGGCTTCTAATCACTCTGCTTATATGCAGAATTACCCTATAGAAGAAGAAAACATAACTACATAACTGAAATAGCAATGAACAAATTATAAATTAGAATTATCAGTAGGTTGCCTCAAGTAATAACATAAAAAATAAATATCATCTCCTCAAAATAGTTCATTATTAGACTCACATCTTGTGAAATAATCTGAATTATTGGAAGGAGCCCTGTATTTAGTTTCAAAACAAATAAGTAATATGAGGCAGTGATAATGTTGAAAAATCATGTTTTCATTAATTGGACTGTTTTATGCTCTTATATTTTCTTATTTGAATTTTGTTTCTTCTGATTTCTAATTGAAATCCTTTTTGAAAAATTGTGCTGTTTCAGCTCTGCTGAGGAATTGGGTTGGAAATAGGGCCTGAGGTATAGGCATCTTTACCAGGGCCAGGCCTAGCATGGCTGTTGGAAAGAAGTGAGAGGGTTATAGGGGAACTGAAACTCAAGGCAGTGTCAAGGCCACTAGGGTAATGGCAGCATTTTTTTTTCTAGACAGTCTCCTCTTGGAGGATTTTTTAAACCCTGAAAAGCCATGACTTTAGCTTTATAAAGGGAAGATATTCTATGTGAAACTAAATCACAGACAAACTTTTGAGAAATTAATATGATTCGTTAACCATAACCAGAATTCAGAATCTAGTCTGTGCTCTCTTTTTAGTATTTTATGGTTCCTTAATTTGATTGCCTACAGCTGGCTGTGGTGGGCATCTAATAATAATGAATACTGAACCCAATCTTTTTTCTGAGCAATGGCTATCATGTGACCTAAGTTCACTGCTAGTGGCCTCTCTCTCATGTGGCTGAGTCTTCACCAAGTAGGTGAATAAATTCTTAAATGCAAAGATCCTTTCTTATATTCATTAACCTCTGTTAAAGAGTTAAATAGATGGGCAGCACACAAGTGGACCAATGTATCCTACAAAGAGAATGAGTGAATCCTGACAAATGGCTGGGATTGAGGACAAGTTTTCAATATTCCCATTGGTTTGTTGATCAATAAAACCCCTAATGGTTTCACTAATTACCAGGTTGGTAAGCCTCTCTATGCCAGCAGGTGATCATTGACTCTGCACAAGCAGTGTATCAGAATGTTTGAAAGCAGCATGTATCTAAAATTCAGAAGATTTTGCCTAATAGGTTGTTTGGACACATGCCAATTCTTTCACTTAGCCATTCTAAAGGAGCAGGCTGACTCTAACCCAGCTCCAGACTTATCAGTGATAACTCCATCATGTGTCTTGCAACAACTAATATCCCAAAGGAAAACTTGGCATATCAACCATGAGATGAATCGTCCTGAACCTGAAATGTCATCTCTCTTCAGAAGAGCTAAATACCATGGAATTCTCTCAGAGACCATGCATCAATTCTTGGCCATTGTGCTTGAGAGGTTAGGTTCTAAAAAATAGAAGATATAGAATCCGTTTTAAGGATAAAATAATTTACATATTGGAAAAATGTAGTCATAAGGGAGATAATTCAACTTGCACACTCAGTTTTTCTTCAAGGATGTATCATGCAAATCTGAGTTTTCATTTGTTTACCCAGGTGAGCTATTAATAGTTGATAACTTTCTCTATAAGTCAATATCTCTTGTTTATTTATCTGTTTTACAGAATTTGCAGTCGTGACAACAACTAATGTTTTTAGACAGTTTGTATAGTACATTACACATTCTAAACTAAAGATATTCCAGTTGGAATAAATTATACTTGTACAAAAGAGTTGTTAAATTTCAGATTAGTGGTCCTTTAGCTAAATATGGATTTTAGATATCTTTATCATTAACTTCTTCATTTTCTCAGTAAATAAGTCACTGTAATGGTTTAAAATGACCATTCAGAATTATGAAATCCATGAGAAATAAAGCAAGAACACAAACCACGTTATCTTAATTACTCACGGATAGAGTTGAAACCTGAAGAGAGGATGCCAGGTCTCCTGGTAACATTTGTATCTTAAATTGAATTAAGAGCACTGATTTTGGAGCCAGGCAGACTTGCTTTTCAATGTTGGCCTTGCCACTTACTAGATATGCTATATGGTAAGCTACTTAAGCTCTTTGAGCCCTAGTTTCCTCACTGCTATACAAATAATAACTTACCTAAAATAATGTTTCAAGAAGTAAAGAAGATTGACTTTAAAGTATCTAACTTTAGATTTTTCATCTCTCCTTACTTTCTTTTCTATTCCCAAAATACACACATTTACTTGACAAACTTAATCCATATCCAAAGCTATCTGTTTATATCAAAGAGACATTTAATATTTATTGACTCAAACATTAAACAATTATTTAATGTTTATAAGAATTTTTAATGTTTATAAAATTGTAATCTGATGTGGAAAATACAAAAGGCTTATTATGCAAAGATAATCAGCTCTCAAAGAAGCAGAGTCCAATTTTGGCACAGAAATTCTTCTTTCTGACAGTAGATAGCCTAAGTCAGGGATAAGCACATTAGTTTTGAAATTGCACTGCCTGTGTTTCAAGCACAGTTCAACCACTCACCAGCTGTGTTATCTCAAATAATAACTCAGCTGCTCTGGACCTCAGGTGTGTTGACTGCAGTCTGTAAACAGTTTTTGCTTCATAAGGTTGTGAAACCTTACTCGTTAGTTTATACATCTTGCAAGTCTTAATCATTCAGTAAATGCTTACTATATAACACTTTTATATTTACTTTACAAACGTACTATGTAATGCAAGTATGTATGCTTATTATAGAAGTATACCTTTTAAATAATACTTAGTAAACAATAATTATTGTTAATAACATTTATTATTTCCATAGAGATTAAGGGGTGCATCTGTGTGTGAGTGTGTGCATGTGTGGCATGTGTAAGCAGATAATCTCAGCTGCTAAAGTGCTAAGGATAAACACCCTTTGCAGTATAATCCAAAGTGTAGAGGTATCCACAAGACAACCAAGGAGATCACATCTTAGTAAGTAGCAAGCACAAGATCAGGAAGCAGATATCAGGGATAAGGGAGGGGTATAGAGAAGAGAATCATACTTGGGGCAGGGATTAGGAATGGGTGATGGTTAGCAAAAGCAAATAAGCGAAAGTAAATAAGCAAATTAAAGAATTATCCTTTGAAAATGTAAGATATATTTGAAATTTTCATTAACTTAAACTTGTTTAAATTAAGTCAGGAGTAGACTTAAGCCACATGTCATTTATTTGGTGAGCTGCTTATTCAACGGATATTTCTTGAGAGCAGGATTATGAAGATAAAGTCATAGGAAAGGGAACAAGGCACCTGCTGTTATGAAGCTTATAGTATAGCAGGAATGGTGTTTTTCAGCTCCTACGCCTAAATCATAAATCATCTATTTCTCCCCCTTAATCCTTTATTCTACTCTGCATATTTGGCATACTTTACCCAAGAAATAGAGAAAAAAGTCTATATATGTCTAGGAGTAATTTTTATAATTAAATTGAATTTATTTAAATTCAGTATCCAATAACAGGTGTTAACTTTAAGATATTAATATAGTTTCATATGTATTTAAATAAGAGCAATAGAAACATTTAAAATGAAATATATTTCCAGATATTTCAGTTAGATGCCAAAATGCAAATTGCCCTTTTGGCAATTTTGACAAAAATCCTTTTATGTTGTCTCAGAGAAAATTCTATGTGAAGATTCTATGAATGAGTTTTGATGTTTTATTAACAAGGTGATATAAGGATTTTCATGCAGTGAATTTATTTAAGGAAAATAATTTTGGATTAACAAATTGAGATACCAGTGTAAATTAACTTTACTGTCCATAGGACATTATATACACTTGTAGTTTGTGGTTATTAGTATTTATGGAAGTCATTAATGTAAACATTAGGAGAGTAAATATTCACTTTAAATAAGGCAACATAATGAGAAACATGATCAATATGTACCACAAAAAGATTTGCTTCTGGAAGGTTTTATTGGCACTGGAGGCTTTGACTATCACAGTTACCCAATTACAAAGAAAGTAGATATAAAATTCAGAGAATTAAAAGTGTTTTATGAACATATATTTCATTTCCCAGTATTCTCCTCTCTTTGCATTCCCAAAATAGTGATAAAATCACAAGTCACTTAACAAAATCTTTGACTCTAATACAGGAAAACATAATCTTCGATTTTATGTACACCTGTGGTTTACAAAGAAACCAAAGGTTTCATTTTTGTGTTTTACTTATGGAAAATTTTCTATTGCTATTTCTCTTGTAAACAAGAATGGTTTTTAAAAATAATTTTCAATTAAACTGTACTATACTATAGTATATATTATTTCATCTTAAAATCATATATATGTGAATAAACAATTTTATTAATAAAAATAATCTCATAGTTAAAAAGAGTCTCAAATTCTTGCTGCTTTAGGTACTAATACTGTAACTTTGGGAAAATTACTAAATCTCTCTGAGCCATATTTTCTGTAAATTAAAATGGGTTTGCACTTAACAATATTTTTATGATGTTTAAACCATTAGAAATATAATTTAAAAGCTTAGGAAAAGGTCTTGCACACATAACAAGGTTAAATAAATGACAGTCATTAGCTCTTAGGTTTATTGTCAATACACATATTTAAGAGGTGTGAAAGCCCATTTAGTTTAAAAAAAAAGCGAATGAAATATAAGTCTGCGAATACAATATTAAATCAATACTGGAGCTTCTGTTTCAGTATGGTGTCAGGCTTGTGAACTCTGATAAAGCTTATCTTTATATCCTTTTTTTTCTTTTTCTCTCTCCTTTTTTTTTTTTTGAGGGGGGGCATCTGGCTTTGTCAGCTGGAGTCCAGTGGTGCAGTCATGACTCTGCAGCCTCAACCTCCCAGGTGCATGTGATCCTCTAGTCTGAGCTCCCAATTGAAGTATCAATTGGACACACTTGGCACTACATAAAGGTTGAGCTTGTTTCTCCAACCTCTGCTGAGATCCCTACAGTTATTCAGAGCCTGAAAACAAAACAAAACCAACAGCCAATCGTGTTCAAACTGGTAGCTTCAGACAGCTCACAGGTAAGAAAGTTGTGCTGCATGGTTTGGGGGCCACCAAAGTGTGGATACATTTTTATCTCAGCGAGCTGATAGACAAACATGGTATTACTGGCTATAGTACTTGAAGCCAAATCTTTAACATCTGATTATACTTGATTTGTTATTTGAATATTCTTGCTCCGTATGTGATTAGATTGCTATTTGAATAAAATGTGTCAAAAATGAAAATAAAAAAGGAATTGACAGTATTAACACCATTTGCATCAGTATTTCTAATTGGGAATTCTACCTCAAGGAAATAACTAGCAATTTGAAAGAAAATTATACATAGGATTTTCACTTAATCTTTTTTCTTAGAGCAAAGAGTACATATAAAAAATAACCTAAATATAAATAAGAAGAAATGCATATGGTGCCACCACCATATAAGAAAATATAATTTATTCATTAAAGAGATTTTTTTTTTTTTTTTTTTTGAGACGGAGTTTCACTCATGTTACCCAGGCTGGAGTGCAATGGCGCCATCTCGGCTCACGGCAACCTCCGCCTCCTGGGTTCAGGCAATTCTCCTGCCTCAGCCTCCTGAGTAGCTGGGATTACAGGCATGCGCCACCATGCCCAGCTAATTTTTTTTTTGTATTTTTAGTAGAGACGGGGTTTCACTATGTTGACCAGGATGGTCTCGATCTCTTGACCTCGTGATCCACCCTCCTCGGCCTCCCAAAGTGCTGGGATTACAGGCTTGAGCCACCGCGCCCGGCTGAAAGAGAGTTTTAAAAAATTATTTACATCATGGAGAATTGTTTGCCATGAAATAAAGCAGATAATGAAAAAAAAAAAAAACTCAACAACACTCTGTGCTATCTGAATTTTGGGGAAAATACATACGTACATAGAGGAAAAAATTAATTGGGTTAAAACGTTTACTTCTGGGTTTTTATTTATTTGAAATTATTTAATCATAGTTGTTTATACAAAGATGGAGTTGAATTTATGAGAATAAATGGGGTACTTTAATAATAACTAGCATTGACTTATTTATTCCCTAAAATGAATAGAATTGACATTGTACACCAAAATGTTTTTTCTTAGGACTTTTTTTTTTTTCAAATTTAAACTTTGATGAGAAAAATATACAGAGTAAAATGTCTTTTACCATAAATTCTGAAACATTGTTATTTCTAATTAGGTTGTTTGGTTACATTGAATAGTATATTTAACTTTGGATTGCTTATTGTTGTGATTATTGCCATGGAACTTGACCTAAAGATAAGTATATTACACCTGTTTTGAGATTCTAATGAGAATTAGCCAAATCAACTAGAAACAGATAAACATCGGCATTTATCTTTTGGTTCTGAGTTGACTGAAAAGGACCAAAAATACTAGGCACTTCTTGGAGTCTACAAATGGAGAATAATTCTTTTTTTTTTTTAACCCCTTGAAAGTGATGGTCTGAAAAATAGAACATTCAAGTGCAGGTAGAAGCTAGAACAGATTTTGAAATATATTGTTTTAAAAATTAAAAAATTAAATGGATAACTGAAGAAATCCAGGGAACACAGACCTGATTGGGAGCTTCCATTTTACATTTTGAGCTTTTCCCTTAGCACTTCAAGAATTCTGGAGTCAGCCAGGCTGACAGAAACCTGCTGTCAAATGTGTGTTGCCCACCACCACAGGGAACAGACATTTTACCTGAAAAAGCTATTAGACTTATGTTCTTCAGTTTTCCAGGTCAATTGTTCAAATGTCATTAGGTTAACACAGAATATAAGAAACTTTGCCATTGACTCCAGAGAATTAGTGAGCCGAGTGTAAGGTTTGTAGATGGGTGGGGACCATGCAATTTTAGTTTCTTTTAAAAGATTGGCAACCAAGTTAATTTATTTTTCTTAGTTTTAAAAGTTAAATATCAATAATTATTGCTAGAACATCTTTCTTCTGTTTTTATTGTGATTTCATCTAAATTATGGTCAATGTTTATCATTTTACTAGAAAACAGCTTCTCAGATTTTTTCAACTAGAATTTATTTTTCCAAATGTCTCTTAGTCATGGTTCCATAAAATATTGTATCCTAACAGGATACTTCTATTAGGCTGAAGAAGCAGGCACTGACACTAGAAATATGAGCCTTTGCAACAGAGAAAAGGAGGCTGAAAGAGAAGTTTATGAACCAGCTATGGTGGCCAGATACTCTAGTTCACAGTGGCAAATTTAGGTGTGGTTCATTCTGTGTTGGTATTCACAAAGCTGTTATATGGTGGAAGAATTAAAAATGGCACTCCAGTCTTCAAATTAAATGGAGTGCAGGGGTGAGGACCAAGCCACTCATCCACTAGAAATAAGACCGTGTTTGGAGATGAAGTAAGACGAAGGGATAGAAAGAGCTGGCCATGGTTCTGGTCACATCAGTGTTGGTGCTCTGAAAGCAACAGAGAATTGGAATGATAGACAAAGTAAAGCGGAATAGTTACAGTTAATCTTTTATAAACACCCTGAAGACTATATGGTCAAACTTTAGAATAGCTGAAGTAAGAGGTCCAGCCATGCTGGGTACTTGGACTTAATCCAGCAATAATAATTATGAATAAGAGTTGGGGGCTGAAGATAACTAAAGAACTAAGTAATCGTTTTCACTTGGGCATGATGGACCTGAGCCTGTGTGGATAGCCTCAAGAATTCCTGGAGGAAAGGACTTGTCAAATATTTCCAGTAAGTGAGAATAGGAAGGGAAAGAATAGAATGTTTACCAAATGTACCATAGGCACTCATGCTACATTCATTCATTTCATATTAGTAAGTGGTGAATAGGTATTATTATTATTTTCCTATAATTAATGGAATGAGATTCATAGTGTTAGATAGTAGCAAAGATATTATGTGACGCTCAGTGTACGATGGTTTTGAAATCTATAGTTCTGTCCCCATACTATGATGCACCTATAGTCCATATTACATTAAGAGGGGTCAAAGGTGAACATTCCGGCCGGGCGCGGTGGCTCAAGCCTGTAATCCCAGCACTTTGGGAGGCCGAGGTGGGTGGATCACGAGGTCAAGAGATCGAGACCATCCTGGTCAACATGGTGAAACCCCGTCTCTACTAAAAATACAAAAAATTAGCTGGGCATGGTGGCGCGTGCCTGTAATCCCAGCTACTCAGGAGGCTGAGGCAGGAGAATTGCCTGAACCCAGGAGGCGGAGGTTGCGGTGAGCCGAGATCGCGCCATTGCACTCCAGCCTGGGTAACATT
>NW_022436946.1:34366024-34467442 GCF_009761245.1 Sapajus apella
AAAAAAAAAAAAAAAAAAAAAAAAAAAAAAAAAAAAAAAAGGTGAACATTCCCAGAATACTTTCACATACATGTCATTAACTAAAGGGAATTGATGTGAAGTAAATTGAATGGTGTTTAGTGTTTTGTGCAGTAAAAATGCATAGATTGTTGAGCCATTTTGTGTGGATAGACATCTACATGCAGAGTATACTCTTCAGTATTACATGCCCTTCAGAGTATTCAAAGAGTTTTTCTTGTCTTCAAGATGTGAGGGCAAGCTGGATGAATGCACAGATTGCCCTATAAATCTGTCCCCTCAACACTGCAAAATACAGTCATAGAATTAGGATTGAGCCAGTTGCTATGGCAAAAAATTGAATCTTAAAGACCCTTAAAAACAAGTTTAAATATCTAAGTTACAGTAACACTATGCATGTCTCTGAAGGCATTAAGCTGCAGAAGAATGTGCCGATCACAAGTGTGAAATGGCACAAGCAGAAGCACAAAATGAGGTTAAAATGCCAGTTACAGGGAAAATTACTTGACAGGGGATTAGGTTAAGATATAAAGCATAGAGGGATTTGTAGACCTCAGGTTGTTGGTGAAAGTTATAAAAGACTTTTTCATTAATTCATCAGCTTGATTGTAACTTAGGCTGTTATGGGCAATTCGGATACTAATAATAATCACTGTTTGAGCTTTTAGCTTGGATGTTAGTGGATGATTGCCCTATCACTAAATACCAAGGAAGCTTTCCAGTTCCATTCCCTTGTTGATCTGAGAAGAGACTGGCAATTGGATAAGCTTTCTTTAGTTGCTATTTGCATGCTTAATACTTACACAAAGATTTGACAAAATATATTACCAGAAAAATTCAAATTAAATTGAGACTACTGAATGGCAGAATAATAAAAGATAAAGAATCACTCCTTCATGCCGTTAATATTTATGGAGTACTTACTATATGCTAAACACTTGAGTAATTGCTAGGCAACAATCATTTATGCCCTTATTGATCTCACGATCTAGTTTTATCAAATAAGCACATACATAAATGTAAGACTGTATCTATGGCAAGGACAACGAAGAATAGGTAGATAGTGCTTAAAAAACATTTAAAATGTAAATCATCAGGTGGTCAAGGAAGGCTTCCCTAAGGAAATAACTTTTTTTTATTGAACTCTCTGAAGGATGAGTGGGTGTTAACTAGGAAAGAAAAGGGGTTAGACTAGATATTCCATCAGAGGGCATATTATATACAAATATTTCTTGAGGCAGCTGGGACCAAAGTGAGTTTGTAAAACCTACAGGACTGAATTAGAGAGAAAAAAGGGTAGAGGCTTTATAGGAAAGCACTGGAGAGTAAGTAGAGAGAGACAATGTGGGATCTAGTGGGCCTTATTTTGAGCTACGCTAACAAAGCAGCCACTGGCCCACGTGCTTATATAAATTTGAATTTAATTTAAACAGACTTAAGTATTTAATTCCTTGGTTAAACCGGGCACATTTCAAGTACTTATGATCCACATTTGGCTAGTGCCTACCACGTTGGAAAGTTTCCAGAACATTTCCATTATTGCAGAAAGTTCTAGTGAATTGTGTTTCATGTATGTGCTGCTAAAGCAAGCACACATGAAATGTGTTCGGGATTTGCTTTTGTCCTAAGAGCAGTGAGAAGTCATGGTTTTTTCAATGTTGAGGTGAAGAGTGATATGATTGATACACATTTTAAAAAGAACTCCATGACTATACAATGGAGACAAGTTCGTAGAAGAAAGGCAAACTTTATATAAGTATGCCACTTAAGAGGCCATTATAAACTCTAACAGAGAAATTATTAGTAGTTGGAAATGACAGCAGTGGACAGAGTTGTGTGATTTTAGCAGATGAAACAGTCAATACTTAGTGATGGATGAAATTTGCACACAAAGGAGAAGTTTTTGGCTTTCAATGTTTCTGGGTGATGGTGTCATTAGCAGGAAAAACGCAGCAATGGAACCATGTCTATATAGAAGAATGCTTTGTCTGAGGTACCTGAGCAACTGGAGATGTCAGGAAGCAGCTAGATATTACCCACTGCCTTTAAATGAATCTCTAAGAGAGCTAAAAAAAAATGTCAACAGCTGCCTTTAAAGAAACAATCCAACACCATCAACCACAAACGAAAGAAAGAAAACACCTCTCTGCTTCTTTCTTCCCACTCTTTTCTCCTTTGACCCTCCTGTCTTCCTCCCTTATTTTTATATAATATATTCTTTTTAGGAGATTCTTCAGCTTAAAGTCATGTGATGTGAAATATAATTCAATTTTGGTTACACTCGTTATAATAAGAGCTGGACAATTAACTGACTGGAAGAACAGCCAACTCATATTTGAGTGCTAAGTGAGTGTATTAGTCCATTCTCATGCTGCTATAAAGAACTACCAGAGACTGGGTAATTTATTAAAAATAAAAAGGCAGGAAGTTTAATTGACTGACAGTTCTACATGGCTGAGTAGGCCTCAGGCAACTTACAATCATGGTGGAAGGGGAAGAAAACATGTCCTTCTCCACATGGCAGCAGGAGTGAGTAGTGCTGAGTAAAGCCGGGGAAAGCCCCTTACAAAACCATCATATTTCATGAGAACTCACATATTATCATGAGAACAGCATGGGGGTGGGGGAAACCACCCCCATCATCTAATCACTTTCTATGAGGCCCCTCCTCCAATACATGGCAATTATAATTTAGATTACAATTCAAGGTGAGATTTTGGGTGGGGACACAGAAAAACCATATCAGTAAGACACCAGCAATGTCATCCCATCATTTTCTGAATATAAAGACTAAATTCTCGGAAGTTTTCATGATTTGCTGAGATGGTTCTTCTGCTTTTGCATATTGTTTTTTTCTGTTTACATCATGTTGCTCCCCTGAGTGAGAGAAATGTCTTTTTCTGGTCTAAAACTTTTGCAGTAAGCTGTTATGTGAAAAAATATCTTTGGAACTGCCTAGCCCAAAGGCAGGCAGTACAGCACTCTGCTCCATAATGAAAGGAAGAAAGACACTTGCTAGGTTTCTTGGCAAAGCTTTAAAGGCATAATTCTTCAACATTGCTTGATACTAAAGCAGTATATTTTGATAGTATCTGTGAGTTGATCAGAGAATTTCAAGGCATTAGTTTTAAATTTCCTTAGCCACAAAGAGCTTGTCAAAGACTGCTGAACAACTATGAAAACGTGAAAACAAGCATGCTTGATGAATACAAGGAAAAATAAGCTTTTTGGAACAGTTTTCAAAACACAAAACCCAGCATTTCTCATTGAGATAATATACTTTCTGCCATTTTATTCTACTCACTTTTTCTCTGCCTTTATTTCCATCTGGTTAGATATACTCTAAATTTTCATTGGAACTTAATGTGTTAGTGTGAGTATAAGTTTACTTACCTGAATAATTACTTTGTTCCAAATAGAATTAAGGAATGTTAATCATGTATAAAACAATTTTTGGAAACCTATTTTAAAGGGGACAAGTCTACATTCAATTTAAAGCAAATGTTTTTCACTTTAAAATATCCTGTTGCTTTTATTCCATATCGTTATAGAAAATGGAATCCACATTGGGTATTAACAAAAAATTCTGGACTAATCCTTTCATTTCATTTACATAAGTACCCAAAGTATTTGACATTTGTTCTAAATAATCTGCTTAACAATCTGGTGTCACACAAAAACACTGCCACTCCTTTTTAAACATAAGAAGATAAAACGTAGACAAACTGAATTTGTAATATCTGTTAAGAAATTAGTTAATAAAAACTAGGAGAAAAATAAATGGTTCCTGATGAATATTAACCAATTAAGCATAACACTAGGAAATAATATCACAGGAGTATTAGAAATACATGTGTGTCATTTGTGACTAAATTTAATTTAGCATTCTAGGATTCTAAAAATAAATGATCAGTGTTAATGTGTATTTACTTGACAGGGAACTCAATCCCCTTAGGTGCTAACAAACTAGGGTTTATTCCAAAATATTTTACTTACAATAAATATCAAAGCTAGATTCATCTTTCTTAGTTTGAACCACTACACTAAAAGATAAGTTGAAATTTTAAGAAATTAATCTTAAGAAAGGCTGAGATAACTTTGACTGTATGAAGACACAGAAATCTAGAAATGATGACTTTTCTTCCCTGCTTTCCTCTCTTTCTCCCTCCCTGCTTCTCTCTTTTTCTTTTCTTTTCTCTTTCTTTCTTTCTTTCTTTCTTTCTTTCTTTCTTTCTTTCTTTCTTTCTTTCTTTCTTTCTTTCTTTCTTTCTTTCTTTCTTCTTTCTCTTTCTTTCTTTCTTTCTTTCTTTCTTTCTTTCTTTCTTTTTGACAAAAAAGTATGTATTTATGGTATACAACATGATGTACACAGCGTGAAAATGGCTAAATAAAGCTAATTATATGCATTGCCTCATATATTTATTTGCAATGAGAACACATAATCTTTTAGCAATTTTCAAGTATAAATTGTTATTAACGATAGTCACCATATTGTATGCTAGAGCTCTTGAACTTTTTCCTCCTAACTGAAATTTTGTATGCTTTGACTAATATCTCCTCTGTCCTCCCTACTTTGCTACTCTTCCAGTTCTTGGATATCACCATTCTATCCTCCATTTTTCTGTTTTATATTTTTAGATACCACATGTGAGTGAGAATATGCAGTATTTGTCTTTCTGTGCCTAGCTTATTTCATTTAACATAATGTCCTCCAGATTCATTCATGTTATTGCATCTGGCTGGTATTTTTTTTCTTATTTGTAAATTGAGCGCAATATTATTTTTAGCATGGGAAATCAGACCGATAAACCAAACAGAAACATAAACAACAAAAATTCAAAAATAAAAACCAAAAAAAAACGCCAGGTTAGCTCTTAGAGTAGAGGGTAATAAATACTAGGTCTTGCTACTTTAATTGTGTATTTTTCAATTTTGATTTAAATGAGAAAAATGTAGTCATAGAAATTGCTTACTATTATATCAGTTACTTATACACACTTGACCTTATGCAAAGAAACATGCTTTAAAAAGTTGAAATGTACTCAACTAAGTAATATACATTAATCATTAACATTAACTCAGTTTTCAGATAAATAATAAATCTCTTCTTATTTTATAGCTAGGAGTTAATCCAGTAGAGTGGTTATCATCAACTCCAAGCCTTTTGGGATTTTTAATTGTTCTACTCAAATGAAAAGCAAATGAAAATGCCAGCTTTTGTTACCACCCAATTAATTCTCAAAACCAATTAAGATAAAATCATACATAATAATCTCCTACTTATTACTAAGTGTATAAAATTTGCCTTTATCACTTAGTTCTTTTGACCCAACATTGACAATGTCTGATTAGCGATGCCCCAGTAGTCTGTGCTTCTTTCCTTATTAGCATTAATGGACATTTGTAAAAAGACACCCACTTCAATTTTCTAATTCAAATCTACATTGAACATTTCCTACAATTTGAATAGCTCTGTATTATTTGTGTTTGAACAGTGGACTCCACACTATTTTTTTTGGTCATTCTTTTTAACATCACTCCTGCTTGAGAAAAATATACTAAAATAATGTGATGTGATTAACCTGGCTATTGGCTGGTTTTCAGTTACACATTCATAAATATTTCAAAAATATAAATATTATAAGTAACCTTTATATTTGAGCTTGTAAAATAAATTATTTCAATTTCCTCACTTTTATTTATGTAATTGACTATTTCTCAATTTGTTAATAACATTAAACACATTTTTGAATATCTATTCATGAAATGTTTTATGTAGTATTACAGAAAATCTTCTAAATTATTTGATCATTGTGTTCTTTCTATAAACATAATTTAATATTATGCAAATTTAATTTCATTACAATATTATAGTGAAATTTAGTGTTCAGATATTTTTGCCATCTGAATTTAAAAATAGGTACATTTATTTTAGAAACTTCACAGCTTTCAAATGCATTTTTATGGTATATTCATATAAGTGAATTCAGTAAAGGTATTTTAAAGACATTTTTTTAAACCCAAAACAGATTTATGAGTTGATGTTCATGCAAAACTCTGAGGAAAGTCACATATGACATTAGCTCCTTGATATTAATTTATCTGAATAAACATCTAAAATGGCAATAACCAAATTCATTTTTATATCCATTTTTAATACTTAAATAATGTGATATTTCTAAATTCCTATTAGGTAGATATGCCATCAGAAAGGTGATGCACACCTTCTATGAGAATTCATAATTACTCAGATATTTTGGTTTATTTGGTTTGATTTATTTATTGTAATTTCTCCATTAGTGTCTGGCGTGCTCACTAGACTTACAGCAAGGTACTTGTTTGTTTTACTCAGCAAAGTATCTTTGCATCCTGGTACTATGATTATATAAGATTTTATAAGATTCTTGTAATGAATATTTGCCAATTAAATAAATGAATGAATTAATGGCCAATTAGAGGTAATAGGGTCAAAAAAAGATTTCAGTGTATACTCAAAGTGCCTGAAAACAGTTTACTTTTAGACTCATCAGCACGTGTAATCACAAGATCAAATGTATATTGAAAGAATATAATTAAAATTGAAAGTATTTTTGATAAATAACAGGAAAATAAAGAAAAAAACATACCGAAATGTCAAGAACTCCATATCCTACCTTTATTTGAATTATGCTTTAGAAAACCACGCTAATCGGAGAGGATCTTGGATTTCATCATAAAGAAAAAATAATACAAGGCTCCGTGAGATTCTATTGTATCTAAATTCAATAAATGGTGTAAAGAAATTGCCGTAAAAAGTTTTAGAAAGGTTGCCACTTGGAGACCAAAGAATTGATGAAATAGCATACTGCATGGTGCGCAATAAAAAGTCTGTTATTTTGACCTTCTTACATTTATTTTACATGGAGTACTCAGCAAATCTTGTTAAAGCCTTGCTACTAAGCGTATTGTGAGGGAAACATTTTTCCACAAATTCATTTACTAACAACCTGTCCTAGTAGGAAAACACAATAAAAATATTTCTTGGGAATTCAACTTAGACTAAATTGAAAGGGTTCTGGACCAGCATCCTGCCTCTCCTTCCAATGGCTGTGTGATGTGGGGAAAATGAAAAGGAGCTAATAACCAGAAAATAACTATTTCTTTCAGCTTTCATGTTCTGTATTTATGTCTGGTTTAGACACACATGGTTTTCTTTTTCTTTGGATTGCAAACTAAATAATGTCATGTTTTGGGGAGATGGTGGGATTCATCATTTTTTCAAAGGGTTCAAATTTAGTATTTCCTTTGTATAAAAATACATATTTTTTCTTGGCAAAATACTAGAGGCTGAGGCTAATACAGCTAAAAAATTTACTAGTTGTTACTTTCATATCCATAAAAAGGTGAAAATAATGGTACTAACCTCAAATTTGTGGTAAGGACCCATGTGTAAAACAGTCAGAAATATCTGTCAGAGTGTAATATACTTTATTATTATTACTATCATGAAACTTTTAAAAATCTGTGCCCTCTAAAGTCTCACAATATATTTGGGTAAATTTAAGAAACACACGGAAAATGATAATTTCAAAACAACAGTTAACACATAAAATGAAGAACTGTCACAAGGCACACGCAATCCGTTGCCAAAGGAATTGATCTTTTAAATATTATTATAAGAGAACAGAGAATAGAGCCTACCCAAGGCAAGGCAGTCATAGAAGATTTTCATGAAGAAGATAAATTTTGACTGAGGCTTGCAAAATTAGTAAAAAGTGCTGATCTCGTCTTCAGTTAAAAATTTCTGAAAAACATTTGATTGTTTATAATTATATTTTAGCTTATATTTTGCCTTGTCCCCAAAATATTGGGACAATTACATGCGTAGAAAGGGGCATATATCAAAAGAGCAGTGAAAATACACCCTAGATAAATATATTCTTGATAAGCTTTTACAAAACAAGTCAAATGTAATTTTTCCAGAGAGTGTCTAATGTTGGGAGGCATTTCCTATGGAGCCCCTACACGTATTAGACCCTTGGTAGGGTCTGCCACCCAGCCACTCCAGAAGTTCTCTTAGAGACACACACAGAGACAAAGGAAAACAACGTGATACTTCATTATTAGTGAAATCTATTAAATTGCACTTCTTTTTGCTCAGAAGCCCCATCCTAAATCTTGGAAGTCACAGTACTCCAGAGCTAGAGGACAGAGGCCTGGGTCAGAGCCAGACAGAAAACATCTAATTCTGCCATCTGTGGATTAACCAGCACAGGCTGCTTGCTGTGGGCTTTCTTAGACCTCAGTAATCCAGCTCCAGCTGCTCCTACATGGGGAGTCACAGGAGAAAGAAATATTACTTCTAGTATACGTTTAACTTTGCGATTTTATGGAAGGAAATAGAAGTCTTTCTCTCCCTGAAAACGTCTCCCCAGACATCAGGGCCAGCAGAGCTCTAGGGATTGAACAGTGCCTGTTGGGATTTCTTTCAAGGGACTATGGAGTGGAGGGGATGGAGTGGAGGGGCTTTCTCCAAGGAATATCTTGCTCTACCAAGAAGACAGACAGTGAAGCAACAATGAAAAGTATCACCGTCTTATGTGGCCAAGACATTAATAATAATTTTATTTACCTAGTGGACATCTAGAAATAGGTTTGGCAAAACTCTCTCCAGGAATATACCAGTTAGTAAGTTCAGATTACAACACAGGACATAATTATGGCATATTGTGCTTCGGAATAACTGAATTAGAGGTCATTTTAAAAAATGGTGTTTGCAAATCATTTTTTCAAGAAGCTAAAATTCTAAATACAAGCTCAAACTTTGCAGCATAAAATGAAGGAAATGGTAGAAAAAAAAGAAAAAAATGTTTATGAATTCTCTGTAAAAGCTATTATTATTCTGGTCCTAATCTTGCCTTTTTTCCCCTATGGACATTAGTTTTATGAAATTATCAGATTTACCGCCAAGTATATAGGAACTCTGAACAACAACAACAACAACAAAAACTGACAAATTCTGAAGAGAAAAAAAATTCTTCGTATACCTAGGAAAAATTAATTGTACTGTCTAAACTGTTGATAAGAGTGAGGAGAAAAAGATGCTACGTTCATCACTTATTTGAAGCTGCCAAAATGGCATTGGAGACATTGATAAAATACAACGACATTTGCAATTTAAATAGCACAAAATATTTTATTGTATCTGTTCTTCTCCTTTTATTTTCGGGCAAATTCATTCCTCCTTTCAGCTTGGCTGGGCTGATTGCTTGCCTTCATAATGGACTGTTTGAAATGATTTAAATGCACTTTCTTAAAACAGACAAAGAAAAGATAGAAAGCATATTTTTTAATTCCCACTTACATTTGTATGTTTTGACATACAAGTCTTTATTTAATTTATTGTAAAATTTTACTTCAAATTGTAAGCATTAGAATTTGGACATGTAAAGAAAGAAGGAAAGGGGAGGATTTGACTTACAATGTGAAATAAGATGTCTTTCCTAGAGAAGCATTCATGGCTTTCATTTTAATTAATCTGCCTTCATTTTTATTGTATTATTCAGTTTCACTTTATGATGCCACTTAGTAAACTTTTCACACATCTGCAGAGACTGATAACAATGAGTTTAATTTAAATTAAAACTATCAGTGCAATTTAAAGATACCAGTGCTACTAAGAGTATTTGCCATGATAGCATATATCAATGCATACTTTTCTTTCAAGAAGCCTGTAGAAATACTTGCAATCATGCTGAGAATTTTAACTCTATTTTTTCTACACTAAACTGTTTATTTATATAAGGATTTTGAGATCTCTAATAAACTAAGCAATTCTTGAATTTCAACTATTTTTTTCCAGCTTTTGTGTGACTAGACAAATCCCAAGTTGTCTGAACTATACTGTTTGGAATTGTTAAAGTTTAATTTTCCTTTCCATTGAAATGTAGGAATTTTAATTATGTCATAAATAGCATTATTTAAATGGTTTTAGGCAGTAAATATATAATCGAGAAGACACTTAGTGAAACAACAGAAGTAAATTTTCCAGCAAAATTTGGGGAGGAGAAACAAAAAATAACAATGAGGCTAAAAAATAGCTCATGGAAAAAAATATGTGATTATGGTTTTATTATTTTCAACATTAAATCACATATATCTTCCCTTGTAGACCATCTGTAAGTTCTCTAAGATTTCACCTCTGATTATATAATTATATATCACATCAATGTTAGCTTTCTCTGAATTCTTTTGCCCTTATGATTTTAAGCATATCACTGTTTTTGGATTTTCTTCAAATCACCTTTATTCCCATATAGGCAAAGAATGCTTTTTATTGTTACAATCTCCACTGGATTTCACAAATTGAAAAAAAGTAAATTATAGATTATATAATTACTAGCTTATAATTCATAGATGCATTGTTAAATATACTTTGAAGGAGAAGGTTACCAAAAACAGCAATATGTGGAAACAGTCAAATAACACAGAAAACACACCCAATAAATGAATTAATAATAGTTTATTTAACTACAACACATACACAAATGAAAACATTAGCAATGAAAACACACAAAATTATAAATTATGTTTTGCAATGCACAAAATCAAGAATTTTTAATATTCATTCATTTATTAAATATTTTCTGAATAATCATTATGTGCTTGGTATTATCTTTGGTTTAGAGGAATATTTTTGTTTGGGAAAATGCATGGTGCAAGATGCTAGAGAGAAAAATAAAGCAATGTAAGAACGGAAGTTTAGTATCACAAATTTTAAGTAAGATTTTAGGAAAGGGCCAACAAGTGAGTAAAAATTTGAATAAGATGAAAGAAAGCCAAAGGAATACCTGGGATATCAAATTCATTATACAGTATGAATATGATGCAACAGATATGAGAGTTGTAAGAGTACCCTGTTAACAGTGATATTTCAGAGGATGCTACAAGTAATAAGCGATAGATAAATGAAGAGGAAAGGAGATAACTTTTCAGATAAGAAGAACACACCTAGAGAAACTAGAGGGAGATGTAAGCTTCATTAGGTAAGCTTCATTGGGTAAGATGTAAGCTTAGTCTCCACAGAGTTTCCCTTAGTGATCATGGAACTGGTAAAATTATACAGGGAAAACTAATTGACAAGAAGCCTAGCTACAGACCAAGAACTCATAGAATGAGTAGAGAAGGAAGAGTGGAGCCTCAGGCTCACTTGGTAAGAAAGCAGTAACAGCTAAGTGTCAAGAATTCAAGGAGAGTGGAACAGATAGGAATTATATAACAGAGTTTACTTGTCCCTCTTCAATGCTGAATATTTTTTGGATCTCTGCTCCCTCCAATGCTATGCTACTTTTTTTAAATATAAAAATTTCAAAGTGTACAGCTCAGGAAGTGTTTATATATGTACACTTCTATAACATCACTATTCGAATCAGGCTATAGAATATTTCCAGCATCACTCAAAGCTCTATCATGTTTCTCCTAATTTATACTCAACCACATTATGTCCCAAATTAAGCCACTATGCCTGTTCTGAAAGTTTATATAAATGCAATCATACAATATATTCTCTTCAGAGTCTGTTTGTTTTGTGCAGCATAATGTATGTAGGATTTGTCCTGTTGTCCTATATTTTTATTTTATTTTGTCCTTTTAGTGCTATACACTGTTCCATTGCAAAAATATGACATAGTTTATCCCATTTATTATCAAAAATCATTTGGATTGTATCCAAGTTTAGTTTATTATAGATATGCTATGATGAACATCCTCATGCAAGTCTTGACAAACATAAACTGTAAATTCTGTTGAACATATGCCAAGGAATGGAAATGGGGATCAAAAGTTTAGCAATTATTTGGTTTTAGTAGATATTGCTAGTTTTCCAAGATGGTTGTATAAATGTAACCTCCCACCAAAACCTACCTCCAACTATTACACTTTCTCCATATTGTACATCTATTTAATTTTAGCTATTCTGTTGAGTCTGTAGTGGTATCTCATTGTGGTTTTAGTTTGTGTTCCTCTGATGAAAACTAATGCTGAGCACCTTCCCATATATTTAACAATTATTTTGATATCTTCTTTTGCCGAGTGCCTGCTTGGGTCTTTAGCTATTCCTTTACTGGGTTGTATGGATTTTTCTTTTTAACATATAAGGATTACTTTTATATTCTGACTATGGCTACTTTGACAGAACAAGTTGAAATTCTTAATTTAAATGATGTTTAATTTTTTATCTTTTCTCCTATGGTTAGTATTTTTTGTTTACTGTTTAAGGAATATTTATTGATCTCAAGGCCACAAAGATATTCTCTCATTTCCTTCTAGAGGTTTTGTGGTTTCAGCTTTTACATTTTGTTCTTACAATCCATCTTGAATTTCACATTTGTGTGTGGGGTGAGATAAGATTTAAGGTACATTTTTCAATATGGAAATCAAATTAATCCAAAACCAAACACTTTTGTAAAAAACAAATTAGAGGGATGGCATTGTCATAGACCAGGTGACACTATTGGTCAAGGTTTGTTTCCAGTATCTCTATTTTTTTTCTCTTAAACTAATACTTTTTGCCAAAACTGTAGCTTTACATCAAGGCCTTGTAGCCAGTATTTTAAATCTTACAGCTATGTTTGTTTTTGTTTTTGTTTTTTCTTTTTTAAACGCCTCAGCCATTCTAGTTCCTTGGAATTTACACATAAATTTTAGAATCAAACAAGCAGGGTCTGTAGTGGACCTCCAGCAGTCCTGCAGCAGAGGGGCCTGACTGTTAGAAGGAAAACTAAAAAGCAGAAAGAAATAGCTTCAGCTTCAACAGAAAGAATGTCCACTCAGAGACTCCATCCGAAAGCCACCAACTTCAAAGACCAAAGGTAGTTAAATCCACAAAGGAAAGAAAAAAAAAACAGCACAAAATGGTGAAATCACCAAAAACCAGAACACCTCTCCTCCTCCAAGGGATCAGAACTCCTCAGCAGAAAGGAACAAAGCTGGATGGAGAATGACTTTGATGAATTGACAGAAGCAGGCTTCAGAAGGTGGGTAATAACAAACTTTTCTGAGCTAAAGGAACATGTTCTAAACCAATGCAAAAAAGCTAAGACCTTGAAAAAAGGTTAGATGAAATGTCAGCTAGAATAACCAGCTTAGAGAACATAAACAACTTGATGGAGCTGAAAAACACAGCATGAGAACTTCTCAAAGTGTACACAAGTTTGAATAGCTGAATCGATCAAGCAGAAGAAAGGACATCAAAGATTGAAGATCAACTCAGTGAAATAAAATGAGAAGGCAAGATTAGAGAAAAAGTGTAAAGAAATGAACAAAGTCTTTCAGAAATATGGGATTATGTCAAAAGACCTAATCTACACTTGATGATTGGTGTACCTTAACGTGATGTGGTGAATGAATCCAAGTTGGAAAGCACTCTTCAGGATATTATCCAGGAGAACCTAATATCGAAATGGCATGATCAAATTCACACATAACCATACTAACCTTAAATGTAAATGGGCTAAATGCCCCTATCAAAAGACCCAGACTGGCAAATTGGATAAAAAGTCAAAACCAATCAGTTTGCTGTATTCCAGGAGACCCACCTCATGTGCAAAGACACACATAGACTCAAAATTAAGGGATGGAGGAAGATTCACCAAGCAAATAGAAAGCAAACAGAAAGCAGGGGTTGCAACCCTTGTCTCTGATAAAATGAACTTTAAAAAGATCAAAAAAAGACAAAGGAAGGCATTACATAATGGTAAAAGACTCAATGCAACAAGAAGAGCTAAACTGTCCCAAATATGTATGCACTGAATACAGAAGCACCCAGATACATAAAGCAAGTTCTTGATGACCTAAAAAGAGACTTGGACTCCCACACAATAATACTGGGTGACTTTAACACTCCATTGTCAATATTAGGCAGATCAATGAGACAGAAAATTAACAAGGATATCCAGGCCTTGAACTCCGATCTGGACCAAGTGAACTAATAAATATCTACAGAACTCTCCACTCCAAAGCAACAGAATATACATTCTTCTCACACTTACTCTAAAATTGATCACATAATTGGAAGTAAATAACTCCTCAGCAAATGCCAAAGAATGGAAATCATAACAAACAGTCTCTCAGACCACAGAGCAATGCACAACTATATGGAAACTGAACAACCTGCTCCTGAATGACTACTGGATAAATAATGAAATGAAGGCAGAAATAAAAATGTCCTTTGAAACCAATGAGAAAGAAGATACAATGTACCTGAATCTCTGGGACACATTTAAAACAGTTTCTAGACGGAAATTTATAGCACTAAATGCCAACATGAGAAGTGAGGAAAGACCTAAAATCAACACCCTATCATCACAATTAAAAGAACTAGAGAAGCAAGATCAAATAAATTTAAAAGCTAGCAGAAGACAAGAAATAACTAAGATCAAAGCAGAACTAAAGGAGATATAAACACATACAAAGCTCTTCAAAAAAAAATCAGTAAATTCAAGAGCTGTTTTTTTTTTTTGAAAAGATCAACAAAATAAATAGACCACTAGCCAGACTAATAAAAAAGAAAAGAGAGAAGAATCAAATAGATGCAATAAAAAATGATAAAGGGGATATCACTACCAATTCCACAGAAATATAAACTACCATCAGAGATTACTACAAACAACTCTATGCACATAAACCAGAAAATCTAGAAGAAATGGATAAATTCCTGGGCACTTACACCCTCACAAGACTAAACCAGGAAGAAGTTGAATCCCTGAATAGACCAATAACAAGGTCTGAGGTTGAGGCAACAATTGACAGCCTACCATCAAAAAATAGTCCAGGTCCAGATGGGTTCACAGCTGAATTCTACCAGACATACAAAGAGGACTGGTACCATTCCTCTGGAACTATTCTAGACAATCCAAAAATAGGGAATCTTCCCTAACTAATTTTATGAGACCAACATCATCCTGATACCAAAACCTGGCAGAGACACAACTAAAAAAGAAAATTTTCAGCCAATATCTATAATGAACATCAATGCAAAAATCTTCAAAAAATACTGGCAAACTAAATGCAATAGCACATCAAAAAGCTTACTCATAACGATCAAGTAGGTTTCATGCTGGGGATGCAAGGCTGGTTCAACGTACGCAAATCTATAAACATAACCCATCACACAAACAGAACCAAAGACAAAAACCACATGATTATCTCAATAGATGCAGAAAAATTCTTCGAAAAAAATTATAAAGACACATGGAGACATATGTTCATAGGGGCACTGTTTACGATAGCAAAGACCAGGAACCAACCCAAATGCCCATTGATGATAGACTGAACAAGGAAAATGTGGTGCATATACACCATGGAATACTACACAGCCATAAAAAATGATGAGTTTGTGTCCTTTGTAGGGACATGGATGAATCTGGAAGCCATTATTCTCAGCAAACTGCCAAAAGAACAGAAAAAGAAACACTGCATGTTCTCACTCACAGGCAGGTGTTGAACAATGAGAACACATGGACACAGGGAGGGGAACATAACATACTGGGGTCTGTTGAGGTAGCAAGGGAGGGACAGTGGGGGGAGGGGTGGGGAGGTTGGGGAGGGATAGCATGGGGAGAAATGCCAGATGTAGGTGACAGGGAGATGGAGGCAGCAAACTGCATTGTCATGTGTGTACCTATGCAGATCCTGCATGATCTGTACATGTACCCAAGAACCTAAAGTACAATTAAAAAAAAAAATTCAACAGCTCTTTATGCTAAAAACTCTCAAAAAACTAGGTATTGATGGAATGTATCTCAAAATAATAGAAGTTATTTACAACAAACCCACAGACAATATCATACTAAATGGGCAAAAACTGAAAGGATTCTCTCACCATTCCTGTTCAACATAGTATTGGAAATTCTAGCCAGAGCAATCAGGCAAGAAAAAGAAATAAAGGGTATTCAATTAGGAGAAGACAAAGTCAAATTGTCTCTATTTGCAAATGACATGATTGTATATTTAGAAGACCCCATCATCTTAGCCCCAAATCTCCTTAAGATGATAAACAACTTCAGCAAAGTCTCAGGATACAAAATCAATATGCAAAAATCATAAGCATTCCTATACACCAATAACAGAGAAACAAAGAACCAAATCATGAGTGAACTCCCATTCACAATTGTTACAAAGAGAATAAAATACCTAGGAATACAACTAACAAAGGATGTGAAAGACCTCTTCAAGGAGAACTATAAACCACTGCTCAAGAAAATAAGAGATGACACAAATAGATGGAAAAACATTCCATGGTTATGGTTAGAAAGATTTAATATCTTGAAAATGGCCATACTGCCCAAAGTAATTTATAGATTCAATGCTATCACCATCAAGCTACCATTGACCTTCTTCACAGAACTGGAAAAAAACCACCTTAAACTTCATATGGAACCAAAAAAGAGCCCACATAGCCAATACAATCCTAAGCAAAAAGAACAAAGATGAAGGTATCACGCTACCTGACTTCAACCTATACTACAAGGCTACAGTAATCAAAACAGCATGGTACTGGTACCAAAATCGATATATAGACCAAAGGAACAGAACAGAGGCCTCAGAAGCAATGCCACACATCTACAGCCGTCTGATCTTTGACAAACCTGACAAAAACAAGCAATGCTGAAAGGATTCCCTGTGTAATAAATGGTGTTGGAAAAGCTGGCTAGCCATGTGCAGAAAGCTGAAACTGGACCCATTCCTTATACCTTACACAAAAATTAACTCCAAATGGATTAAAGGTTTAAACATAAGACCTAATATTGTAAAAACTCTAGAAGAAAACCTAGGGAATACCATTCAGGACATAGACATAGGCAAAGACTTCATGACTAAAACACCAAAAGCAATGGCAACAAAAGCTAAAATAGAAAAATGGGACCTAATAAAACTAAAGAGATTCTGCACAGCAAAAGAAACAATCATTAGAGTGAACCAGCAACTATCAGAATGGGACAATTTTTAGCATCTATCCATCTGACAAAGGGCTAGTATCCAGAATCTACAAAGAACTAAAACAAGTTTACAAGAGAAAAAAAGCAAACAACCCCATCAAAAAGTGGGCAAAGGGGATGAACAGACACTTTTCAAAAGAAGACATTTATGTGACCAACACACATATGAAAAACAGCTCATCATCACTGATCATTAGAGAAATGAAAATCAAACCACATTGAGATATCATCTCATGCCAGCTAGAGTGGCGATCATTAAAAAATCTGGAGACAACAGATGCAGAAGAGGATGTGGAGAAATAGGAACATTTTTACACTGTTGGTGGGAGTATAAATTGATGCAACCATTGTGGAAGACAGTGTGGCAATTCCTCAAGGATCTAGAATAGAAATACCATTTGACCCAGCTATCCCATTGCTAGGTATATATCCAAAGGATTATAAATTGTTCTGTTATAAAGACACATGTACACATATGCTCATTGTGGCACTGTTTACAATAGCAAAGACTTGGAACCAACCCAAATGCCCATCAGTGATAGACTGGATAAAGAAAAGGTGGCACATGTACACCATGGACTACTATGCAGCCATAAAAAAAGGATGAGTTCATGTCCTTTGCAGGGACATGGATGAATCTGGAAACCATCATTCTCAGCAAAGTGACACAAGAAAAGAAGAGCAAATACCCCATGTTCTCACTCAGAAGTATGTGTTGAAAATGAGAACACATGGATAAAGGGAGAGAAACATCACACACTGGGGTCTGTTGGTGGGTGGGGTGCTAGAAGAGGGATAGCAGGGGATGGGGAGACTGGGGAGGGATAACATTAGGAGAAATACCTAATGTAGGTGTTTGGGGGATGGAGGCAGCAAATCACCATGGTATGTGTATACCTCTGTAACAATCCTGTTAGATCTGCACATGTACCTCAGAACTTAAACTATGATAAAAAATAAAACACAAAAACAGTAAACAAACAAAAAAACTATCAAGATTTTTATAGCCAACATGTTGAATCATTAGAACACTTTGGATAGGATTAATGACTTAGTGATATTTAGTGTTCCAATCCGTTAATATGCCATATCTCTCAATTTTATTTAATTTCTCTCGTTAATATTTTGCAGTTTTCAGTGCAGAGTTCTGGTATATTTTTCATTAGGTTTACTCTCAAGAATGGAATGATTTTTGGTAATTTGTAATATGGATTTATTTTTGTCTTTTTATTAGGAGGCATTTTTACTAAATTATGTATTTAATAGTGTTAATAAATTTACATATTAATTCTTATTATAAGTTATTTTGGATTTTCTCCGTATGTCAAGAGGATGTAGTAAAAACTTATTTTTTCAAATATTTGTATTTTTTATTACTTTTTTCAAACTGCAGTACTGCTTGGGGCTTCTAATGGAATGTCAAATATAGTGCTGACAGTGAATATTCTTGACTTGTTCTCCATCTCTGTGTGTCTTAAATATATCACAATTAGCTATATATCTTTTAGGATTTTTTGTAGATATCTTATGCCAGGTAAAGAAACTCTTCTCTATTTCTAATTTGCCCATAGCTTTAATCATGAATGGGCATTAATTCTAATCATTATTATTCTTCATTAAAAATAATGATTTAATTAATGTATTGAATTACATTGATAAATTTTGAATATTACATCAAATTTAAATTTTTGAAATTGATCTCATTTGGTTATATTATATTTTCATATATCATTGATTTCTGTTGTTAGCATTTTGTTTAGAATTTTTGTGTTTGAGCTAATAAATATTGTTCTGTAATTTCTTTTCTTCTAATGTCCTTGTCAGGTTTTTGTATCAAAGTTATTTGGTCTCATGAATCAAATTGAAAAAACATTCTTTTACTAGTCTCTAAAAAAGTGTACACAATATTGGTTTCAAGAAAAAAATACTTTGTGTTCATTAAATTTCTCTAATATATGCAGGAATAGTCATTTTTTTTTCTTGTGTTAGTTACGTTGTATTTTAATATATCTATTTTGTCTAAGGCAGGTTGCCCAATCTTTCAGCTTCTCTGGGATACATTTGGAAGAAGAATAATTCTCTTGGCCACACATAAAATACACTAACAGTTATCCTTAAGGATAACTGATGAGCTTAAAAAAATAAAAACTCATAATGTTTTAAGGAAGTTTATGAATTTGTATTTCACTGCATTAAAACCTGGGCCACATGCTGGCCATGGACTGCAGATTGGACAAGTTTGATCTTGGCCTTTAAATGTATTGGCATATAATTGCTAAAATTTTTATGTCTGAAAGATCAGAACTAATAACCCTTTTTTGTTTTTAATTTTGTTAATTGATTATTTGTGTTTTCTATTTTCCTATGCTTTACTAAGGTATAATATATTTTATTAATTTTGTAAAGAGCCAGCCTCTGGCTTTATGGATTTTTCTCTCTTATAGATATGTTTTCTATTTAACTTATTTTTGTTTTATTTTGATTAATTTATGTATCTAATTTGATTAGATACATCAAATTAATTTTGAGTTTAATTAGATGTTCTTCTTTCTATATTCTTGATATTGAAGCTCAAATGACTCATTGTCCACTTTTCTCCTTTTCCGATACCTGAATTAAGAATATAAATTGTCCTCTAAATTCTGCTTTAGCTGCATCCTACAACTTCATTCCTTTGTCATTTTGATTACTACTGTAAAATCTGTCTTTAGTCTATTTTTGTTCTTATTACAAACTACTTTATAATTTCCCTTTTAATATGTGATTTTCACTTATTCACAATTCTGTCCACAGCCTTCTTTATTAGCATCTCTCAGCTTTGGATCTAACCACCAATTAGTTGTTCCATATCTCTGTCTTTCATTCAAAAATCCCTGTGATCAATTGTCATAGGAACTGGTTTTCAGGTTCTTAATGACTGAATATTGGACATATCGTAGCCAATCTAATTTTGTATCAGGTGCACATCTCTGAGCTCAATAGTCAGGGGACTCCCATTTGTATTATTTTGCTAGGTCTTTCTTAATAAAGTATCACAAACTGGGTGACTTAAACAACAAAAATGTATTTTCTCACAGTTCTGGAGGCTAGAAGTCCAAGATCAAGGTGTCAGTGGTTATTTCTTAAGAAGGCTTTGAGGAAGAATCTCTTTTATGACTTTCCTCTAGCTTCTAATAGTTTTCTGACAGTCACTGGAATACTTTGGTTTGTAAGAACATCACCCCAATCTCCACCTTTAATTTCACATAGAGTTATCTCTGTGTGTCTGTCTGCATCCAAGTTTCCTTTTTATAAAGACACCAGCTATATTGGATTACTGGTCTACCCACTGTAGTATTATCTCTTTACTTATTTCATCCATAACAACCATTTTCCAAACGAGGTCACATTCGAAGGTACTGGAAGTTTAGATTCAAAATATGAATGTGGCAAGTTTAGGGGCACACAGTTCAATGCATAACACTCCCAGAGATACTACTCCTAAGAAAAAAAAGCATTATTTAGCACTTATTTTGTAAGAATCTTCTAAGAACTAACTGAATCATCAAAACAAATGCATGAGGTAATGTGTTTATTTTTCCTATTGATTATCAATTTTTCTTCTATACTCTGTGATCATGGTGCTGGGACTTTAAAAACTACATTTCTTGGACTCATTTGTCATTTCACTTCTTGATAGGTCCTGCCAACAAATCATTAAAAGGTACTTGGTAGATAAGATGCATTATATTTTTAGTCTATTCATATTAATAAAAGGAACGAAACTCAAGCAGAAGGTGAATATTGAACCATGTAAAATAAAATTGAATCTTAGAAAGGGAAGAAGGTTAGATTATGACTCACAGTGGTGAGTAAAAGAAGTGTGGTCATTATCTGAGAGAGCAGTGAGCAGCCCAAAGAGACTCTGTTGATATGACAAATAAGTATGACTCATGGTTCCTTGAGTTGAGCCACACTCACCTGCATGATGGAAATAGGAGCCCCCTTTCAAGATTGGGGTTACCATAATCCACTAAATGATATTCTTCCTCACTTTGCTGAGTAATCAGCTCCTAAATCAATATCTCACATGGGTGTGAAAGATAGGACAAGGGACAAGCCTGAGTTGTAGTATTGTTAACTAGCTGGTAGAAGGAGGGGAAATTAAGTATTTGGCTTCCATAGCATGAGTCATTAGAGTGAGAAATTCCTTAAATATCAGAGGAAGATCCAGATACTGACAAAATTTAATAAACTTCATTAAAATAGCACCTAATCACGTAGTCAGGGACAACAGATATTTCCAACACGTTGGCTGCCTTTTTGTTGTTTGCACATGCAGAAATTTTAAATTTGTAACAAATTTAAGCTATTGATTTTGCCTTCAGAAATGTATTAGAAGTTTTTTCTCTTCTAACAATTGTTTGTGTTTATTTCCATATACCTTCATAATTTGAGATCTAACATTTGTCTCCTTTAGACAGTGTATGTTCCTTCTTTAATATGATGTGAGAATCCTATTGTTTTATTTCTTTGTTAAAAATCAATTTCCTCATTACTATTTCAGTAATCCTACCTATGAATTGGTAATTTCTGGATCATAGTAAATTTGTATACATCTAGAATAGACTTCTGTCCTGTAACTTCTCTGAATCTGCATTTGTTGTTTTTGCTAGTATCCCTGACTTCCCTTTAACAGATAATGCAGACATAAAAAAATGACAACAATAAATTTCTAAAATATATTTCAAGACTCATAATGTACCTTGTGATGATGGGATCAGTATAACATAATGTATCAAAAATTAACTCAGAAATTACTGAACTTTTTCTGGTAATGCCCTAAACAGTTGAGAGTGTTAGATATTATAAATGGGTGTATATAATTAGTGACCATTTTTAGGAATAAGAAATGGCCCAGATTTTGTTACTTGAATGACTGAAAGGCAGGGCCTGTGGCAGGGAAAAACTAGAGGAAACTTAAAAACAATTTTGCTCTACCCTGGAACATTGGGGGATTTAATGGATTCTGGTAGAAACCTTCATAAAGTGGGACCTTGAACTCAGAGTTTCATTCAGACCATGATTTTTTTCTCAACACTCAAAAGCAAAATATAGCAAAATGGAAATTCACAAATGCACACAGGGCAGGATATTGCTCTGTAATTTAGCCCTTGCTGAAGGAAAGACTTTTACAACACTGGAAGTGTGGATTTGGGAAGAATGAAGATCAAATACTGTGACTTAAAGATTTACCTTGACACTATTTCCCTACATCCTAGAGAGGTGAGAATTGCCTACATAAAGCCATGGAGCTGCCACATTTGGCTACCACACCTGAAAGATCTTTATATTTTGATTTTATTTCGCTCTTTAAATCCAAAGCCTCACAATACTTCCAAACCATGAACATTAAGGCCCTGACAGCATTTTTATAGAAAACTCTTGAGATGTGGTAGGAGGCATCCCCACTAAGGTATCAGTTATTGGCTAACTGGGATGTAATCTACTATTCATTTACCTTTCAGAGAAAAATGTCATTTAGGAAAACCAAGTGCCATTAACTTAGCAAAGGAACACTTCTCTGTTCTCCAGGATCCTGCTCTAGAGACAGCTTAAATGGATCTACATTCAGTAGCAGGGGTTAAAGAGGGGGAAAAAAAACTATTGAGGGGTTGACTTTTATACTCATTGATATGTTCATGTTACAGAAAACTTAGGTAACAACTATTATCTACATGTGTTTGTGTCAAAATCCCAGTCCCCAAAGAATTTAAAGCAATTGCCACTCAAATGTAGTGACTATAAAATTGTGAACTGATTAAATTATTATGGTGTGTAAAATAGCAGCCAGAAATATCACTCTTGACTCCCTTCATGTCTAATACTCTATCTTATAAAACCAAACTGTTTCATTGCTCATTATAAAGTAATAGAGTTTCTGAGTCATAAATCCCTTGACCTGGTCAAGCTCATTTCCTACTTTCTAAATTTTGTGCTCAAGAGTTACTAACCTCCAGAAATCTTCTAATCATGGTAATTATACTAGTAAAATTTTTGACAAAATTAGATGATATGCTTTATCAAATCAAATAAAATTAGTCAATATAATATTGCCATCTTAGTAAGAGCAAATGAAACAACATACTATTTCTCTATAAGCTTTTGATTAGAAAACATTTCTGTACAACTCTTACAGTGTTTTGAAGATAGTCAAATAAGTGGAATATTGGTCGAATAAAAACATGAGGGTTTGAAAATTAGCTTAGGGTAAATTTGCTATTTTAGTTTAGAACAGCCAGATCTACAATCTCCAGCCAAACACAACTTTTAGAAATGCTTATTATATAATTATTCTCCAATTTATACAAATAATGAAAATGAGACTTAATGGAATGTGCATATCTGTCTGTTCTGTTTATATGCTCATGCATACATATATAGGTGTCTCAATTATCAGGTCTTTTAACACTATCTATTCTAAGCATCTGCATTAGTCCATTTTCACGTTGATGTTAAGAACTGCCCAAGACTGTGTAATTTGTAAAGGAAAGAGATTTAATTGACTCACAGTCCCGCATGGCTGGGAGGCCTTAGGAAACTTACAATTATGGTGGAAAGTGAAGGGGAAGCAAGGCACCTTCTTCATAAGGTGGCAGGAATGAGAATTGCCAAGCAAAAGAGGAAGAGCCCCTTATAAAACCACCAAATCTCATGAAAACTCAATTACTATTATGAAAATAGCATGCGAGAAACTACCCCTATGATTCAATTACCTTCACCTGGTCTCTTCCTTGACATGTGGGAATTATGGAGATTATGGATATTACAATTCAAGATGAGATTTGGGTGGGGACACAAATCCTAACCATAGTATTCTGCCCCTGACCCCTCCCAAACCTCAAGTCTCTTTCACATTTCAAAACCAATCATTTCTTTCCAACAATACTCCAAAGTCTCAGTGTATTCCAGAATTAACCCAAAAGTTCAAATCCAGTCTCATCTGAGACAAGCCAAGTCCCTTCCACCTATGAGCCTGTAAAATCAAAAGCAAGTTAGTTACGTCCTAGATATAATAAAAGTACAGGCATTGGGTAAATACACCCATTTCAAATAGGAGAAATTAGCCAGAATGAAGGGCCTACAGGCCCCATGCAGTTCTGAAATCCAGCAGGGCAGTCAAATCTTAAAGCTTCAAAATGATCTCTTTTGACTCCATATCTCATATCCAGGTTGTGCTGTTACAACAGGTGGGCTCCCATGGCCTTGGAAAACTCCACCTCTATTACTTTGCAGGGTGCAGCCCCCCTCCCGCTGCCTTCATGGGCTGGCATTGAGAGTCTGTGGCTTTTCCAGGCACATACTGTCAGTGGGTCTATCATTCTGGGGCCTGGAGGATGGTAGCTCTCTTCTCACAGCTCCAATGGTGGTGTCCCGTGGAGACCCTGCATGGGGGCTCCAAACCCACATTTCCCTTCCACACTGCCATAGCAGAGATTCTTTATGAGGACACCACCCTGCATCAAGCTTCTGCCTGAAAATCCAGGTATTTCCATACATCCTCTGAAATCTATGCAGAGGTTCCCAAGCCTCAATTCTTGTCTTCTGTGCACCCAGAGGCCCAATAGTCTGTGTAAGCCACTAAGCCTTGGGGCTTTCACTCGCTGAAGCAATGACCTGAGCTGTATGTTGGCTCCTTTTAGTCATGGCTGGGAAGCAGGGCACCAAGTCCTGAGACTACGCAAAGCAGAAAGGCCTTGGGCCCAGGCACAAAACCTTCTAGGCCTCTGGGCCTGTGATGGAAGGCCTGTGATTAAAGACCTCTGATATGCCCTAAAGACTTTTTCCCCATTGTCTTAGCAACTAACATTTGGTTCCTCTTTATTTATGAAAATTTTCGCAGCTGGCTTGAATTTCTTCTCAGACAATGAGTTTTTCTTTTCTATTGCATTGTCTAACTGCAAATTTTCTAAACTTTTATTCTCTGCTTTCCTTTTAAACATAAGCTCCAATTCCAAATTATCTATTTGTGAATGTATAAAATTGGATGCTTTTGAGAGCACCTAAGTCACATCTTGAATGCTTTGCTGCTTAGAAATTTCTTCCGCCCAATACCCTACATCATTCCACCCAAGTTCAAAGTTCCACAAATCTCTGGGGCAGGGGTAAAATGCTATCAGTCTCTTTGTTAAAACATAGCAAGAGTTTCCTTTGTTCCAGTTCCCAACAAGTTCTTCATTCCATCCAAGACCACCTCAGCCTGAACTTCACTGTCCATATAACTATCAGCATTTTGCTCAAACCATTCAACAAGTTTTGAGGATGTTCCAAACTTTCCCACATTTGTCTTCTTCTAACCCCTCCAAACTATTCCATCTTTTGCCTATTACTCAGTTCCAAAATTGCTTTCACATTTTCAGGTATCTTTATAGCAGCACCCCACTCTCTGTAGTACCAATGTACTGTATTAGTCTGTTTTGACACTGCTTGCCCAAGAATGTTAATTTATAAAGGAAAGGAGTTTACTTGAGTCACAGTTCAGCATGGCTTGTGAGGCCTCAGGATACTAACAATCACGGTGGAAGGGGAAGCAAGGCACCTTCACAAGACAGCAGGAAGGAGGATTGTCGAGCAAAGGGGAAAGATCCCCTTGTAAAACCATTAGAACTCATGAGAACTCACTGACTATCTTGATAACAACATGGGGGAAACTGTCCCAATGATTGAATTACCTCCACCTGGTCTCTCTTATGACATGTGAGGATTATGGAGATTACAATTCTAGATGGGATTTAGTTGGGGACACAAAGCCTAACCATATCAACATCTAAACACAGTAAATATTTATGACATATATCAAGAATATGGAGGACATTGTGAGGTTTTGGTTCATAATCTTTTTTTTTTTTTCACTGTAACATTGTTTTCTCTTTTCCATAGACTCTTATCATATGTTGTTCTTTCTTCATTCTATCCTTGGATGTGTTACTCCTCATTGGAAATTTGAAGTAGTATAATTATTATGACATTAATTTATAATTTCTATCTCTCTGTCTCTTTTTTCTCATTACCTCTCCCACTTTAAGATGGTGGCCAGGACTTTTGGGAAATTTTTCTTCCATGTAAGGCCAAAGTAAAAATTTGTATATAAACCTTTCCTTTCTTGGCTTTTTGCTTTCTAAAGCATAAACAAACTAAAAATACAACAATACAGTGTTTAAGAAAAGGAAGTGAGAGAAGGGTGCATTTTAACAGAATGAGAAAGGAGTGATTCTGAGAAACTGGAAAGAGGCTAAAATATCTTAAGCTTGTCAGGGACTATATTATGCCCTATGAAAGAGTTTGTGATAATATCAAAGGAAAAAGCAGAGGACATATTTGTTGCAGAGATGTAGACAAACACTACAGGGGAAGAGGCTATTTTAAGCTTGTACCATGAAGATGTCAGGGTCATCTATGAAGCAGTGGTAATTAGAGGCCAATTTACCACTTTTCCAATGGAAATCCCAACTATTTATTTATTTATATTATTTATTTTAAAATTTATTTATTATGCTTTAAGTTCTGGGGTACATGTGTAGATCATGCAGGTTTGTTACATACGTATACAAGTGCCATGGTGGTGGTTTGCAGCATCTACCGCCACGTCATCTACATTAGGTATTTCTCCTAATGCTATTCTTCCCTAATCCCCCCACCCTCTGCTATTCCTTCCCTAGTTGCCACCCACCAAACCACGGTGTGTGATGTTTCCCTTCCTGCGTCCATGTGTTCTCATTGTTCAACACCCACTTATGAGTGAGAACATGTGGTGTTTGGTTTTCTGTTCTTGTGTCAGTTTGCTGAGAATGATGGTTTCCAGTTTCATCCATGTCTTTGCAAAGGACATGAAGTCATCCTTTTTTGTGGTTGCATAGTATTCCATGGTATATATGTGCCACATTTTCTTTATCCAGTCTATCATTGATGGGCATTTGGGTTGGTTCCAAGTCTTTGCCATTGTGAACAGTGCCACAATAAACCTACATGTGCATGTTTATAATAGAGTGATTTATAATCCTTTGGGTATAGTCTCTTAGATTCTAGGCTGTGAGCAAGATAAATGAATAATATCTCCCAATGATTGCATAATAGATTATAACTTTTTATTGAAAAATGTCTAAGGTGGGATGTTTCTTGTGGACTTCAGTTTGTGGTTCAATTCATGCACAATTCAAATTTATCTCTGCCATTAATTATCAGTGAACTTTAATGAATAATTTTTATTAAAAGAAATTTTGTTTTTGTAGAAAGCTGGTGAGGACACTCTCATTTCAGAATTTAAAAAGCATCAGTTCTGGGTGCAGTGTTTCATGCCTGTAATCCCAACAGTTTGGGAGGCTGAGGCAGGATAATTGCTTGAGGCCGGGAGTTCAGGACCAGCCTGGGTAACATAGCAAAACCCTATCTTTATAAATAATTTTTAAAAAGCAGTCAGGTTTACAGATGTAGGACTACACCTGTAGTCCCAGATTTATAGAGGCTGAGGCAAGAGGATTACTTGAGTCTAGGAGTTCAAGGTTGCAGTGAGTCACATATAAGATGGGTTACAGAGCAAGACCCCATTTCTAAAACCAAGACAAAACTGTCAAGTATTCAGATATTCTCTTGAATTTTTAATGTATTTTTAGGTATCATTTCAAATAGAAGCATTAAGTTTACTTAACACAAATTCTTTGAAATTTCAAATGTTATATATTTGAAAATGATGAAAACAGGAAATATTTATTTCATTAGTATAAGGTGGCATGAAGCTTCATATAAATTACTTGAAAGTAGCTTATCGTTAGAAAAGATCTACCTATTTACATGTATTTGTCACCTAGGGCTATCATAAGAAAGTAGCAAAAAATGGATTGCTTAAAACAACAGAAATGTACTGTCCATGGTTCTGGACACTAGAAGTCTGAAATCAAGATGTTATCAGGGCCACATTCTCTCTAAAGGCATGAAGTGAGGATATTTTTATGTCTCCTTCTACTTTCTGGTGGTGTGCAAAGAAAAATTGCACTGGAACCAGTTAAACGAGCAAGAAATATCTTATTCAGTACTATTGAATAGGAGTCAAGAATTGCAATGGGAAAAAAAAGATTGAACTCAGTTCTGCTGGAACAAAAAGCCTAAGAGTTTTAAGCCCCGGGGTGAGGTGGTAGAATAGTTCTAAAGGACATTAGATGGGAAGATGGTCAATGTGATTAGCCCCATCTATGTTGCTAATTGGTGCTTATCAAAGTTAGGCTCCTACCCTCCCAGGAAGACTGGTATATAGGGCCATTACCAAATTACATTTCAAAGGGATAGTTTCCAGTTCCTTGAGAAAGATATCCCTGAGTGGTAAAACTGGCCTTAAGCTGGAAAAAGATTTATATCTCAAAGGGTCAAAGAAATAACTTTCAATTGCAAGTTTTCTAAAGTAAATGCTCTAAGAAAAAGGTTGTCCGGGGCCTGTACTTAGAAAGAAATTTAACATTTAGTCAAGGTGAGGGGGATATTAAAGCCATCTTGTTCAGTGGTTTTTGGCAATCCTTGGTGTTTACTTTTAGACAAATCACTGTAATTTCTACTTTTGTTTACACACAGCCTTCTCCTCTGTGTATACTTGTGTCTCTGGGTTCTCTTCCTATAAAGACTTTAGTTATTGGATTGTGACCCACCCACTCCAATCTTGTGTGACCTCATATTAACTAATTATGCTTTCAACACCCTGCTGAATCCATGTTTCTAAGAGACGGTTTAATTGCTTTTTTCTCTCTTCTCTTTCCTCCTTTTCCCTACTTTCTACTTAGCTCTTTAGACATGGAATTATATCACTTCTTTGCCTTTTGGTTAAAATAAAGTGTAAAAATACAATTATAACTTTTTACCTCCCATTCACTGGGTACTACCTATAGGGCGTGTTCATCTAACTATGTGCTTAGAAGCTCCGGGGTAAAACTCTCTCCCACCAGGAGGTTGCCTCAACCCAAATTGTGCCCACTACAAAAATCTTTCCCACCTGGAGAGTTTTCAGCCATTTTTATAACCTAGTCCTGACTACAAAAGCACCCGTAGTCACCAACTGAACCACCCAAGAGTTAAGGCACTGAAGCAAGTTATGCGTACCCTCATTGGCTCAATTCTTCCCCTGTGTGTCATTCATGCCAGGCCCCCTTTTAATAGCTTTCACTTTTTGCTCCAAAAGCAAAGTGGTACCATTAAGGCAGGAATCCAGTACTTCCCCTAAACAGCTTTAAAATGAAAAGTCATTTTCTTTATATCAAACCTCACTCTTATTAATTGGACTCTGCAAGCAGTGTGTGACTGAACCTGTGTTTCAGTTACACTGCCTCCAAATAAGGTATGATGTATTATGGGATATATGAATATATGCACATGCAATGCAATTCAATACACATACAACTCTATAACTAAACTTTAAGACTTACGAGATAAATAGAAGAAACTTTGCCTTATGCAAAATTGTCATTTTGCTCCTCAATATTAAAATTAATTAGCAAACTGTTTCCTAAATCATACCCACCCACTCAAACTCACCCCCACACATATACACATAAAATTGTTTTTAAGGTAATATATTCAAGAGGAAAATATTCCCCCTTGTGATTTACTGTGAATAGTAAAAAATGTTTTATTTCCTTATGTTAGTATACATATGACTAAGAATAAAATACTATCCATCCTCTAATAGGGAGATGTGATTTCCTATAAGAAAATGTGAAAGCAAGAGATTTTATAACAGAATAAATGAACAACAGTTTTCTTCTCTTTCCATTTATTTTGATTTCTTAAATAATTTTGTAATATAATATCTTAGTCTGTTATTTTTTTTGAAATGCCTTTGTTTGGCATGTTGCTTTATTTTTTCTTATAATTAAAGTCTCTACTGAAGAAAACTATCAGACTTGGTAAGTTCAGTTATTGCATGTAAAATAATGACTTATAAGGAGAAACATTTTAAAATAAAGTTAACTTTCATCAAGTGGAAAGTTGAATAGTACTATGTACTATGTGCATACAGCTTTTGAAAGATGAGATAACACTATATGAACCAAAAACTATATTTTACTTGATATACATAATGAATCAATATGAAATGTATTTTATTTTTATTTATGATGTATATTTAGTAGGAATCAATTTTCAACAGAAAATACAATACTCATCATTACTATTTTTATAGTGCTTCCCTAGCCTGTAAAAACCTTTATTTTCTCTTCCAACTATCCAAATACTAGTTCTGTTACAAGCTTGTTTAACCTTTTTTAATAATAGAAATTTTTTTCTGAGATCTTTAGCAACAATGACCTCTTCTTTTCCTTAAATGTCATTAATGTTATCTACTTTATGGAATTTATTACTTAAAAAGGCTAGGTGTATGCTTTGGAATTTTATCTGCCACATGGAATTGCAAACTGGAGTTTCTCTCTAGACCTTTGTAGGACTAATGGACTTTTCCTTCTCATACACAAAGCAAAAGCCATATAATATGATTGAGATATTAATAAGTGTGAAAAGCAGGTTATCTGTCTTCTTCAAGGTTAGTTGAATAAAGTATATAGTATGTAAAATTAAATATGTTCAATTTATGTGAAAATATCTTTGTGGAAAGTGGTCAATGAGCAGATTTATTTATTTATTCATTCACTTAAAATTTATTGAAGGTTTATTAAGTAACAGCCACTAGGCTTGTCACTAGGGATATCATGGTCCCTCCATGAACCTTAAATTTACAGCGAGAAGACTGACAATTTGAAAACAAATAAAATTATATAAAATAAGTGCTATAGAGGAAGTTTATACTGCTCTGTAGGCATATATAACAAGAAGAAGAGAAGGGGCATGTAACATTAATTACATCTATACAACGTAAAGGGCACACATTCATGGAGCCTGGAAAAGGAATGCAGATTTTCTAGAAAATAAAATGAATTGTCCTAGGATTCTCTAGTGAGCCAATGTGGCTAGGTCTTAGTGAGCATTGCTAACTTTGGGGAAAGATTAAGTTGAATCAGATAATGGAGGCCATTTGTCCTGGTAAACAGTTTGAATTTCCAGTTGTGGGAAACTTTTGACAGCATTTGAAGCAGTTGGTGCCATGAGATCACAGTCTTAGATCCCTCTAGCTACTTGAAAAGACCATATAGGTTGCTAAACCTGGGTGCAATATTATGGTCACTTGGTGTAGGGAAATGGCTAGAAAGATGAATAAAAGTTAATATTGAGATAGATTTGGGTTGTAGAAACATAAGAATCTGCTATACATTTGGATGTTGGTAAAGAAGTAAATGGAGGAAATAATGATGATCCTATCAAACTTTTGTCTCTATCAAATGGATGTAAGTTGGTGTTTTTTTTACTGAGATAGCTAATTATAAAGGTGGAGAAACTTAGCAAGTGACTCAATTAATGGTGTAGTTTTAGACGGCTTACGTTTAACATCTTATAATTTCTCTCTAAGTAGAAATATAAAATAGTTAAATATGTATATCAGCAATTCAGAAAAGAGGCTTTGACTGAGGTTAATTTGAATATTATGAATCTATACATATTGTTTCAAGTAATGAGACTATTTGATACTAATTTAGATATTTGATATTTATTGAGTACTTACCCTGGGCTACACAGTGTAGTGATAAAATTATAGAACTCTGTAAGACAATACATTTATTAGGATTCACCTGAAATTCTCTTTGATTGAACTGACTTTGGGTCAATTATATATACCTCTGAATCAATCTCTGTTTCCCAAGGTTCAGGAAGGCTCCAAAGCAGCAGGAAAAATGTGTAGCACCAAGAGATTCTATAATCCTGTGAAGCTACAGCTAAAACCAGAGGTTGGCAGAGGTGATCGGACAGAGCTTTCAGAGAAAGTTTTTCTAAATAATAGAAAAGAATTGGGGAAAATTTATAATAACAGGAAATGAAACCAGGAATTAGGCCAACATCACAAATGCATGTCATGAAATTTTTCTTCATTTGCTAAAAGTGAGCTATAAATTTGATCGTAAGTTTTTTAACAACAAATGGGAAAATGGAAACATTAACAGTTCTACAATTACCAGAAATCAATCATAAGATAAAATAAAGACAATTAATTGAAAGAATAACTATTCTATGTGTTAACCTGCCCTTGTGGCCAAATAAACTCAAAATCTATCTAAAAAAAGGGAACTCTGCAATGAAATAAAATATATTCTCAATAATGTTTTTAAGAATCCGTTCATAGGTTACATACAGAGTGTCTTGCACTAGACAACGGCATTGCATTAATATTCAACTCAGGATAAGAAGTCTATGTGAAACCATGTTCTCACTTATAAGTGGAGGCTAAATGATGAGAACACGTGGACACATGGAGGGAAACATCACACACTGGTCCCTATCAGAGGATGGAGCATGTGAGGAGGGAGAGGATTAGGAAAAATAACTAATGGGTACTAGGCTTAATACCTGAGTGATGGAATAATCTGTATAATAACCCCCCATATCACAGGTTAACTTATGTAACAAACCTGTGCATGTACCCCTAAGCTTACAATAAAAGTTAAAAAAAGAATGTAGAGCTCTTGGCAAACACCATTTTTTCTATCTAAAGTAAATAATGCATCATGTGAAATTGATGTGTGCTGCTCTTTTATCTGTGACCAAAATATGTTGCAGTAATTCATATTATATCAAATAAAGCAGGTATAAGTTAAGTATACACCCTAAATGTACTATATGCACTACTTCAGCTGATTCTGTCTGGGCATTGACCAAGGAGCAACGATGCTGGCTATCAACAATCTATTTAGCTACATGGGGATAGCTGAGTATCAGCCAGGGCTGAACCCCATTCTTTTAAAAAACACATATTTAAGCCACATTAAACAAAAAGTAAATTCATAAAACCTGAAAAAAAAGAAATATGTATGCACCCAGTTCATTTCAGTTCATGCATGAGGCTTGCTGATGACCAGCAGTAATCTAGGGATAGCCTTTTGAGTATCTGAAATAATGGATGGGGTGAATAGACTTTACGAAATATTTTAAGTATTGTTTTTCTTAAAAGTGTTGATAGCTTTTGCAGACAGAGATTCATATATTTTAAATATATATTATGTATTATTGTATTTTCTCGCAAGTGCTGAGAGTAACAATCTGCAGTGGGAGAGTAAATAGCCTTTAATTAACAATTAGCTCAGTATGATTCTATACTATAATTTGGATGGAAAAAAATAAGTAACTAAAACTGATGCTACTGTAAGATGAGTTAACAGAAGGAGAATTGCTGAAGTAAGTTGTGAGAGTCCTATTCCTCTCAGCATATTTCTCAGATCATGCCGGCATCATTGATTTAAATTCTAACTGTCTAGATTTTAGACAATTGTTGACAAAGGAGAAGCTCTAAAGGAAAGTCAAAAAATGATTACATAATGTTAGTCATGTTTTGAAAAGAATGATCAAAATAACTGAGGAGGTTCAATTTTGGGGAGAAGCTTTTGGATAAGAGTGACCCAGGTGTCAAGACATGAACAGACACCACATAGAAGAGAGGTCTGGTGTGAGATTGCTGATCTGAGAGGCAGAACTAGGGCCAAAACACACAAGGGACAGGGAGGTAGGTTTTTAGTAACTAGAAGAAAGACCTATTTAATAGTGAGAAGCTCCAAATATGAAACAGGCTTCACCAGCAAATAATGGCTCTTAGAGCCATTGTCTTTGGAGAAATATCAATAGGAAAAGGGATTGGTAGAAGATGACTCAATTGTGGGTGTATAGCTCTGGTAAGTGGTTATAAAGTCCACTAGGATACTAAGCACCTGTCATTTTGACAAGCCTTCCAAAGTCCTTACTACTTATAAATATTATTCCATTGACCAATTTCCTTTTAATCAAACACTAGATGCTGCGTGCACTTTTAAGCATTGAGAGTTCCAAAAGTAAATATAAAGTAGAGGCTCCCTTGAAGTTTACCCTGTTTGGAAGGAGTGGGTGGATACAGATTAACATAAGGAATATATAATAGGAAGAAATAGAAAGTAGGAGGTTCCTTTCACATTGACTGGTGGAAAGCCTCCATGTCACTCTTTGTAATTATGTTAATGTGACAGGTGCTGACCTCTCCATGTGGGGATGGCTGCATTCACCTTCTAGTCTCCTGGACTCCGTTTGAATGTCCACATTATCTCTCAGCACTTGCCATTAAATCCATCTCTATGGATTTGTCTTCCTCATCTCTGGTAGATCCTTGGGTCCTGAGCACCCCTGGTCATTCAGTCTAAGTGCCACTTGAGTTCCTAATCTGACAGCACAGATAAATGCAGTTACACAAGCATGTAACGGGATTTGAGGTGTGACTTGTAGAAGCCATGGATACAGAGGCAGTCAAAGGTGACTCCTCTAATTAGAAATATTACACTTAAAATGCAGTATCAAAGTTACTAAAGCCCTGAATTTCAGAGCATGGTCTGAAAGTCACCTACATAAGAATCATAGGAACTACTTGTTTAAAATGCAGATTCCTGCTCCCTCAACTTATAGTTCAATCTTTATGGGTAAAGGCTGTCAATTACCACATTTAACAAACTGTTTAAGGATGTGCGTATACTCTGAAGTTTGAAAATCTCCACATCAAAAAATAAGAATTCAACCAATGAAACATATAGTCCCTTAAAGGGCAACTCGGCAGAAACGTCACAATATAGAACTTCTATTTACAAAAACCACAGGAAAAAATATAGTTCTTATATTTCCATGGCTATGGAACCTAGAGAAAGATTTGTTGGTCTCCTTATAATTATGAACAAGATACAAAATCTATGTTCTCTATCACCCCAGCCATTATCTGATGCCTCTAGAAGGCTGTTACTGTTGGTACCAAATAACATAGAGGAGTCAGATTAAAATAAAGTTAAAATCAATTTTCTGGAAAGCAGAAAATTTCTATAGTGGCCTACAGATTTTTTTAAATTTATTTTTTGAATTACTTTTTAAATGTGGCTGTATTTGTACTAATTGTTCCAAGCAAGTTTGTAGAATTTTCCTGTCTAGATTGTAAGTTTCTCAAGAAAACTTTGTTAACCTATTTCTTGTATATAATCATGAGAGCACACAGTAAATGCTCAATAAACACTTGGTTGTTATTAACGGTGAAAGTTAAACCTCTACATTATTGCCAAATGAGAATTTTTCTAGTGTGAATTAGGGATAAACAAGGCTTTAATATATATTACAGTTAAATCTATACCTAGAAATGGATTTAACCATATACATCATTTGTTATGACTAAATGGCCTATTTTGAAAGAAACAGAAGGATATAATTTAAGAGGGAGAAAGAAAGAGAGAGAGTAAAGGATACAACTAGAGAGACAGAGAGGTCTATGGGCTCAACTCACCATGAAAACAAGAACAAATGGGAGCAATGCATTATAAAATCCATTTACTAATATCTTGAAGACATAAGCTCCTGGTTAAAATGAACATGATTTTTTAGAGAACAGAGTCAATCTTGCCACACATCTAGAACCATGTGATCTCTGACAAACCTGACAAAAACAAGCAATGGGGAAAAGAGTCCTTGTTGAATAAATGGTGCTGGGAAAAGTGGCTAGCCATGTGCAGAAAACAGAAACTGGACCCCTTCCTGACACCTTACACTAGAATTAACTCCAGATGGATTAAAGACTTAAACATAAGACCTAACACCATAAAAACCCTAGAAGAAAATCTAGGTAAAACCATTCAGGACATACACACAGGCAAAGACTTCATGACTAAAACACCAAAAGCATTGGCAACAAAAGCCAACATAGGCAAATGGGACCTAATCAAAATCCATAGCTTCTGCACAGCAAAAGGAACAATCATTAGAGTGAACCAGGAGCCAACAGAATGGAAAAAATTTTTGCAATCTACTCATCTGACAAAGGGCTAATATCCAGAATCTACGAAGAACTAAAACCGATTTACAAGAATAAAACAAGCCCATTCAAAAGTGGGCGAAGGATATGAACAGATACTTTACAAAAGAAGACATACATGAGGCCAACAAACATGAAAAAATGCTCATCATCACTGGTCGTTAGAGAAATGCAAATCAAAGCTGCATTGAGATACCATCTCACGCCAGTTAGAATGGCGATCATTAAAAAATCTGGAGACAACAGATGCTGGAGAGGATGTGGAGAAATAGGAACACTTTTACACTGTTGGTGGGAGTGTAAACTAGTTCAACTACTGTGGAAGACAGTGTGGCATTTCCTCAAGGACCTAGAAATAGAAATTCCATTTGACCCAGCAATCCCATTACTGGATATATACCCAAAGAATTATAAATCATTCTATTTTAAGGACACATGCACACGAATGTTCATTGCAGCACTGTTTACAATATCAAAGACTTGGAACCAACCCAAATGATCCATTGATGATAGACTGGATGGGGAAAATGTCGTACATATATACCATGGAATACTATGCTGTCATAAAAAACGATGAGTTCCTGTCCTTTGTAATGACATGGAAAAACCTGGAAACCATCATTCTCAGCAAACTGACACAAGAAGAGAAAATCAATCACTGCATGTTCTCACTCATAGGCAGGTGTTGAACAATGAGAACACATGGACACAGGGAGGGAGCATCACTCACTGGGGTCTGTGGGGGGGAAACTAGGAGAGGCACAGTAGGGGGTGGGGAATTGGGGAGGAATAACATGGGGAGAAATGCCAGATATAGGTGTTGGGGAGAAAGGCAGCAAACCACATTGCCATGTATGTACCTATGCAGCAATCTTGCATGTTCTTCACATGTACCCCAAAACCTAAAATGCAATAAAATATATATATATAAATAAAAATAAAAATAAAAGTACTAGCTACATTTTTTGTTTGTTTCTTTTAACAAAGGTCTTGATCATATTATCTGTGATAAAATTATATATTAGGTGTGAGAATTCAGTTTAGGACAAAAAGCTAAAGGGTAGTTATGTGACTGAAGCTGGGTCTTCTGCTTAGAGGAGAAATTTTCCAATCTTTTTCTCTATCTTTTGATCAAACTAGTCAGCCTTGATTCACCTACATGGTATTGTAATTGAAACAACTAATTCTTCTAGATGCCTTTAATTACACTGTCATGTAAATTAGCTGTGGCTGGTTGGACTCAAGGTCAGAATTATTTTCTAATGTTTCTGCTGCAGAGGGTCTAGACAAGGTTTGAATGATGTTATTGGCCGTATACAACTATTTCCACATATGCCAAGGCACAGGGGATAGACTTTACTAACTCTGACTAGAACTCTGGGAGTCATTTGTGAGATACACATTGAACACAAATCTTGCAAGTTCAAAGGTAAAGTCTTAGAGGATTCTATAATGATGTTCAAAAAAGAGCACATACACTGTTGAGTTATTTTAAGTCCCTAGCATACCATACAGCAAATTCACAGGGGGATCAGATTTACACTGAACTATTTCAAAGATCAATCTTTACAAAAATATAGGTATTGTTTTTCAGTTTTAAAGTTTCTACTGGGGATATTAGCCATAGCAGATTAAGTTCATAAATTCAAACAGAGAGATTCAATTGCCAAATGTTTAAGAACCAGATTAAAAGTATTAAAATTACTAAAGGATTTAGTACCATATATTTTTTTCATGCATATGTCAATTTCATAATGCTTAATAAACTTTATTTTTCTATGTATAGCAGAAGGAGTTATATAATTGTACAATTAGAAACCTATGATTTTTTTTTTCTATGATTGCATCTTCAGTTCTGCTTCTCCAGTCTGGAATGCTTCCTTGAAGAACGTAGAAAGTGGCTATCATCTACCTAGCCAGTATCCTAATTATCTGTCATCTATCAGCTATTCATCTATCTTCCTACCCATCTATCTACTCCCTGCCATATTTCAGAAAGGATTTATCTTGGTTCTTTGATGCATATTAAAAAAATATTATACTAAATCCAGCAGCCTATAAATGTGCATTGAATTATATCTGCCTATCATAAAAATAGTTCCAACTTAAGGAGGCAATAACTTTTTGTAAAAAAAAAAAAAGAAAAAAGAAAAAGAAAAGAAAAAAAAACTCACCAGATTGCATAATATTGAGTGATTAAGAGGTTTAAAAACAATAAATAGTAATAATGATTTTTTGATCTTAAATAGTTCTAGATTCTAAAAGGAAATCCTACTTTTAACTAAAGAAAGTGATAATATTATACTGGGCTATGGCATACTTCTACATATCCTCATTGCAGTGGTAGTACCTTGCATACTATATTCCTCACCAGTATTCTACATAGACTGTTAATTAACTCTTCTAATTGCTATTGCATGTAGGGCAAGGGTTTTCAACTCTCTAACAGTTTGTTTAACAATAATTCACTCAAAAAGTCATCCATGTGGAGGTCTCCATAATAATGCAAATTCTCCCTAGTGTGTAGCAGGTAATTATTTGTCTAAAGTTGAGTTGGACAATAATCTTTGTGTAAACAAGACATTCCTATGCAGTCTGTTGATGATTGTTAATTAATTTTTACCCATTGATGTAATGTAAAAATTCATTTAGAAGCTATGAATTGTATGAAATATTAATTACATTCTAGAGGTTTCAGAGCACCACAGAATAACAAAAGTGGGCGTTGATAAGCTTTTAATTGCAATCCATTCAATGGAGCTATTATGTTCCCATAACCATTAGATTTCATTAGTTATCTGTCAGTTTATAATATATTTATTAATTGAAGTAGAAATAGAATGTGTGAACTTTTTGTTTTCCCAATTGTATGCTTTGTATGCTTGAGTTATCCGGGAAGACCAACATAGGCGTAGCCGTAGTTGCACTGCATTTTCAAGGTGAATAAAGCTAACAAGATGAAACCAGCCTTCCATGAGTAGGAAGAAGCAAAATGACTCAGCAGACTACCAAGTGCAGAGAAAGCCCAGTTGAATAAAACCATTCTGTGTCCATCCAATGTAAAGATATTGGAGTAGAAAATGATTAGCTGGTTTGTTCAAGTTTAAACTCAAACATACAGAAGAAAAGAAGTGTTTTTCCTCTGCTTTCAAAAATTTAACCTTGAAAGAGTTTTACTACTGAGATCACTTATTATTTTAAAAATACTTCTTCATCTAAGCATTGTGGAATCAATTATTTTACAACTTAAAAATTATACATAATAATAGAATTAGAAGAAATTTTTATAGTTTATTAATACCTTGCTCCTAGGCAATGATAGTTTATTAAAATATGAATTATATATCCATTTTGTTTAATAAATATTTTTAATTATATTTTTAAACCTAATTCAAATCTTCTTTGTCTAGTATTGAAGACCATGTACACTATACTGGTCACTTCTATCATCTTTTGACTTAGAAATCCAACCTCCTATATTTGTCAGAATGATATTTTAAAACATCTGGAATTGAAATAAAATACAATAAAAATTCTTATTTTCTAAAATATTGGCAAGAAAAGTACATTTTTATTATCAAAAGTAAAGAGAAGTATCACTCTGTGAGAGACTGTTTTTGAAAACTAGAACTTTAGTAAACAGCCTTTGCTTATTTGCAGTGATTGAATGTCCATTTCCTTTAAAAGGTGGGAAAAGTTTAATGCTTATCTTTTATTAGACTTAAATAATAATTCCATACATCCAAATAGGACCCTTCTAAATCACCTACAGATCCATTTGCATTCTAGCTCACAAAGATGTCATTTACCATGTTTAATGAAGTTTGTTATTGTATTACTTTTAAATATAAAAATTGAGCAATCTAATGTGTCCACACACACACAAACACACACACACAGACACACACACACACACACACACACACACACCCTTTTCATTCTCTCCTAATCTTGCTTCCCTTCACAGAATGTTCCCTCTGTATTCCAATGCTCATTATCATAAAGAAAATTTCAAATGTAAGTGGAATCAGATAAAATATAAAAGATCTTCAAAAAATGTGGAAAGGTGGAATTAAAAGATAAAAATAAAAAATATAAACTTTCTTTTTTAACATAAGTTACGTCAATTTTGAGACACTTTTGTAAGCCATGATATAAGACACTTTGTCCATCCCTAAAGAACTGAGAGTTGTGAGAATCTGAACATGTTAATAAAGTCTTTTTTACATTATTAAGTGAAGAGAAATGGGTGCCTTTTACGCATTTTTTAAGATTAGGAAACAAAGAGAAGTCAGAAGGAGCCCAACCAGGATTGGAAGGTGGATGCTGATGATTTGCCATCAAAACTTTCACAAAATAGCTCTTGTTGAATGAGAGGAATGAGCAGGAGCATTGTCATGGGGGAGGACTCTTTGGTGAAGCTTTCTGAAGCACATATACCTGTGTCTGTGCTAGTATTTTTAAGGAATGATATGCTGTATATTTTAACATTCATCATTTGGATTAAGAGAATGTTCTCTCTGAATTTATTTAACCTTCTAAACATCTTTCTTTGAGGAAATAAATGTTAGTAATGCTGCTGCTAATAGGGTTCAGAAGAAGCCAACAGAAATTCAAAGAAATGTAATTTCTCTGCCAAAATTTAAACCTCACATGATTCAGAAATAGGGACCATTTCTGCAGAGAGAGATAGCCCCAGGGGCACACAGGTTTTTGCGGGGAACAAGCCTCTATTAGAGTGGGTTTCAACTGGGCTACTTTTGTCTTCCTATCACCTTCACTTTGGGGACACCTGGCAATGCCTGGAGACATTTTTGCTTGTTGCTACCTGGAAGAGGGCGAGAGGAGGGCAATGTTACTAACAGCTAGTAGATAGAGTTCAGAAATGCTGCTAATATGTAGGGTATCCCTCTATAAAAAATAATAATCTGGCTTAAAATTTTAATAGTACTGAGTTTTAAAAACGTCTTCTGTTAAAATTAGAAAAAAAAAAACAAAAAACAAAAAACAAAAAAACACTCCTTCCTATGGCTTTAATAACCCAGGCCACAGATCTTAACAAGGAGAGTCCAGGCTGGGTTTTGTCTCAACACACAGGTTTAACCACACAGGTACCCTGTGTGGGGCACACCTGGCAGCCTTGAAGAAGTGCACTGAGCCTGACTCTTATTGCTTTCATGTACCCTAAATTTATTGTAGACAGATATCTGTTTTCCAATAGCTTCAAAGAAGTAATATTACTTCACTGGTAAGAGGGCTCAATATGCAATGGATAAACATTGGGGTAAATGTCAGTTGCCTTTGGTTCTGTGTCCAGCTTAGTTTTTACTTAATAGTGTCAACTTGTGATGAGAAAATCTTGAATTGAGCAACTCTTAGGCCATTTCCATATATGGCATCCTACCATTATTTAGCACACAGTCTATGGTTAAACATTAGGACTCAGGGCCCAGACCACTTGGGATCATTCCCACCTTTGCCATTTATGAGATCACTACGTTGAGAAGATATTTTGCCACAATATCTCAGTATCATTATCTATAAAAAAGGAAATGACAATTACACACACCTCATAGGATCATTGTTAGAATTATATAAGTTAAAGACATAAAATTCTTAGGGGTACCCAGTATGTGCTCACTATATATTAACTATGATAATTATAAAATACAAATCCCTAAAAGAAACTTACAAAGTCCTGGGCCTCTGACAACCTCTCCATCTTATTCATTGTCCCATGAATAAGGTAACTCCTCAATACAGTGTACATCTCCCAATGGCTTTTACACTTACCATACCTTCTGTTTTATATCCCCTGGTCTCCCGTGCATTTTTATCCTCTATGACTGGTGCACAGGAGCTGTTTACTGACTGTCTTAAATGGTATTCCCTCTGAAAGTTGTGCTCTCCATTTCTGGTTGCTACCCTCTTGGGGTTGTAGGACTAGTTAGTGTGGTAATCATCAGGACTGTTAGTAAATGTCAATTCTCTCATTCTGACTAAAGATAGGACTTCAATCCTTCATCTGTTTTAAACCAAGTGGAACCCGGTAACTTGCTTTGTCCAAGGAAATGTAAGAATGTCCAAGGAAATGTAAGATATGTTGGTCACTTCCTGTCAATTACTTAAGAGCCACTGAAGCCACACTCTCTTCTCAGCTTCTGTGATCATAGGACACTTGTCTCGATGATCCTCTGTCAACGCTGGTCACTGAGTGACTTATTGAAAAGAAGCCCCTTGCTAACCAACAATAAACAGGTAGTCTGAGTAAGAAATAAACTGCTGTTGTAAGTCGCTGGGATGTTGGATTATCTGTTATCTCCGCAAAATCTAGTTTATCTTGATGGATACAGGTAAGTTAGGGCCAGGATTCTAAAAATTCAGTGTCCTTTCCCTGGTTTTTAATGGCAAGTTTTACAAATCTAAGCTATTTTATTTTGCTAAAATACGCCTATAACAAATGTGAACATATAAATTTAGTCAAAATTAAAATCCTTTACTAACTCTGAAAATATAACATCTTGCCTTAAATTAATACATTCTATTCAAAATATCATTATTAATTAAACATTTTTTCTAAATCAGCATTCTCAAACTGGCTGCCCATGTGACTCACATGGGGATGTAATTTTTTTAAAAGGCCCCAGGACTTCACCCCCAGAGATTCTGATCGATTAGGTTGGGCCAGAGCCTGGGGCATCCACTACAGTTCATATGATTCTAATGCACAGCCAGGGTCAAGACCTGCTGTTCTGAATGTACATAAAGTCTTACAGGAAATGACTGTCACCGGACTCAACTGACTGCTTAAACAATTTTCTGAGTCAGGTCAAGACAGCTGCAATGTAAGCCTGGTAAAGTCATTTATTTCTCTAGATCTAGCTTCTGATCTATAATCCTGAGATAAAAACTCCCATCTCTACTGTCTGAGTGGCTCCACATGTTTTATGCATACAATGGGTAGTCACTGGTCCACTCTTCACTCAGGAGAGAGCTAATAAAGGTCAGATACCAGCAGAAATGTCTGAACAACTATCAGTTCTAATGAAGAGAGTGGATTTCCAAATTAAATTCTCTCACAAAATCCCTATTTATCTTTGGGATTTTTTAAACCACTGTCTGTATCAATAATATTTGGTGGTCAAATGCTGACCTGAGATGAGTATGATAAAGTGTCAAGAATAGAGTCCTTTTTTTCTAAAATCTGAAGTTACATTTTCTTTTTTCCTTTTGTCTTGCAAAGAAGCATTTAAACAAGCTTAGTTAAAATTCAGCTGTTTGGCTACGTGAGAAAAAGGAGACATGTAGAGGACTGTTGTTTGGAATACCAATGTCATTAAGCAATCTGTTTTATGCTGGTGGTTTTGTTTACTCGGGAAATAGATGTATTCCATTAGAAACACATCCCATGGAGTCTTACAGGTAAGTGTAGGGAATTCTACAGTTGATGAATTATTTGGGTTTTGTTGTTTTGAGTTGACTACTATATTCCAAATGTCAATTGTTTGCATATATTGTGATCATTGTGTGCTGACACTCTGAGGCAATTTTCCATGTACTCCATGGTGAAATATATAAGAATGGTAATTGTATCTGTCTTTACTCTGCCTGTACATTGAACTTTCAGCCAGTCCATTTGTTATCCCATAAAATGAGCAAGAATTATCTTACTAAAACCAGAAAAAAAAAAGGAAACAATAAATCAGCTTTGTATGAGTAAGTATGCTCAAGAGGGATTGGATTAGTGCATTATTGAGACAAATACATATATATATATATATATAATGATATAAATATGTATAATATATAAAAATATACATTTTAAACATATATATGTTCTTAAATTATTATTCATAAGTAACTTTTATAATTGTGTCTATACTAATGTGTAGAGTCTGATATAATAAACTGATCATTTATTTTTTATTCTCAGGACCATAACAACCAAAATCAGTAATTAATCTCAGGAATAAAAATGCAAGTGGAAGCACAAAAAATTTTTCTTTCTTGTAAACACAGTGCAAATGGCCACTAATGACGTCTTCATGCATCAGTTTAAAAAATTATTATCTTGATAAGAGGATTGTGGACAAAGCATTATTGAAAAATTTCCCAGTATTTGCAGCCAGGCTCTGTGGCTCATGTTTGTAATTCCAAAATTTTTTTAAAAATTATTTTATAGTTAGCTGTAATGTTTTTGATGGCCGTAATTTTTTGAGGAGGTTTTTGTTATAACTATCACTAATTGGTTAAAAATTAGAGATATGATCTGAATAGATGGATTCCTGAAGAAAGGAAGGCTTTCTTGATGGGATCAAACACCTGATATAATCTGTAGGTACACTTCCCCACCATCAAGAAAAAATAACTTTCCTGATATCCCTGACATTCTCTACCACTCTGGACTGTTTGCTCTGTAATAGAATAGCTTCATAGAGACTTGCTTACGGTTTTCTTTTACCTTCTTTCTAGAAATTTTCTCCCTTTCTCTTCCAAGGTAAATCTCTTGTTTACTGAGTCTTATTCCTTTCTTTTTCTGGCTTTATGGTCTCATTTTGGTAAGCAGATCTTCCTGTATCTTCCTGCAAAAAGGGGTAGTTGGTATGGAATTTTTGAGACTTTGCATCTCTGAAAATGTCTTTGTTTATTCTCCCACATACGGTTTATGGTTGAAGCAAGTTTAGAATTCCAACTTGAAAATTATTTTATCTCAGAGTTTTTAAGGCAATGTTTCATTTGCATTCTAGTTTCCAGTGTTGTTAATGAAAAGCTCAAAATTATTCTGATATCTAATCATTTGTATTTGAACTACATTTTTTTCTCTTCTGAAAGATTTTATGCTGATTTTTTTTACTCCTAATGAGCTTAATTTTTACACTCCTAATGAACTTAATTTTTACACTGATAAATTTTCACTGATGTAGGTGGTGCTCATGTTTTTCATTCAGTATTTTACTGAAGTATTTATCATTATTATTTACATTTTACAAGTGAAAAAACTGAGGCACATCTAGGTTTAGTAACTTGCCCAAAGTTACACAGAGAGTAAATAAATAACAAAATAGATTAGAACTTGGGTAGTCTAGCTTATGAGTCGTTTCTTTTGACCACTAAACCAGAAATTAAACGGTTTTGTAAAATTTAGCTTAGGAAAAATATTTCTCTGTTTATTGATCACAGTAGGTTGTGCATTGGGCCTCCTGTACATTGAAAATTCTATGAGTGCTTCATGGAAAACAGCATACATTTTGTTAAGTTATCACAAAGATTAAATCATAGAAACCACTAGGAAAATCCTACATGCATATAAATAAAGTAGTTGGAGGCCAGGCACGGTGACTCATGCCTATAATCCCAGTACTTTGGAAGGCCAAGGTGGGTGGATCATTTGAGGTCAGAAGTTTGAGACCAGCCTGGCCAAAATGGTGAAACCCCATCCCTACTAAAAATACAAAACAACAACAACAACAACAAATGAGCCAGGCATGGTGGTGCATGACTGTAATCCCAGCTACTCGGGAGGCTGAAACATAAAAATCACTAGAACCTGGGAAGCAGAGGTTGGAGTGAGCTGAGGTCATGCCACTGCGCTCCAGCCTGGATGACAGAGTGAGACTGTATCTCAAAAAAAAAAAAAGTAATTGGAATAGCAAACCTATTTTATAGTTATGATTTTATACTTAAAATTATTTTATAGTTATAATTTTACATTAAGTAGTAATCATAAAACAATGATAGTTAATACATGAATGTTAAAAAGTTCATCTATTAACATGCATTCAAATAAAAATACACATAGCTTCCTTTGAATAAAGACAAACCATGTAAACTTCATATTGGAAAAAACAAAAAAATCCAGGCAAGTTTTAAAAACAGAGTATTGATGATAGGCTAACATTTTAGATATTAAAAGGCATAGAGTTATATAGTAATTTAAACAATATAAACTCTTGAGTGAAGAACACAGATTAATTCAGTGGAGTAAACAATTCAGAAATCACATAGTTCAAGAATATAGCATGTGATAAATATGGCTTTTTTAAAAAACAGGAAAATATGGATTATTCAGTAAGTAATATTCATCAATTATGTCCCTATTTCATCCTGTTATCACCAAATACACAAAAGTCTCGAAGTTTCTATGTCGTAGCATCAAACAATCCCTATATATCATTGAAAAAACAGGATTTATGTTTCATGCTACATGTCCATTGTGGATTAGAGACAGTGGCACTGGTCTGCTTCATATTCAGGTACTCAGGCTGAAAAAATTTCCTTCTCCACTATTCCAAATTTGCCAAAGCAGAAAAAAAAGTGGTTCTTAAAGCTTCTGAACATAATCCTACACATGCCAAGAGAAAGAAATTTGTAAAGATTTGGTGAACAGCATATCAACATATTCCTCATCCTTCTTTCCACAGCCACTCTCATCCACTTTCAAAGATAGACTATTCAATTGTACTTCCTAGTTATGTCATCAGCTGAAAGTCCAGGAGCTCTTGGTTATGCCCTATAGTCACTACAGAAGTTCCAGATGTTTTTAGTTTTGTTTACTTCATATGTCACCACAATAAGTAAAAAAAATTATTTGTCCCATAACCTATTATTAATATTTAATAATTAAATAAAGGCATGGTAACCACCAAAAACACTCTTTAAAAAAGAAACTTGAGACGTGCAGCAGACACTGGTGTAAGGCATTTCTGAAACTCCAAAGAAGATACTTTGAGGGTTCCTCATTCCTTGACTATGTCGTCATTTCACTCCTTAGGAGTTTCCTTCTCTATTGTTCTGTATCGCATAACATATGGCTTCACTGTCTGTGAGATTCTTTCTTTTTCATTGTTTTAAGTCATACCTGAGCATCTGGAATATGCATTTCTTAAAGACTGAGCAAAGTTTTCTAGCTGCATCCTATCCATAAATGGTTAGGGACCAAAGATCTTTTAAGTCTAACAACTGCATATTTTTCCTGTCCACAGGCTGTAGCAATAGAATATTCTTAAAAACATAAGATTCTTATGTATTTGGTGCCAGTCAGTTCTGTGTACCAAGAGACACACCCACACATCTTTTCTTCTCCAACTCTTGTCTTTCTTTCTGGAAGGCCTTGGGAATATGTTGAACTTATCCCATTTGAATGGGAGTGCCTATATCTCATTTCCTTGGGTAACTTGCCCAAATGAATAAATTTACTGACTTCCATGCCTTATTTGTATATTTAAATTGATATGGTTTCATGAATTATGTCTTTCCTTTATATTCCTTATTCCTGAATTAATCAATTTTCTATCTTATTGCTTAGACCAGAGCCTAAATACATTAAATAAAAGTAATAAAAGTGGGTATGCTCATGAGAATACTTCTCACACATTACCTTTAATAATGAGTTTTGCTGTATGCCTTTGTACATAAACTTTATCACAATCAGAGTATTCCATTTTAATTGAATGTTCCTAATTGTTGTTGCTGGTTTTTTAAATCATAAATGGTTCCGAACATTTTCAAAAATGTTCCTGTAACTATTCTGATGAACCTTTTTTCTTTAATTTTACAATGCGAGAAACATGGTTTGGTAATGATTGATTATTTCTATTTCAATTCAATGGATTCACTTTATGACTATTGCATTTAGGATTTCTGCATAATTTTTCCATAAATGAAGCTTTCCTATAATTTCTTGTTATTTACCATCTGTATTTGGTTTTTGTTTCTTTTAAGTTTATACTATCTTTCTAGAATGAGTGAGGTTTATTTCCCTTCCCTTTTAGGTTAGGAAGACTTTCAACAGGATGGAAAGCTTCTGCCTTGAGAGTTAATAGCTTCTAGCACAAATCTCTTTATTCTGCATGTTTTTTTCTCAAAAAAAATTAAAATACTGATTTTATTTATTATTTATAAGATAGTTTAATGTTTCTGAAAGTTTTCTATAACACTATCTTATATTTTCACTCTATCCATGGATACATACCTATTTTTATTCTCAATGGGTTTTTAATTTCCTTTCATTTTCTTTCAGATAGCAGTTTGCCTACATTGTTAGTCATTCCAAAGAACCATTTTTTAGCTTTGATATGGCATTTTATTGTCATACAGTTCTAAATTCTGTATATGCTTCTAAATATTTTAACATTTCCATTATGGCTTTTTTGTCTTTTAGTTATTAAGTATTCTCTTAATTTCCAATTATATACCATTATCATTTGTATTTCTTGTGCTGATCTTTGTATATAACATCGCTTTTTAAAAATATGTTAAGATTACTGTAGTTGTGAGTGACATCAGTAAGATTACTGACTGGAGTTATCTGGTACTAGTCCCCTCTACAAGGAATCAGAACAATGACTAAACAATGATATTTCAACTACAGTGACTGAGGAATTATGCTGGATAGCATCAGAAGAATGGTAAAATCCCTGTGGAACACAGAAGAGCAGAATAGCACCATAGGGAAGGAAGTGAGGCATTCTGCCTCTGCCACATGTTTCCCCCATTGGAACGAGCTCAGAGTCATGGGTAACTTCTTTTTGTGAAGAGAGAATAAACTGGGAATCCCCAATGGTTCCCATCACTGCCACAAACACCAGCAATCATTGCTACAGAAAAGCCTTTCAAATCCTCTTGGGTTCTGAATCCAGTCTGGAGAGTAGCCAAGAGTCAGCAAAGCTGCACTGCCTAGAGTAGGAACCTACTTTGAACAAATCCCACCCTCATGATCTAAGCTGCTATGGCTCAATATTATTTTGAAACTGGGCCCACTATTAGAGTGTGTCCTGCCCTGTGGGGGGAGGCAGCAGTCATAGCAACTGACTCTCTCCACCCATGAGGCCACACTGTCATTTCACCATATTCACATGAGTAGTTGCCAGCAGCATCATTACCCCAGCTGTCAGGGCCTAAGTGAGATGGAACAACTAGCCTTGGTTTTTAGACCCATGTGGCACATCAGAAAACCTATTTAATAAAATATAGCTTAAAATGTCCAAAGTATTGGGGGAGATATGGATATCCAGATTTTGGAAGTTCTAAAATCTTTAATTAGATTTAATCCAAGAAGATCCTCTGTGAATCACAATATAATCAGGTTGTTGAAAGTCAATGACAAAGATAAAATTCCAAAAGATGTAAGAGAAAAGTATCAAGTCACATACAAAATAATTCTCATTAGATTATTAGTATATTTTTCAATAGAAACCTTGCAAGTCAGGAGAGAATGGAAAATATATTCAAAATGCTGAAAGAAAAAAACCTGGCATCCAAGAATACTATCTTCAACAAATCTATCTTTCAGAAAAGAAGGATAAACAAAAACTTTTGAAGATAAGAAAAAGCTGAAGAAATTTATGTTATCCTTCCCCATCCTCCCGGCCCCCCTGCTGTTCCTCCCTTCCCCTCCCCTCCACACCCCACCTAGCCCTGTGAATGTTGTTCCCTTCCCTGTGCCCAAGTGTTCTCATTGTTCATCACCTGCCTATGAGTGGAAACATGCAGTGTTTGGTTTGCTGTTCTTGTCTCAGTTTGCTGAGAATGATGGTTTCTAGATTCATCCATGTCTCTACAAAGGATGTGAACTCATTGTTTTTTATGGCTGCATAGTATTCCATGGTGTATATTTGCCATATTTTCTTTGTCTGGTTTATGATTGATGGACATTCGGGTTGGTTCCAGGTCTTTGCTATTGTAAACAGCACCACAACAAACATAAATGTGCATGTGTCTTTATAATAGAACAATTTATAATCCTTTGGGTATATATCCAGTGATGGGATTCCTGGGTCTATTTCTATTTCTAGATCCTTAAGGAATCGCCATACTGTCTTCCGTAATGGTTGAACTAATTTACACTCCCACCAACAGTGTAAAAGTGTTCCTTTTCCTCGACATCCTTTCCAGCATCTGTTGTCTCCAGATTTTTTAATGATCACCATTCTAACTGGTGTGAGATGGTATCCCAATGTTGTTTTGATTTGCATTTTGCTAATGACCAATGATGATGATGATGGGCATTTTTTCATGGTATCCCAATGTGGTTTTGATTTGCCTTTCTCCAATGACCAATGATGATGATGAGCATTTTTTCATATGTTTGTTGGCCACATAAATGTCTTCTTTTGAAAAGTGTCTGTTCATATCCTTTGCCCACATTTGAATGGGCTTGCTTGTTTTCTTCTTGTAAATCTGCTTTAGTTCTTTGTAGATTCTGGATATTTGCCCTTTGTCAAATGAGTAGATTGCAAAAATTATTTCCCATTCTGTTGGTTGCCAGTTCACTGTAATGATTGCTTTTTTGGGCTGTACAGAAGCTAGGGAGTTTAATTAGATCCCATTTATCTATTTTGGCTTTTCTTGCCATTGCTTTTGGTGTTTAGTCATGAAGTCCTTGCCTGTGCCTATGTCCTGAATGGTGTTGCCTAAGTTTTCTTCTAAGGTTTTTATTGTGTAGTTCTTATGTTTAAATCTGTAATCTATCTGTAGTTAATTTTTGTATAAAGTGTAAGGAAGTGGTCCAGTTTCAGCTTCCTGCATATGGCTAGCCAGTTTTCCCAACACCATTTATTAAACAGGGGATCCTTTCACCCTTGCTTGTTTTTGTCTAGTTTGTCAAAGATCAGTTGGTTGTAGATGTGTGGTGTTGCTTCTGAGGCCTCTGTTCTGTCCCATTGGTCTATATCTCTGTTTTGGTACCAGTACCATGCTGTTTTGATTACTGTAGCTTTGAAGTATAGTTTGACATCAGATAGTATGATGCCCCCAGCTTTGTTATTTTTGCTTAGGATTGTCTTGGCTGTGTGGGCTCTCTTTTGGTTCCATATAATCTGGAGTATTTTTATGCAACCTGAGTTAAGTTGCTATCTGCTTAAAATAGTATAAGGCTTTTTATGTTAGCCCCATGGTAAACAAAAAGAAATAAATTATACCAGATACACAAACAAGAAAGATAAGTGATAATCCCAGCACTTTGGGAAGCCAAGGCAGACAGATCATTTGAGGCCAGGAGTTTGAGACCAGCCTAGCCAAAATGGTGAAACTCTGCCTCTCGTAACAATAATAATAATAATAAAGTTAGCTAGGCATGGTGGTGCATGCTTGTAGTCTCAGCTACTCAGGAGGCTGAGGAACAATAATTGCTTGAATGTAGGAGATGGAGTTTGCAGTGAGTTGAGATTCTGCCATTGCATTCCAGCTTGGGTGACAGATCAAGACTCTGTCTCAAAAAGAAAAAGAGAGGAAGAAAGGAAGAAAAGAAAGAAGGAAGAAAGGAAGGAAGGAGGGAGGGAAGGAAAGAATGAAGGAAGGAAGGTAGGTAGGTGAGAGAAAGAGAGAAAGAAAGAAGGAAAGAAAAAAGAGAAAAAAGAAAGAAAGAGAAAGAAAGAAGGAAAGAAAAGAAAGAAAGAAAAGAAAGAAAGAAAGAAAGAAGAAAGAAAAAGTGAAATAAAGCTTAGCAACAGAGAAAACCACCAGAATAGGGTAAATTTTTATCTACCAGCTTTTGAATTTCTTTGATCTTGCTCTTCTATTTCTTTTAATCATGACATTAGGGTGTTGATATTAGATCTTCCTCATTTCTCTTGTAGGGTATTAGTGCTAAAAATGTACCTCTAGACACTGCTTTAAATGTGTCCCAGAAATTCTGGTGCATTGTGTCTTCATTCTCACTGGTTTCAAAGAACATGTTTATTTCTGCCTTCATTTCATTATTTATCCAGTAGTCATTCAGGAGCAGGTTGCTCAGTTTCCATGTATTTGTGTGGTTTTGGGTGAGTTTCTTAATCCTGAGACCTAATTTGATTACACTGTGGTCTAAGAGACTGTTTATTATGATTTCCATTCTTTGGCATTTGCTGAGGAGTGATTTACTTCCAATTATGTGGTCAATTTTAGAAATAGTGTGATGTGGTGCTGAGAAGAATGTATATTCTGTGGATTTGGGGTGGAGAGTTCGGTAGATGTCTATTAGATTTTCTTGGTCCAGGTCTGAGTTCAAGCCCTGGATATCCTTGCTAATTTTCTGTCTCATTGATCTGTCTAATATTGACAGTGGGATGTTAAAATCTCCCACTATGATTGTGTGGGAGTCTAAGTCTCTTTGCAGGTCATTAAGAAATTGCTGTATGTATCTAGGTGCTCCTGTATTGGGTGCATATATATTTAGGATAGTTAGCTCTTCTTGTTTCATTGATCCCTTTATGATTATGTAATACCCTTCTTTGTCTCTTTTGAGCTTTGTTGGTGTAATGTCTGTTTTATCAGAGACTAGTATTGCAACCTTACCTTTTTTTTTTGCTCTCCAAAGAGCCTATATGCCTCTTTGCATCTGAGATCGTTCCCTGCATACAGCACAACGATGGGTCTTGACTCTTTATCCAGTATTCCAGTCTATGTCTTTTAATTGGGGCATTTAGCCCATTTACATTTAAGGTTAATATGTCATGTGTGAATTTCATCCTGCCATTTTGATGCTAGCTGGTTGTTTTGCCCATTAGTTGACACAGTGTCTTCATAGCGTCGATGGTCTTCACAATTTGGTATGCTTTTGCAGTGGCTGGTACTGGTTGTTCCTTTCCACGTTTAATGCAAACAACTTCAAAAGATAGCAGAAGACAAGAAAAAACTAAGATCAGAGCACAAGTGAAGGAGATAGAGACACCAAAAAAAAAATCTTCAAAAAATCAGTAAATCCAGGAGCTGTTTTTTTTGGGAAGATCACCAAAATAGAGAAACTGCTAGCCAGACTAATAAAAAAGAAAAGAGAGAAGAATCAAATAGATGCAATAAAAAATGATACAGGGGATATCACTGCTGTTACTACAGAAATACAAACTACCATCAGAGATTACTAAAAACAACTCTATGCACATAAACCAGTAAACCTGGAAGAAATGGATAAATTCCTGGACACTTACACCCTCCCAGGCCTAAACCAGGAAGAAGTCAAAACCCTGAATAGACCAATAACAAGGTCTGAAGTTGAGGCAGCAATTAATAGCCTACCAACCAAAAAATGTCCAGGACCAGACAAGTTCACAGCCAAATTCTATCAGAGGTGCAAAAAGTTGCTGGTACCATTCCTTCTGAACCTATTCCAAACAATAGAAAAAGAGGGAATCCTCTCTAACTCATTTTATGAGACCAACATTATCCTGACACCAAAACCTGGAAGAGACACACTGAAATCACGTTAATATCATAATGAACATTGATGAAAAAATCCACAGTAAAATATTGGCAAACCAAATCCAACAGCAAGTCAAGAAGCTTATCCATCAAGATCAAGTCGGCTTCATCCCTGGGATGCAAGGCTGGTTCAACATACACAAATCTATAAATGTAATCCTTCACATAAAGAGAACTAAAGACAAAAACCACACAATTATCTCAATAGATGCAGAGAAGGCCTTCTACAAAATTAAACAGCCCTTTATGCTAAAAACTCTCAAAAACTAGGTATTGATGGAACGTATCTCAAAATAATGAGCTCTTTTTGACAAACCCATAGCCAATATCATACTGAACTGGAAAAAGATGGAAGCATTCTCTTTGAAAACCAGCATAAGATAAGAATGCCATCTCTCACCACTCCTATTCAACACTGTATTGGAAGTTCTGGCTATGGCAATCAGGCAAGAAAAAGAAATAAAGGGTATTCAATTAGGAAAAGAAGAAATCAAATTGTACCTATTTGCAGACGACATGATTGTATATTTAGAAGTCCACATAGTCTCAGCCCAAAATCTCCTTAAGCTTATAAACAACTTTAACAAAGTCTCAGGATACAAAATCAATGTGCAAAAATCAGAAGCATTCCTATACATCAATAACAGACAGAGAGCCAAATCATGAGTGAACTCCCATTCACAATTTCTACAAGTAGAATAAAATATGTTGGAACACAACTAATAGGGAATGTGAAGGACCTCTTCAAGGAGAACTACAAACCACTGCTCAAAGAATAACAGAGGAAACAAACAGGTGGAAAAACTTTCCATGCTCATGGCTAAGAAGAATCAGTATTGTGAAAATGGCCATACTGCCCAAAGTAATTTATGGATTCCATGCTATCCCCATTAAGCTACCACTGACTTTCTTCACAGAATTGGAAAAAAAAAAACACCTTAAGTTTCATATGGAATAAAAAAAGAGCCCACATAGCCAAGACAATCCTAAGCTAAATAAAAGAAAAAAGAAAAAGAAAACAAAGCGGGAGGCATCACAATATCTGACTTCAAACTATATTACATGGCTACAGTAATCAAAACAGCATTGTACTGGTACCAAAACAGAGATACAGGCCAATGGAACAGAACAGGGGCCTCAGAATCAATGCCACACATCTTCAACCATCTGATGTTTTCTTTGACAAACCTGACATAAACAAGCAATGCAGAAAGGATTCCCTATTTAATAAATGGTGTTGGGAAAACCAGCTAGCCATATGCAGAAAACTGAAACTGGATTTCTTCTTTACACCTTATACAAAAATTAATTCCAGATTGATTAAAGATTTAAACATATGTCTTAACACTATAAAAACCCTAGAAGAAAACCTAGGCAGTACTATTCAGGACGCAGGCATAGGCAAGGACTTCATGACTAAAACACTAGAAGCAATGGCAACAAAAGCCAAAATGGACAAATGGTATCTAATTAAACTTAAAAGCTTCTGCACAGCAAAAGAAACTATCAATAGAGTGAACTGAGAAAAAACTATCATTTTTCCCAACAGCATGGGAAAAAAATTTTGCAAACTACCCATCTGACAAAATAATATCCAGAATCTACAAAGAATCCTGAACAAAATGTACAAAATTGGAGGGATCATACTATCTGACTTCAAAATGTATTACAAAGATATAGTAACTTAAATATTAATAGCATAGTATTGACATGAAGACAGATAGATAGGCCAATGGAAAAGAATGGTGAGCCCAAAAATAAATCTATGAAGCAACTGATTTTTGATAAAGATACCAAGAACACACATTGGGGGAAAGAGTCTTTTTAATAAATGGCACGGGAATAATTGGAAATCCACATGCAGAAGAATGAGACTAGACTCCTAACTCTCAACATATACAAAAAATCAACTTAAAATGGATTAAACTTAAATTTAAAATCTGACACTATAAAACTACTAGAACAAAACAAGGAAATGCCTCATGGCATTGTGCTAAGAAAGGATTTTAAAAGTAAGATTTCAAAAGCACAGGCAACAAAAGCAAAAATAGACACATGAGATCAAACTGGAAAGTTTTTGCACAACAAAGGAAACTATTAACAGAGTGAAGAGACCACATACAGGATGGGAGAAAATATTTGCAAACTATACCTCTGACATGAAATTAATATCCATAATATATAAGAAACTTAGCAATAAAAGAAATAGCTCAATTTAAAAAAGGGCAAAAGACCTTAATAGACATTTTTCAAATGAAGGCATAAAATGGCCAATAGATATATTAAAAAATATTTAACATTACTAATCATCAGGGAAATGCAAATCAGACCACCATGAGATGCCATCTTACCCCAGTCAAAATGACTCTTATAAAATAGAAAACAAGTGTTGTCAAGGATGTGAAGAACAGACAGTATTTTTACACTATTGTTGGGATTGTAAACTAGTCCAGTAATTATAGAAGAGAGTATGGAATTTCTTTAACAAATATCCAGCAATCCCACTATTGAGAATAAACACACACACACACACATGCACACACACACACACAAACACACACACATGCACACACACACATATATGATGTATATGAAATGAAATCAGTATGTCACAGAGGTGTCTGCAATCCTGTTTGTTGCAACAGTGTTTACAATAGCCACAATATGGAATTAACCTAAGTGCTCTAACAATGAATAAATAGAGAAAGAAAATATGGCATATATGCACAATGGAATACTATTCAGTCATAAAAAAGAATAAAAATAAAATACTGTTACTTGTAACAATATGGATGGATCTTGATAACATCATGTTATGTGAAATAGGCCAGACATAGAAAAACAAACAGCATATATCACCCTTGTTTATGGAATCTTAAAAAAAAAAAAAAAAGAAAAAAAAAGAAAGTTGAAGAGATGATGGGAAGAAGTTCATTAACATGTACAAAATTACAATTAGGAGGAATAGAGTTAGCTGTTCTATTGCTGTTCTATTGTTAACCAGGGTGACTGGTTAACAATAAAATGTTGTGCCTTACCAAAAAAAGGCATTTGAATGTTCTCACCACAAATAAATATTAAATGCATGAGGTGATAAATACACTAAATGCACTGATTGGATCATTGTACAACATAGGTATGTATCAGAATATCAAATTGTACCCCATAAATATGTATAATTAAAATGTTATCATTAAAAAAGTAATTACTCTAATTACAGTACATGTTCTAAATATTCTCAAGAAGCATCAACTAGAACAGTACCTGACACAAAGCATAAGTTCGAGAAATAAAAGTTGGAGAAATAAAATCCAGTTTGTTAGTCATGTTTTAAATTCTTTATATTTAACCATTTTGGTCTGCTTCATCTATAATAATGGAAAGAAATATATTGAAAATTTCTAATTGATGGTGGATTTATAAATTTTTCTCTATATTCCTATGAATTTTACAAAATATATTTTGATACTTTAGATAATTACAAGTTTAAATGTGTTTTATCTTCTTGGTAAATTAAACCTTTTAATATTAGACAGATTGATGCTATCAATCTGTGATGTGGATTTTATCTGAAAGTTTACTTTTACTTAATATTTAAAAAACCACCCTAACTTTTTTTTTTTTTTTTTTTAGTTTTTTAACAGTATAGTTTTGTATTTTTTTTTCTTTTTTTTTCTTTTATTTTTTTTTTTTAATACTCTTAAGTTCTAGGATACATGTGCAGAATGTACAGGTTTGTTTCATAGGTATATACGTGCCATGGTGATTTGCTGCACCTATCAACACATCCTATCAACACATCAGAACATATGGTGTTTGGTTTTCTGTTCCTGTGTCACTTTGCTGAGAATGATGGTTTCTAGTTTCATCCATGTCCCTGCAAAGGACATGAACTCATTCTTTTTATGGCTGCATAGTATTCCACAATATATATGTGCCAGATTTTCTTTATCCAGTCTATCATTAATGGGCATTTGGGTTGGCTCCAAGTCTTTGCTATTGTGAATAGTGCTGCAATAAATATATATGTGCCTGTGTCTTTATCACAGAATGATTTATAATCCTTTGGACATACCCAGTAATGGGATTGCTAGGTCAAAATGTATTTCTGGTTCTAGATCCGTGAGGAATTGCTACACTGTCTTCCAGAATGGTTGAACTAATTTACACTCTCACCAACAGTGTAAAAGCATTCTTATATCTTCACATACTCTTCAGCAACTGTTGTTTCCTGAATTTTCAATGATGGCAATTCTATCTAAATGGCATGCGAGGGTATCTCATTGTGGTTTTATTTGCATTTTTCTAATGACCAGTGATGATGAGCTTTTTATCATATGTTTGTTCACATAAATGTCTTCTTATGAGAAGTGTCTGTTCATATCCTTCACCCACTTTTTGATTGGGTTGTTTGCTTTTTTCTTATAAATTTAAATTCCTTGTAGATTATAAATATTAGCCTTTTTTTCAGATTGAAAGATTGCAAAAATTTTCTCTCATTCCGTAGGTTGTGTATTTACTCTGATGACAGTTTCTTTGCTGTGCAGAAGCTCCTTAGTTTAATTAGATTCCATTTGTCAATTTTGGATTTTGTTGCCATTGCTTTTGGTGTTTTAGTCATGAAGTCTTTGCCCATGCCTATGTCCTGAATGGTACTGCCTAGGTTTTCTCCTAGGGTTTTTATGATTTTAGGTGTTATGTTTAAGTCTTCAGTCCATCTTGAGTTAATTTTTGTATAAGGTGTAAAGAAGAAATCCAGTTTCAGTTTTCTGCATATGGTTAGCCAGTTTTCCCAAGATCATTTGTTAAACAGGGAATCATTTCCCCATTGTTTGTTTTTGTCAGGTTTGTCAAAGATCAGCTTGTTATAGATGTGTGGTATTATTTCTGAGGACTTTGTTGTGTTCCATTAGTCTATATATCTGTTTTGGTACCAGTGCCCTGCTGTTTTGGTTACCATAGACTTGTAGTATATATTAAGTCAAGTAGCGTGATGCCTCCAGCTTTTTTCTTTTTGCTTAGGATTATCTTGGCTATACAGGCCCTTTTTTAGTTCCATGTGAAATTTAAAGTAGTTTTCAAAAAAAAATTTTGCGAAGAAAGTCAATGGCAGCTTGATCGGGAGAGCATTGAATCTATAAATTACTTTGGGCAGTGTGGCCATTTTCATGACATTTATTTTTTCCTATAATGGAATGTTTTTTCCATTCGTTTGTGTGCTCTTTTATTTCCTTCAACAGTAGTTTACCACTAGCCAGACTAATAAAGAAGAAAAGAGGGGAATCAAATAGGCACAATAAAAAATGACAATGGGGTATCACCACTGATCCCACCAAAATACAAACTACCACCAGAGAATACTATAAACACCTCTATGCAAATAAACCTGAAAATCTACAAGAAATTGATAAATTCCTGAACCTATACACCCTCCCAAGACTAAACCAGGAAGTTGAATCCCCAAAGAGATGAATAACAAGTTCTAAAATTGAGATAGTAACTAATACCCTACACCTAAAAAAAGCTGAGGACCAGATGGATTCACAGCCAAATTCTACCAGAGGTACAAAGGGAAACTGGTACTATTCCTTCTGAAACGATTCCAAACAATAGAAAAAGAGGGACTCCTCCCTAACCCATTTTATGAGACCAATATCATCCTGATACCAAAACCAGGCAGAGACACAACTAAAAAAGAACATTTCAGGCCAGTGTTCCTGATGAACATTGATGCGAAAATCCTCAGAAAAATAATGGCTAACCAAATCCAACAGCACATCAAAGCATATCCACCACTATCAGGTCAGCTTCATACCTGGGATGCAAGGCTTGTTCAACATACACAAATCAATAAATGCAATCCATCACATAAACAGAACCAGTGACAAAAACCATGTGATTATCTCAATACATGAAGAAAAGGCCTTAGATAAAATTCAACACCCCTTCATGCTAAAAACTCTCAAAAACTAGGTACTGATGGAACATATCTCAAAATAATAAGAGCTATTTATAACAAACCTACAGCCAATATTATACTAAATAGGTAAAAGCTAGATGCATTCCCTTTGAAAAGCAGTACAAGATAAGGATGCCCTCTCTCATCATTCCTATCCAACATAGTATTGCAAGTTCTGGTCAGGGCAATCAGGCAAGAGAAAGAAATATAGGGTACACAAATAGGAAGAGAGGAATTCAAATAGTCTTTTTTTGCAGATGACATTTTTAACCCAGGCAGGGCTGCATACTCAGCTGTCTTCCCATTCCGATGAGGTCTTTGGCCTCCCTTTATCCCGAAGAATGGGAAAAGGAGCCCCAGAGATGTGGTGAGCTTACCATTTGAATAAATATCATGGACCCAAAGAGTTTTGCAGAAAAGCAATTTATTAGGCAGAGATAAAGAGAGGAAGAGAGACAGCTCCCATGCTGACCTGGGAGGGAAACCAGAGAAGGAGTCTGTATAGGGAGGGAGCAGCAGGATTTTCACCCTTGAGTTATTCCCTCTCCATTCATGTTCTCATCCAATGAGAGGAGTTCTTTCAAACTTCCTCTAGAGTGATTCATCTTTGACTCTGATACCAGATTGGCTGCTTGGTCCACAACAGAGCCCCCTCCTCCGAGAGCTTTCTGCAGGCTTTTTGGACAAAGATGTTCATCTGGATTTCTCTATGTAGTCTGCGCAATCCTAGACAGAGGACTTTACATTTGAAACCCCTCTGTTTCCTGGTTGGAGGGATGGAGCCTGTAAACTCCTGCCTTAGAAACCACACCCATTGTGGACCCAAAAAGAGTCCCTCAACATGATTGTATATTTAGAAAACCCCATTGTCTCAGCCCAAAACCTCCTTAAACTGATAAGCACCTTCAGTAAAGTCTCAAGATACAAGATCAATGTGCAAAAACCACAAGCATTCCTATACATCAGTAATAGAGAGTCAAATCATGAGTGAACTCCTGTTCACAATTGCTACAAAGAAAATAAAATATCTAGGAATACAACTTAAGAGAGATGTGAAGGACCTTTGCTTTCAACTTTTTATGCCTAATTTTTATTAGTGCCTCATGTAAAAGATTATAGTAAGATTCAAAATACAGTTTGACATCTTTTTGTAACATGGCACTTGTTACGATCACTAATGTATGTCTTCTTTTCATTTTCATACTTTGTACTTTCAGTGTGTCCCGCTTTTGCCACACTTCTTTCTTTTTTCTTCCCTGACTTGAATTTTATATATTGTATTTACTTGTTTGTTTACTCTTCTCATTTGCCTTCCATCTACTGGTTTAGAAGTAAACATTTATTTCTATTCAATTAGAACTCTCCAACTCAACTCTCAAAATTGTAACGTACACATTTAATACCGTGAATTATGAATCAATCAACAGCTTAGCCAATCTACTCACACTCACAAACAAGAATACTTTAGAACATTTGGTCTAAGATCAACCCATAGCAACTTGCATTATTATAGTTTATATTTTGGTTCTGCCCTAATTTTATTTATTTTACTTTACTTTATTTTTGAGACAAAGTCTCACTCTTTAGCCCAGGCTGGAGTGCAGTGGTAGGATCTAGGTTCACTGTTACCTCTGCCTCACGGATTCCAGCAATTCTCATGACTTGGTTTCCTGAGTAGCTGTAATTACAGGAGTGTATGACTACATCTGATTATTTTTTGCATTTTTGTCGAAATAGCAAATATTTTCTTTTTTGTTCTTCTCACCATTATTTTTTGGATCTCAGATTTTCCACCTGAAGAAAGTTTCCTTCATTCGTCTATGGCTGCATGTACTTTGTAAGTCCTTTTAATGGAAGTTGGTATGGGATAAATTCTATTCATTTCATCTATCTGTGAAGTTCTCATTGAAACTTTTCTCTTGGTATATAATTTTGTTTTGGGTACATCCTTCTATTTAACATCTATTTTTCTTTATCACTTAGAAAATATTGCTCATCATTCTTCTGACTCCTGTTGTTAGCTGCTGCTAAATTGGCTGTTGGTCTACTTGTAATTTATTTATACTTATCTACCTTTTCTTTTTGATCAGTTTTAAATATTCTTTATTATGTGTCTAGGCATGGTTTTATTTATTGTATTGACATCCACTGGGCTTTCTGTCTTTTATCCCTAATATAAAGTATTATGCCATATTTTTCAAATATTGCCTCTTCTGAGTGTAATAGTTTCTCCTGACATTTTGCATACATCAGGCCTTCTTGGTATGTGTTTCATGACTTGTAATATCACTTCTGTATTTTCTATTATACTATCTATCTGGTCTTCATTCTGGTAATTTCCTCAAATATGTCTTCCAGCTTATCAAAGCTTTTTAAATTGCCTTTAAAAATATTTTTCACCTATCACATGAGAGATCAAATCTCTTTTAAATATGCTTAACAATATGCCTGTTGAATTGTTAATTATCACATTTTATCTATCTAAAAGCTCTATTTGATTTTTTTAGATAGACTCTTTTTCTTTACATGTACATTTAATATTTTCTTGTATAGCTTTAAGCATAATATGTATTTTATACATAGTATGTTATCTATAAGACTTATTGCTTCTCCAATAACTTTACTATTATCAGTCTGAGTTCCTCTCATTTAGGGCTTTACTGTTTGCTCTTAATATGGCATTTCCCCTTTATTATGTGTGTGTTTGTGTATGTGTACTCATTTTCTAAGAATCTTGAAGACAATATTAGAGGCCTGTGTTTAAAGTGCCTAACTCCAGAGATAATTTGCTTTCTTTCTCTTCAACATACATGAGCATTAGCAATGTCAGTCCACTCTATATTTTCATTTTTCAAATCCCAGAGAGGTTGGTCTTGTGAGTAGAAATTTTTAATAGATAAATTTAAAAAAATTATTCCTCTCAACTGAATGATATTGTTGAAACAACTTAGTATGCAACCCTCTCTTAGAGTGCACATATTTTCTCCCAAGTTTACCAAGAGATTTTAGTAGTTTGAAGTTTATGGCTTTATTTCATGTATTTCTGATCTCTTTTCATCCTATTTAAATCCCAGGCTTTGTCTGCTGTTCCCTAGATCTGAACATTCAGTTAAAACCCAGGTTCTACCTAATAACTGTTTATCAGATTAAATTCTAAGTCTAGGGTTTGCCAATTCCTATGAATTTGAGGTTCTTAAATTTTGGTTTTGAATTGTGTTCTTTATTGCCAAATTGTTCATCTATGCTTTGTTATTTTTTTAATTTTACAAACATTATCCAGAATTTTTATGCTCTGAACCAGGAAGAACTTCACTGAACATCAAATTTGTAATATTATTACATATAAATGTCCTCCATTAAGATTTTACTTCAGAAGTTATATTCTAAATTTTCCATTTGATTCATTTTCAGAAGCATTTGCTCTTGCTTCTTAATTCTTTATACTTGTTTTGGATTTGTATAATATCCTCTGTCTTTTTGAAAATAGAAAATATATTCATTTTAAAGGTATTTATTTATTATTTATTATTTTCTTCTTTTTTTATTTTTTGGCTTTTTGTTTGTTTTTTTCCTTTTTGTGGAGAACAGGGTCTAGCCATATTGCCCAGGCAGGTCTCGAACTCCTGGGCTCAAGCTATCCTCCCCACTCTGACTCCCTAAGAGCTGGGATTACAGGCATGAACCACAGCACCCGGCTGTTTTATTATTTTCTTGTGTAGTTTCTTTAGACTGTTGGGATTGGTGAAATTTAAAAAAAAAAACACTCAAAAGTGTAGGATAGTAAAAATGTACCTTGTTTTGCAACCTCCATCAGAGTTGGCTGACCCTGAAATATGCAATTTTGGACAGTTAAAAAAATAAAAGATGTACAAAATATAATCCTGAAATTTCCCTTATTATATATAAAAGTATAAAAAAAGAAAAACGATTTCAAAGAAAAACTAATATATCCCATTATAGTTATGTTATAAAGAAATGCAAATTGAGTTCCTAGGACTCTGTAGCCTACTCTAAGCTTGCCTACAATGCATCCGTACAGTCTGTACATCCTACAATCCATCATATCTCTTCTCATCATTAGAGGACTGTATGAGCTATTAATCTACTGTATGACAGTAGAGTATTCTGTGGGCAAAGCCATCTCATAGTGGTACTGTGTCTTAATTTTGTACTTGGTGAGCTCATAGTGGGTCAGTACTAGAGAGGAAAAACCAGATTCTGCAAGTAACGCGGCAGAAGTGATCTGGTAGCTTCTGCTAAGGAGAAGCAACTCAGGTTAATGATGTCTGTAGAGTGCTAGAGACATCAAAATATCCATAATCAAACTAAAGTGGGTGATGCTCTAACTTCTCCTCTTTGGTGGTCTCTTTCTTGTCAATGTATCCTTTGGCAATACTTTTGAGAATTTTACTGATGCAAACATAATTTTTTTATAGGTATTGTATGTGGACAAGTGCATTATTTCACGCTTCTGTGCCCACCTTTTATATGCTTCCTCAAATTCACTAGTAAAGGGAATGGTGTCTATCTATTAGCCATTTGTACTTTAACTTACTTGCTTTTAGAATAAAAATTTTAGGATGTTCAATGCACGTGTCTGCCACATTTATGCTGTTTTACATCTTACCATGTTCTGTTTCTTTCAAACTTGTAGCTATGGAAACATTTATCATTTTTCTTGCTTTTCAATGCAATAGCTGAGCATAATGTTTTCTCTTATGCAGTGACATTTAGTGGTATTAGATAGTGAAATGAACTTGAATTCTGAATGGAGGCTCAGCAAGTGTTATAGTTACAAAAAGTACCTGGAAGGGCTAATCATCATGATAAATGACCCACTGTGAGCTGGTGGAAGAAGTACAATGAATTATCACTAGCTGCTTTTGAATCACAATTGTGTTTTATGATGTTAACAGATACCTGACCAAATGCCGAAATGGAAAAAATTAGAATGAAGAGGCTGGTATGCTGAAATCTTGCTTTATCTTGATTTGATGTAGAATGCACACAATGTGCCAAGATACGGTTATTTTGAATCTTCCCCAATCAGAAATCCTTCTGTATATTTTCTTTCACTGGAACATGTGGCATGAGTATCAATAGCCCATGAAAAAATTTATGAATAGGGAGGATTTTTAAAAAATTTATACTTCAAGTGATTTATTGATGAATAACTCAGATAGAATATACTAGTACCTCAGGATACATTTAGTCTTTACAACAATTTTTGAAGTGGACATGTTATTTTTAAAGTATAGAGGAGGAAACTTTGGTTCAGAAAGACTTAAATAATTTACATAGCAGTACGATATGTGTTTTCTGATACAATGTAAGTATACAGTATATATTAATCTCTATTCTTTCTGATCAGCTCCTCAGGTGGAAGGTTGTATTTAGCTCTATCATATATTTTCAGACAGAATAATTGAATTATGTAGCTGTCATTTGGGAGACTGTTGTTGCAGAAAACATAACTAGGTCCTCCTTGGGGCCTCTTTATATTCTCTTTCATTTTTTTGGACTTGTGAACAGGTTTCTAGTCTCAGAGTTATTATTTTATGACCAAATCTATTTGGGTACAAGTAAGAGAAAAAAACAAAGTGAAAAAAAATGTTAACTCTTTTAAATCCATGAAAGCATGTGCATATGAGGAGACCCTTTCAAGAGCTCATTTAAAATTGCTTTTATTTGCTTTCAAAACTTGCTGAATATCAGAATCACTTATATGTGAAATGCTGTCATCCAAAACCCCACTGTTGGCTGGAGGAGTGGCAGTAAAGCCCAGTAGGTATGTAACCAGGTCTTAGCTCAGGACTCAGCTCCCTCCAGGATGTGATGTGCCCTGAGGTTCTTGGGCTCTCTGGCCCCAGGAATGGGGAAGAAGCCCTGGTGGCACAATGAGCTTATGGGTCTGACCAAAGAGTTTTGCAGAGAGCAATTTATTAGGCAGAGAGAGAGAAAGAGAGAGAAGTAGAGAGAGCTCCCATGCTGTTGTGGGAGGGGATCCCAGAGAGGGAAATCCACACAGGTAAGGGGCAGTGGGGTTATAACCTTGAATTTATTCCTGCCCCATTCATGTTTTTGTCCAATGAAAGGAGTTCTTTCAAACTTTCTCGGGAGTGACTGATCTTTGACTCTGATCCCAGATCAGTTGCTTGAGCCTACAACAGAGTCCCTCCTTCCAGGGCTTTTGGCCAGCTTTCTGAACAAAGGAAGCTCACCTGGAATTTTACTCAGTCCGGGAAAGTTAGACAAAGAACTCTAGGTTCCCGGATGGGAAGACAGATGGAGGTATGGTGCTGGGAAGTTCTTGCCTTTGAAACCACACCCCTTGTGGACCCCAGAAGAGAAGTTAACACAGTCCCTGAGGTGAAAGTAGTCCAGAGCCTGAGTTAGAAAGCCCAGGATACTTTCCAACTGTGCAGTAATTAGCTCTTAAAACTTAAAATTCCTCATCTGGATACAGGAGTTAATAGAATTGTATGATCCCTGTGTGAGGTTTAAATGGAACAATATCTGAAAGATCTTAGAACTGTGCCAGGCACACAGAAAGTTCTAAATAAAAGTTAATTCTTGATATTCTGTACATTTTTAAAAATCACAAGGCCAAGAGTACAAGAGAACCATCATTCTAAATTACATGTAGTTCAAATTTGGCTTTTAGCTTAGATTGTTGCTGCAATAAGGCTGGGTTGCTTTCAATAGATCTGTCAATCTAGTAAAGCAAGAGAGTGAATTGCATACACACACACGCATACACACACACACTCACAATGTCACATACAGACACCCATGCACATGCACAGGCACATATACCCCCAGAAAGAAAATGATGAGTTTAATACAGAAATTGTCAGCAATTGTGTTAGTAATATACTCCATACTACAGTTAAAGAGCATAGATTGACAGACAGGATAAGGGTCTCAGCAGAATTAAACCATGTGGTTTGGGGCAGATAAAAGATCCTGAATAAATATCTCTGTCCCTCTATATATAATACCACTGTTCCCATAATAATTGTTAACAAGTCACTAAGCAAAAAATGTACATCTACATATCTATATTCAGAATTATCTGGTAAATTTGGTGAAGCACTTGTTAATTGATTTTGGATATTTTAACTCTAAAGCATTTTATTTTTAATATTTGTATTTTTAGAGATATTTATAAAACTGAGCTATCTAGGCTGATACGTGATGAATGGGTTAGGTGTCCAATAATTTGATGATGGCATTGTAGGATAAAAGCACTTTTATTTCTTTGGGACCCTCACTTAATAGATATTTAATTTTTATCCTAAGACTTAGTATAATTAAGTCAAGCATCAGACATTTAGTTTTCAAAATCTTCAAACACCACATCTTTTTTTCCTTTTTTATCACCTAATTAAATTTGTGCATCTAAGTAATCAAGACTCTGAACGCCTAACCTCTATATTCACAGGTAGAGGTCTATAAAGCAGTTGTTGCTGAGGATGTCAAAAACAGATACAATTTGATGTATTTTAAGATGCCTGTGTGCACACATTATGTACCTGTGAACAAAAGTTTGTGGGTAGCAGTTGTTTCAACTCCTACATCTTTGTTATCTTGAGTCATACTTTTCACCTTTATACACTTGACTCTAATGAGATACTGCATGCCATTTCTTTGAGGTGAAATACAAGATAAGAAAAATATATATATTTTAAGTCATGGGGAAGTGCAAATATTTTCTGTGTGAGGCAATAATGCAAACTAACTTGTCAAGTTTGGCATCAAATAATCCTTAGAGTGTTTCGTAGGGTGGTTACAAGTGCCTAAATTCTCAAATGTTTCTCTGGCCTAACATTCTTCAACTTTAGTGTGTAAGAGAATTACAATAATAGAGTGTTCACGATAAAGGTTCTCTCGCTTCCTCTTTAAACTGTGATTTGGTAGACTTCCTCTGGAATAAGGAAATTACTATGTTTATCAGTTGTCTCAAGTGATTCTGATGCATGAAGCTGTTGACTGATAACTACTCTCTGAGAAGCCCCAGGTTAGCCCTGTCAGAATGTGTTGTGCCATTGTTAGAAGGCCATTTACTCATGTTAATCTCAGAATTGAAGAACTTAAGCACCCAGTTTACTCTGTCATATCATCAGGTTAGTTTAGGCAAAAATCCTATTCATTCTGAAGAAAAGATGAGTGGAAGCAATACAAACCTAAGAAAGGCAAAAATATAAATTCAGTCTTTAAAAACTCCTTTCTGTATCTGCAAAGCACACAAATAGGAAATGTGTAGAGAATTGGCTTTGGAAGTAAAGTTCTACAAGCAAGAAGGATCCTTCAGTGAAATAACCTTTCATTAGTTTTTGCTTTACTGATTCTCAGAGCCTAATGTGAGAGTATTTAAGTAGTTATATCAATGGCTCTCAAACTTTAGCATCTAGAATCATCTAGAATTGTTAAAAAATACAACTTGCTGGGACCCAAAGTTTCTGATGAACATAATGAGATGGTGCTCAAAATTTGAACTTCTAAAGATTTCCTAATTGATGCTATTGGTGCTGATCATGGACCACATTTTAAGAACCATTTAGGTGTACTAAGCAGATGCCATTGTTTTGGACATTTATCTATTTTTGTACTATTTTTTAAGAGCTATTTTTCCCCAGCAATCTCAAGGCAACTTCAGTAATGTCTCATTTTCCTCTCAAATTAAAACTATTGAAGACATACAGACTGAAAATGAAACTAGGATATAACCTATAATAAGTGAAGCGATTTGATTTAAGTATAAAAGCTTTTTGCAGCTTTTGGAAGCTAAGAAGTTGTATTCTTAAATTCAATGAAATGAAAAATTAGAGAACTGTAACTTCATGGTGCTATAACACTTATAACTCACTGGAAAGCTTGCTGAAGTTTCAGGGGTTGCAAGGAAGGGGCAAGACAGCAGTGATGAGGTAGAGGAAGAAGCTGGAATAAACTAACCTGGCTGTGGACCTTTTAAAGAGAACCAGGTATTGCAAAACTCAGGAGGTAATTTTGACTCATGAAGAGATTATCTTTTTGTCGTCAAGATTTCTTATTACTCAATGAATCTTCACACCTCAGGCATCAATGAGGGCATCATGGTTTACTGGATCTCAGAAGGAAGGTGCAGCAGGAAAAAAAAGCATTCAATGAGTGGCAAGTATAATAGCAGAATTGGAAGGATAATCAGAGCTAGCTTGTTTTGTTTAGCAGTCATTCAGCTCTCAGAATATATATAGCAAAACAAATGTCAGTGTGGTTTTCAGGATGAATACAGCAGAGATGGTGCTACAGAAGTGTCATGAGCTCCAGAGTGGAAAGGGTGTAGTAGAAGGTTTGCTTCTGCAGACGTAGCTTGGGATCTGGTATGGCACAGAGAATATGTAGCCCTGAAATGTTCTCCTTACAGATGGAATAAAAAGGGAACAGCTGCCATGTAGATAGACTGATGGTTGGAGACCAGGTGACAAGGAAAAGACCTTGCTGGATGCCAATGAGTGCAAATGACCATTGGACCCAGGACTAAATGCATTTGACACCAACACATAGCTTTCTTGTGGCACTCACAAAGGCCCTTAAAGCAAATATATAATTAAAGGAGGAGCAAGAAGGCAGTGAGTTTCTAAAATGGCTGAGATTTACTTCTTGTCAACAATTTTACTAGGAGCTCAAACAAACAACAAAAAAAATAAACTCAAATGGAGAAAAAGAAAAGAAATTGCACTTCTTGCACATTTTGACTTTGTAACCTGACATTTGTATCTGCTCTGTGGAGGGAGGAAAACAATTCTCTCTAGCATGTATGAAATTTTTGGTAGTAACCAAATTTGCATATCAGAAAGGATGGTACTCAGTAGTGGTATTTCTATTCCTTCCTGGTGAGAATTTAGGAGTCAGTTTAAAATAGGAAGATGCAGCTTTAGGGGTAAAGGGATGACAGAACTAAGAATCGTGACCACTTGCATCAACATGACCTATCTATTAAGACTACGAAGGAGGCCATTCTGCAAACCAATGAACAGTTCTGCCTTTGTTTCCGTTAATTTCCAAGAATAAATTTATTTGAGAAAACCATTTAGTTACCAGGACAACAGCTCACCTACCAAACAGCAGTTCACTTTACATGACTTTCTTCAAACCCTTGCCTATTATTTGCATTAATCTATAACATCACTAAACATTCTCAATTCCAATGTTTCCCAAATTGAAAGAGTCTCATTAAATCTCTTGATCTCAGATTCTAAAACCTCACATATTCTCCACTGTTTACCCTCTCCTGAGACATTGCCAAGATTCTGCCAAGGTGGTGTTATTGCTAATTGCAGTGTGTTCTGATAAAACTAGCTTTGCTTTATTAATAGATTTTCTTATTACATTTTTGAGCATTCAAGAGAACAAACAGTATTTTTATTTATTTATACAGCCATTCATTCAGTAAGGCCTTATTGAATAGTTACTATGTACTAAGCATTTTGCTAAATATTTGGGATTCAGAAATGAAAAGGCAAAAAACAAAAAAAGACTTGGTTTCTGAATTTGGTGTCTATAGGGAGAAACCACAAGTACATAGAACAAATAAATAGAATTTAATGTTAAAGAGTGAGGCCAGGCATGGTGGCTCATGCCTGTAATCCCAGCACTTTGGGAGGCTGAGGTTGGTGGATCACCTGAGGTCAAGAATTCAAGACCAACCTGACCAATATGGTGAAACCCCTTCTCTACTAAAAATACAAAAATTAGCTGGGCATGGTGGCTGGCCCCTGTAATCCCAGCTACTCAGGAGGCTGAGGCAGGAGAATGGCTTGAATCTGGGAGGCAGAGGTCACAGTGAGCTGAGATCCCACCACTGTACTCCAGTCTGGGCAACAGAGTGAGACTCCATTTTTTAAAAAATACTAAAGATTGACTAGATATGAGTTAATCACAGAATGGTTTGGGGAGACAAGCTGAGACTTCTTACTCCAATTGAAGTTTAGAGAATTAAGGAACCTTAATTTAGATTTTGTTAACCAGGCTAAAAGGAAGGCACACAGAAAAAGCTGAGAAGGGAGAAATCCGTGTGGAAGAACATGATGCATTTGAGGACTCCTAAGTAGATCAGAGGGACTGGAGATCCGGAGGAAGTTAAGTGACAAGAGTAAAAGCAGGAGAAATAGGATGGGCAGGGGTGGGAGGCGTGGTGTGGGGATCCTGAAGAACCTGAATGCCACACTGAAGAGTGAGAATTTAATTTACAAAGAGAAGGAGAAAGCGATGAATTTCAAGCAGGGGAAACTTGTGCTTAATTAGCACTATAGGAATGTAATTCTGTGGCAGCAGTGGGAAAATGGATAGGATGCAGATGAGTTTGAGGTGGGTAATGCCAAGTTCTACTTATTCTCTTTGCAGGTCTTAGCTGAGCTGCTATAGCAGAGATGAAGGAAAGGGGAGTGGAAAATTTTAAGGACAGAAAACCAGCAAGAATCAGTGACTGAATTTAAAGCCTTGTTATTTGTGGGGGCAGATCAAGGGACAATAAACTTGTGAGGTCTGATCTATAAATATTTAAACTTCTAGTGAAAATATAGAACAAAAAGCCAAGGAAGAAAAAATGTCAGGTTCTGTTGAACAGCTGTACTGCAGTGATTATCAGGCCCACACACTACAATTGTTTCAAAGGGCCTGGAAAATTCCCTGCCTGGTGAGGTGTAGACAACTCGGGAAGTGTCTCTTGAGTGCATGCTGTCAAACGAATAGTTGTTATCTTTATTCAGCATTTGTTTTCCTAAATCAGCTTCAACTTATTTAACTGAGGCATTAAAAATAAATACAGACACACACACACATAATCCAAAATAATTTTTATCATAAAAATTGGAGAGATATATATTGCAAAAGAAAACTCTATGTCTTGTGTTTTAGCTGGGTAGAGGAAGAGGAAAATAATTACCCGGAACAAATTACTGGTTTTTTTCTTTAGAAGACACAAAATAAAATAACCTCCTTAACACCACTGAAATAGCTAGTCTTTTTGTAAAGTTAAACTACAGAAAAAGATTTTTTAGCCGCATTTTTATGGTGTAATTGCCATATTTACAATTTTCTCTCTCCCGTGAAATTGAGCATATGTTCTGTTATGTTCCATGCCTCCCAGATGAACAAGGAGTATGATTGGTAGTAAATGTAAGTGGAGATTTGTTCTTAAGTTTTTATAGAATAGAAATAAGAAAAGAAATGCTAACCTCTGAAACTGAAGGTTGGTAGTTATTGTTGAACAAATAATATTAAAATGTATGGAAACTTCCAAATCACATTATTTTGAATTATGAAAATGCAGCCCTTTGGAGAATTTGGAAACCAAGGTACATCAAAAATTTAATATATGTTATATACCAAGTTCCAACATTTGGAAGCCTTAATAAAGTAGGATTTATACATTTAAGACTTGTCGTTATAGTAAACCCTGGCATTTGTGACAATAACAATAAACTTGGAAGACATCATGCTAAACAAAATAAACCAGACACAGGAAGACAAATACTGCATAAAGTCATTTATATGTGGAATCTAAAATAGTCCAACTCAGAAACAGACAGTAGAATCATGGTTACCAGGGGCTGAGGATTAAGGGAAAAGGGAAGATCTTGGTCAAAGAATACAAACTATCAGTTATTCCAAATGAATAAATTCTGGAGAGCTAGTGTACAGCATGATACATTTACATTATTAACCATAGTTAATAATATATAATTTAAATTTGCTCAAAATAGATCTTAAATATTCTCATTACACACACACACACACACACACAATAACTATCTGGGTGATAAATGTATTAATTGGCTTGATTGTAGTAATTATTTCAAATGTACATGTATATCAAATTACCACATTATATATCTTAAGTAGATATAATTTTAATGTGTCAACCATACCTCAGTAAAGCTGGAAAAAAACTCTCTTTATTCTATATAAATGTATCTATCATATTGATGTTCAAAGGAACTTTATATCAGTATGAATTTTGGAAACTTAGGCAGTTAAAGTGTATAGGATCTTCTTTTGCGAATAGGACATGATTGTTATTTAATCCAAATGTATGAAATTCGATATGGAATATTGGATTTCTTGTAATCTTTATATATTTTCTAATATTGTTATGTGGGCTTATTTATCCTTATTTCCTTTATAAAAGAGAAATGAGGTAAAAGCCTCAAACTGGAAGAATTTTCTCAAACATATATATGTTACATGGAGAATATTGCTGAATGAACTAAGCACTACACAGTATGTTTTCTTTATAATTATTGATGTTTAAAAAATTTCCTAACACCCTCAGAATACTTTATTATTACAATGAATATGGCTTTGTTGAAACATTAATGTTAGAAGACTTAAGTCTACTTCTTATGCCATGGAGAAAGATCATGTACATGTGACATAACCGTGAGATACATACTGTCACCCCAGCCTTTGCAACGTTACTGCCTGCTATTTCTTCCTTTAAAATAACATTTGCCTTTAGTACTCATATGTTTCTCAGGTTAGATATGAAACTGGAGTAACATGGTGTAAGTTCTAGTCTCATCCATAGTACTCCTCATGGTCCTGAGTATCTTGGGCAAATCTTTTGGCTTCTTTAAACTTCATGGGTTTTGGCCATTAAAAGATAGCATTGCTGAGATAATATTTAGCTCCTTTGTAGCTCTAACCATCAAAGTTTCCATGATCCCAGTCCTCTCTTCATGGTCTTCTATTCTGATTCACTTGAGTTACCTACTTATAACTTTCTTGTTGCTTCTTAGCCACAATTTTTAAAACAAAAACAAATAAGCACTAGCTTCTATAATTAAGATTTCTCAACAGTTTCTATAATACATTTGATAAATTTGATAGGTTTTGAAAAACTGTCGATTATGTCATTACACACACATAGATAGAAAACCCTGTGAAATAATGAGGTCCCATTGAAACAATGTGCTAGGGTGTGCACACATGTGTGCATTCTGGGGTGCTAAGAGAGCCATATGGCTAGCAGGCTCTGCGGAGTCATAACATTGACATCTTGCTACTTTATACCCTTCTTTTCAATTTCCAGTCCCTGTCCTCTCAACAGGATCATGTGCAACAGAAGCTCAAAGCACACAGGTGACATTGCCATTGCATCCATGCTGCACATGCATGCAGAAAGCCAGTAAAGGGGCCAGTCTTCCATATTAGTTGTTAGCTGCCTACACCCTAGCTTAAGCAGGCCAGAGGGATACACTGCAGAATCGGTATGAGAAAATGTATAATAGTAGTCTCCTTTCTTGTCTCCTCCCAGTGGGTGAAATTCAGAGAATTAACTTAGTAAGTTACAACATGCCTCTTGTTTTCCTGCTTGCTGCCTTTTCTACCCTACCCTTCGTTATCACTGAAATAGCAATTGAACTTGGTGTTCTTCTCAGGTGTGAAAATTGCTCTACAAAAAGATGCCTTGCTCTGATAAAGCACTTAAAGTTTCACACACACACCGCTTCTTCTCATCTATTGCTATAAACAGGAAGGTTGCAGTTTTTTGTCAAATACATTGTGAATTTATTTACAATTGTTTCAAATCATACAAAAACAACACAGAGAATTCACGTATGTTCACCTACCACCAGAGAATGATTAGTTGTAAACCTAGAAAGTCATACAATGAATTAAAAAATCTTGTGTATGTATACCTGTAATGCAAAAATTAATCAACTTGGGTCCTTTCCACCCTCCTTTTTTTTTTCACCCCCCTTTAGAGTAAACTTCTATTTATTCTTTTTCTTTTCTTTTTTTTTTTTTTTTTGAAAAAAAAAAAAAGAAAGAAAGAAAAAAAAGAATAAAAGAGAGGAAGAAAGAGGATGAGGAAGAGGGAGGGACAATGGCAGTGTTGCTTTCTTGCCCAGGCTAGAATGCAGTCTAAAAATGGGTATTGAAAACCTCTTTTATGCCAATAATTGTGCTTAATAATGGAGACAGGAAAAAATGAGGGAAGAAAATAACAAACAAGCAGCCAACCAATATTTCACCCTCTACCTCTTGGCTGCTTGTTTGAACAATTTGTGTTCTTGATTCTTCATTTTCCCTTTTCTGAGACAGACATATAAACCAAAAATTGAAAAAAAATGGGGAAATAATGGGAAGTTTATCAATATTAATATAAACCTCATTTTATGTATTTCTTATTTTTTGCTCAGTCTTATAGAGGTTCTAGATAAACTTCATTTTAAACTTGATTATAAACTAAAATGTTGCTGAGAAACTGTTTTCTTCACTGTTTTATAAAGCATAAAAACACATTCACCATTTTTAATATAGTATTCCTTTCTTTAATTAAAAATGTCACTTCTTAGCCTGGGAAACATAGTAAGACTTCTTCTCTACTTAAAAAAAAAAAAAAGAAGAAGAAGAAGAATCAGGTAGGTGTGGTGGCATGTGCTTCTAGTCCCAGGGTACTGAGGATAACTGGTGCCCAAGAGGTTGAGGCTGCAGTGAGCTGTGATGGTGCCACTGCACTCTGTCCTGGATGACAAAGAGAGACCATGTCTCAAACAAAATATTTTAAATGTCATTTCTCTCTATCTGCACACCGTTCTTCATCTACATGCCTACATGAATATTCAGTCAGTCATTAGAAAATCTGCTAAATTAGGGCAATTCTTTTCCAATTATACATTGCAAGAATTCGAGCATCCTCAGCTTTTGCCTAAACAGTAGTTGTGTAACAAACCAAAATGCTTCTACAAATCTCCAAAACATATCTCAGTTTGTGTTTTTTTTTTCTCTTGAAAACTGTTGATTTAAAGCCCAGATATGGGGGTGTAATTTTTCTAATGAACAGTGGAGATATACCCTGTGGAATTTGAGAGGGAAATATTCTCAGAGACAAGAGTGAGTCCAGGGTAGGGAAAGTAGAGTCAAGATCTGGTTTAAGCATTCGTGGAGGATCTTTTTGAAGAGCTTACTATTTTTGTCTGTGTTTTTCCATTACATTTTATGGACTGAGATGGGAATAGGAGGCAGTTGTAGGGAATATTGAGCTTATCCTTTTGTATTAGTAACTTTCTCTATCATCTCAAACTTTGAATTAACTAGTCGCAGCCTCCTGATGGTCATTTTCTCCCTCTTTATTAAAGGATACATATACATAGACTTACATAGTGGCCTGTAGGAAAGACAGGGACAAATAAAAGTGTCTTGCTCTACATCCAGAGCCTGAGGCCAAAGGGAGGGTGGCTTCATCCTGTTAAGGACTAACATTCCAAAGTTCTATCCAATGTGGTGCCCACTAGCTGTGCAAGTGCTTAAAATGTGCCCGGTTCAAATGGAGGTGTTTTGTAAGTATAAAGTATGCACAGAATTTCACAGACTTTGTATGAAAATAAAACATGAATTATCTAATTAATAATTGCCATATTAGTCTCTTATTAAAGTAGAAATATTTTAAAATATTGGATTAAATTAAATGTTATTAATTTTATCTGTTTCTATGTGTTTTTTAATTGTAACTATGAAAATATTTTAAATTAGCTCTGTGTGGCTGAGTGTGGTAGTTTACTTCTTTAATCCCAGCATTTTGGGAGGCTGAGGTGGGGGGATCAGTTGAATCTAGGAGCTCCAGAGCAGCTGAGCAGGGGAACATAGTGAGACCCTCTACTAAAAATTAAAAAATTAGCTGGGCACGGTAGTTCATTCTTCTAGTCCCAGCTACTCTAGAGGCTGAGGCAGGAGGATAGCTTGAGCCCAGGAGTTTGAGGTTGCAGTAAGCCATGATGGCACCACTGCATTCCAGCCTCGGCAGCAGAGCAAGACCCAGTCTCAAAAAAATGTACTTACGTGGCCATTAGGTGGCTTACATTTAACAATGCTGATCTCAATAAAGGAACTTTAGAAAGGAAATAGGTGAGACTGAATGCTGGGTTATAAGTAATTTAACAGCTATTAACTGAGCTTCTTTGTGTCAGACACTGAGCTGGATGTTGGAAAAACAGCGGTCAATAAAACAGATTTAGGTCCTATAATTATAGTGTCAATGGTACTCTCGGGGGACAGAAGCTAATAAATTTATAAGTTACAATAGATATCATTTTGTAAAAGTAAAGGCTGTGAAGAGAGAATATAATAGGCCACGAGGGACTGTGTAATCCGAGCTCTTTGGGAGACAGAGGCAGGAGGATTGCTGAATGTCAGGAATTCAAGACCATCCTGGACAACATAGCAAGACCCAATTTATACAGAAAATAAAAATTAGCCAGACATAGTAGTTTGCACCTGTAGTCCTAGCTACTTGAAAGGTTGTGGTGGGAGTATTGCTTGAGTCCAAGAGTTTGAGGCTATGGTGGGCTATGATTGCACCACTGTACTCCAGCCTGGGTAACAGAGTAAGACCCTGTCTCTTAAAAAAAAAAAAAAAAAATTAAGAGGTTACTAGGTTGGATCAGAATGCTGTGGAAAGCCTCTCTGAGAAAATGATATTTCTATGAGGCCTGAGGTGTGACTGGGATTTAACAAGTGCTATGGACTGAATATTTGTGTCCTCTCAAAATCCATAGGTTGAAATTCTAACTTCCAAGATGCTAATGTTAGGAGGTGGGTCTTTGAGGGGGTAATTAGATCATGAAGGTAAAGCCCTCATGAATGAGATTAGCCCCGAGATCCCTTTTGCCATGTCTGCTGTGTGAGAAAACAGCAAGAAGACAGCAGTCTATGACCAGGAAGCAGTCCCCCACCAGACACCAAATCTCTTGGACTTGTCAGCTTCTAGAACTGTGAAAAATAAATTTCTGTTCTTTATAAGCCATTCAGTCTATGGTATTTTTGTAATAGCAACCCAAAGAAATGAATACAGCCAGGCGAAGCATTATAGAAAGAAGAGAATTAGATATAGAAAGAACACTGTATGCAAAGACTCTGAGGCAAGACAGAGATGACCAAGGCCAATGTGCCTAGGTGTTGCTGTAGACATGACAAAGGTGGAGATGTAGAGACAGGCATGGGCCAGATCTCTGTTGACCATGGTAACAGTTTGGAAGGGATTTAGGCAAGACAGTGACATGGTCTGCTTTATAGTTTTAAAAGGTTCCTTTTAGTGTGGTGGTGAATAGTTCAGCCACAGCAAGTGGGAATGTGGGAAGAACAATAGAGAGATGACTGTAGTTAGCACAAGTGACAGACAAGGTGTTTGTTCCTGGCAGAGCAGATGGTGCTGTTATTCTGTACCAAGGAACTTGCTGCTTGCTTTTGTTAACATAAGCCAGGTATTTTTCTTCCCTGGGTGGTGATTGGTCTGTATTATACTTACTTGTTTCCATTTGCTATTACTCTTGGGAAATCACTCCTTTACGGTTCTCTTCGAATTTTGCCAAAGACAGAAGGGGACTTTCTGATTCTCCTGCCTTATTATACTTGATTAAAGCTTCATTGCCTCTTTTTTCAAAAGTGGCATTTAAAAAGAAAGCATTCTTTCCCTGGTCTTGTCATGGGTAGATGTTATCAATTTCCTTGGTTCATAACACCAGAGAACGTTACTGCTGTTACCTTGTGCTAGTCCAGAACAGATATTTATTTTTTGCTATTGAAAATGCTTAAAAATATTTTATTTCTTTTCTTACACTGGGTGATATAAACTTGAAATCTGTATTAAACACATAAATTAACTTTAAAATATATTTAGCAGTTTATAGATATCTTAGTCCTTATTTTACTGCTATAAAGAAATATCTAAAACTGGGTAGCTTATAAAGAAAAATGGTTTGTTTGACTCAAGATTTTGATGTTTGGAAAAGCTCAAGATTGGGCATCTGGTGAGGGCTTCAGGCAGCTTCCACTCATGGCATTAGGCAAAGGGGAGACAGAGTGTACGGAGAACACATAGTGAGAGAAAAAGCAAGGGAGGGAGGAGGTACCAGGCCCTTTTTAACAATCAGCTCTCAAAGGAACTGACAAAGTATAAACTCACTCATTGCTGTGAGGATGGCGATAAGCCATTCAGGAGGGCTCTACCTCTATAACCAAATCCTTCCTATTAGGCCTCACCTCCAACATTTGAAATCAAATTTTAACATGAAGTTGGGGAACAAACATCTGACCTATAGCATTAGACAGTATTTTACATTGTTAAAAGTTAAAATATCTTTAGAGAATAACTCTCTTTTTCTGCTCATTTTCTGACCCAGTCACTGAACAGATGAACATTGCTACTTGTATTTTGTGTATTCTTCCAGAAATTATTGTTTAGGTACATTTATCTAAAGAAGAAAGCACATCCATCCTTTATTTTCTTCACACATGGGGGCATACCATAAAAACTGTTCTACACAATGGTTTTTGTTTTTATTTTTATTGAGGCATAATTTTCATTTGGTAATATAGACAGATCATAAGCCTACAGCTCATTGTGTTTTAAAAATTACATATACCAGTGTAAACCACAGACCAACTCAATCATTCAGCAAATTGTCTTAATCCTCCTCAAATTACCTCTATTCTGAATTCATCAATTTCTCAACTTCTTATCAACTCCCTTGTTACCTCCTCTGAGCTCCTGTCTTCCACCTATATTGGAATGACTTCCAAAACAATTTCTAGGCTACCACTGTTATCAAGACAATAGCAGAAAACACAATAAAAAGCAGATTATGCCATGCCATTGCTCTTATATAAAACTTACATAGGACATATTTAAAATGAAGACCCTATAAGATCCTAAATAATCTGGCCCTCCCTTACCTCTGTGCAGAATTGGCCATATATTAGGGTTGGTGAAAAGTAATGGCAAAAACCGTGATTATTTTTGCACCAACCTAATAATTTGTGGGGCTTAGCACAAAACAAAACTGCAGGGCCCCTTTTCCTGCTTTCCTACCGCCCTTCATAGGTATAAAGTATAGTTGTTTTCTTCTTTCATCGTCTCTATCAACTCGTCATGCTGTTTTAAAATTGCTATTTAATCTGGTGCTCCTGTGGCTGTCATGAGTGTACTAAGTGAAGGACTTTGCAGGGACCTGGGGCCTGCCCCATTGCTCCTTGTGCACATCTGCTGCAGCGTTCACTGGATCTTAAGATAGCTCTCTCCCCTTCCCATGAGCTTCAGGACCCAGGGGCTATACCCTAGCTGAGAACAAAGAAGCCCAGCCAGATATCTCCCTTCCCACACATCAGCAACCCCTACCCACAGCAGATGAGCAAATGCTAAGTGTATTGCAAAGTCTGTATCAGGATGTCATAGATACCTGGTTCTGGGAAGAGTGAGAGGTTTCCCCCACTGAGTCACCTAAGAAATTCAGTCTTGAGTGGGATGGCCACAGCTATATTCCAACTTGAGACACCTTGGATCATGCATGCCTAACCCTGGTCCTTCCTACTCCTCTATACAGGCATCCAGCTAGGCCCCCAGTGAGTGGGGGACAGGCTGAGAAATCAGGAGGTCCCGAAGGACCACACACATCCTAAACCTCAAGCTCTCTCAAATGCTTAATTGTCTCATGAGATTACACTTATACAAATTCAAAGATTTTGAAAAAAATTATTACTAATTTTGAAAAGACGGCCACAGAATAATCAACCCCAAAATCAGAGCCCCTCTGCATACAGGGCCCCATGTGACTATACTGGTTGCACACCTGTGAACCTAGTATTCTCTTCATCTTTCTGCCTCTTCTGCGTTGCACTGGCTTCTTGGCCGTTCTTTGTGCATGCCAGGGTGCATCCTCTAAAGCCCTTCGGATTTCCTGTTTCTTCTCCCTAGAATGCTTTTCCCGCAGTTAAATATTTGACTCATTTCTTTGCCTTCTTCAAATCTGTACCCAAATGTCACTTTCTCAAGACCTTTCACAAACAACTCATTTACAATTATCATTGCCCTGCCTCCTGTATCTACTTACTCTATTTTCAAAGTGTTTATTACCCTCGAATTTTCTATATGTTTAACTGTGTATTCTGTATTTTACTTATCATCTGCATTCCCTAGTGAAATACAAGCTCCATGAACACAGCAACTACTTTCTGTTTTGTATTCTGGTATATACTAAGAGTGCATGATATTGACTGTCTTGTGGGAGTTGATCAATAAATTTTAACTTTTGAAATGAAATAATATGAATAAAAGATTTCTATCTGGAAACAAAGTGGTGTAATTGTCTCAGAAAGGACTGCTCTATATGTGTGTATGTGTGTGTAATTGTCACACACAAACAGAGAGAAAAGAGGAGGAGGAGATATTGGTATCAGTATTTTTAAAATAACGTGTAGTTTAGAGAGAGAAATGCTATTTGCAGTTAATCAACACAAGTAGGTATTTTTCATTGTATCGAAGTGAGCAAGTCTCTGTAAAAATCAATTGATAAATAATAGCTACTTCCCCAAGGTCACATAAGCAGTAAATTATGACAAAGCCAGGATTCAAGCCGAGGTATATTTGACTCCAAAGCCAGTGTTTAATCTTGTCAGGGGTTATTTGCATTTGAAAATATATGCTTATTAATCCACGGTGAATTTCTAGTTGGTGGGCTACATGAGGGGGATAGTTTTGACTGGAAGATGTTCCCCATTGTCTAGTGCCCTTTGTTTTTTTCCCACTATGCTCTCTTCTTCTTTCACACTCCTACAATACAGAGGTAGACAGACACTGAAAAGTTGTAAATCCCTGAGTTACATGCACCCAATGTATTGCTCTATTTTTTAGGGTAGCATATGTCTAAAATCTTCTCATAACTTCCATCAGTGGCAATTTTGAATGATACAAATTATCCAAAGCTGTAGATAATCCAGAAAGTATAGACAAATGCTCAGTTATTCTGGAAAATTATCTCTTTTTCTCCATAGCACATAACAACATTGGACATGTAATATATTTTTAGTCATTTTTTGTTTATTCGGTGTCTCCATCCTCTCCATCCTCAATAAAATGTGAGTTTTATGGAGGCAGAAGTTTCTATATGTTTTCTTTTGCTCTGTATTTCCAGTGACTAGGACAGTGCCTTGGGCAGAATATGTGTCCAATATACAGAATATCTATTTTTAATTTGGGGCATTTTAACAGGAGTTCAAAATATTAAAAAGAGTCAGGTGCTTATAAAAATTTTCTTATCTGCTTAGTGGATTTGGTCTTGTAACAAATGTTTCATAATGAATAACTCATTTCTATGATGTCTGAAACTTCAGGATGGTTTGAATAGCCGTAGCAGATTAATGCATATAAATAGATAAAACTACACATAGAATTAAATAACAATAATACATTGAAATGAATTGAAGACACTTGAAAATACATCCTGGTTAATACATAAGTAAATTATATTCTTATTGCCTACATTCTCCCTAAGAGAGCTAATTTATTTTAGTGATTTTTCAGCTATTATTTCTACAGAGAAAAATTCAAAACAGTGGTTCAGTCCTTGACCCCTTTCCTTGGTTTCAGTTCCCGATCTCTTTCTTCTAGATAACTCTTAATAGACATCACCCATAAAATGTGTAAATCTAAGTCACAAGCTTTTTAAATTCAAACAACTCTTTCCTTGGAATTTCCTATTTATTACAGCACCATCAGTATTTGTTTAGTTTCCTCACTCTGAAACAATCTAGTTTGTTATTTTTGACTGACTATTAAAAGAAAATAATAAGATACTTTTTATGCTACTAAGATAATGAAGAATACTTTCTCAAAGATAATTTTTTAGGAGAACACAATAATTAAAAGGATTCTGAGAAAGGTTATTAACAGATTATACATTTAAGAGTGAGACCTACATATCAGATTTTATCAAGTGAATTCATTAGACCAGCAACAACTGTGCAGTGATGATTTCCTGTTAAATTAAAGGGCAATGGTCTTCCTCACGTATTCAGGTGATCATTTCAATCATTGAACACCTGAAGAATAGAAAATTTCCCCAGACTTTAGGAGCCCAAGATAAACATTCTAACGCACCTGGAATTGTAACTGTCACTTTTGCCTATTTTCTTAACCTTGTGAGATTTTAGTTAGTCTTTAAACAATGAGTATTATGTTAAAGAGGAGTACTAAAGGATTAGACATCTGGGGTAAAAGGCATAGTAAAACAAGTATTTTCTTAGAAAATTTAACCATATTCTTATAACTTATCAATTCTACAAGGTGTTAAGAGGCTATGTTTGAGGATGTGGACGTTAGCTAAAAAGTTTCCCAGCTTTGAATAAACCCTTCCATCATATAACTAAGTTTTGTTTGAATTTTGTAGGAATTCCAGCAAAAATCAATTTTTGAATATCAACCAGAGCACATTTCTCAGATCTTGCATTCCATGGAGTTTAGATAAACACATGTACTGGGAAGACTTTGGGCTCAATGTTTTTTTTTTGCCTCTTAGATCCTTAGGCTGCCATAGGTTCAACCATAGAGCCACTAAATGTGACCATTTAGATTACTGTCTTCCTTTTCAGAGACTGCATTTTAAAGGCCCAGCTCTACTTTTCTAGGCTTTTAAGGCACATAAATCAACTATATACAAGTCACAACTCCCATTGCCTCTCCTATGAGGAACTAACTATAAAACAAATTACGACTAAACTTAGTGGTGTAAAACAAACATTTGTTATAATCATGAATTCTGAGGGTCAGGAATTTGGATAAATTACAGCAGGGTGGCTTTTCTCTACTCAAGGAGACCTGGGGTTTCAACTGGAAGATGCAAAGTCAGAGGCCAAAATCATACAAAGACACGCACGAGAGAGAGAAAGAGTTAGGCAATTGCCATGAGACTTTAAGACTTGGCCTCAGTTACAAAACATCTCTTTTGCCTCATTCTTTTTGTCAAGACAGTCAAAAAGGCCTGCACAGGAGACAGGAAAGGAAAAGTACATTCCATCCATTGATGGCAAGGTTCTGGAGGAATCCGTGGGTCCAGAAATATTTGCGTGAACACTTTAGAAAAGTAGAATTGCCACATTATTTTTCTGGGTCTGTGTGTGAACGTTTTTTATGTATGGGATAATATGCGTCAGTCTGTGTATGAAATGATAACCTATACTACTAACAATTAGTTAATTCTAGTATCAGTTTAAGCACCAAGGCATATGACTCAGGCAGTCTTTCTTCTGGAAAGCTATAAACTCTGATGGAAACTAAATTCATTAGTTTTCTCTTTAGGAAATTTATCACAAAGTTTACTATTTTTGCCGTAATACTTGCTTGAGGATGTTGTGGTTGTTTGTAGCCAGAAGCATATTTATGTGTATTGAGGACTCTACGTTTGCATTCTAGGAAAAATATTTTCTTATACATACATTAGGGAAGTGAAAAACTAACTGGAAAGTAGACAGCGCTGGGTCTCACAGTTTGCCATTCACTAACCTTCATCCACAGCACTCAACAACTTTGTTCCATCTTTACTAGAAAAAAAGGAGGCAACAACTATTTTAGTATTAACTGCAGGTGACAAAATGTTTCCATCACAGTTAGAGACATTTTTGCCAGAGTTATTATTTTGAATGTGTTCTTCATCAAAAAATTAAGTTCTCTGTGTTTTGACTCCCCAGAGGAATCAGCTTCTCTTTTTCCTTCCTCCTTTCTTCTTAGCTTTGTTGCTTTTTTCTCCCTTCCTTCTCCTAGGTCCTACAGTTCCAGATTGAATCAGTACAATTTTATGCTCTAAAGATATAACTTGCATTGCAATAACAATGATAAGCAATTTTCATAGGAGAAAAGGTAGATTTTCCTTTGCAAATAATTTGAGATAATGAGAACCAATGGGATAAAGACTTCTAGCGAGATGAACTTCCTGTGATAACTTGAAAAATATACTATGTGTATTAGTCTGTTCCCATGCTTCTATGTAGAAATACCCAAGACTGGGTAATTTATAAAAGAAAGAAGTTTAATTGACTCATAGTTCTTCAGTCTAGGGAGGCTTCGGGGAACTAACAATCATGGTCAAAGGAGAAGCAAACATGTCTTTCTTCACAAGGTGGCAGGACAGAGAAGTGCTGAGCAAAGGGGAAAAAAGCCCCTTATAAAACCATCACATCTCATGAGAACTCACTCACTATTATGAGAACATCAGGAGGGTACCAAGCCCCATGATTCAATTATGTTCCACTGCGTCCCTCCCAAGAGACAAGGGGATGATGAGAACTGCAATTCAAGATGAGATTTGGGTAAGGATACAGCCAAACCATATCATTCCACCCCTGGCACTTCCTAAATCTCATGTCCTTATATTTCAAAGCACAATAATGCCTTTCCAACAGTCCTACAAAGCCTTAGCTTATTCTAGCATTAACCCAAAAGTTCAAGTCCAAAGTCTCATCTGAGACAAGGCAAGTCCCTTCTGCCTATTAGCCTGTAAAATCAAAAGCAAGTTAGTTACTTCCTAGATACAATGGGGACACAGGCATTGGGTAAATACAGCCATTCCAAATGTGAGAAATTGGTCAAAACAAAGGGGCTACAGGCCCCGTGCAAGTTCAAAATTCAATAGGGCATTCATTAAACCTTAAAGTTCCAAAATGATCTCCTTTGACTCCAGGTCTCATATCCAGGTGACAGTGATTCAAGAGGTAGGACCCCAAGGCCTTGGACAGCTCTACCTCTGTGGCTTTGCAGGGTACAGCTCCCCTCCCAGCTGCTTTTGCAGGCTGGCATTAAGTGCCTGCAGCTTTTCTAGGTGTATGGTACAAGTTGTCAGTGGATCTACCATTCTGGGATCTAGAGGATGATGGCCCTCTTCTCACAGCTTCATTAGTCAGTGCTCCAGTAGGGACTCCGTGTGGGGGCTCCAACCCCGCATTTCCCCTCTTCATTGCCCTAGTAGAGAATCTGCAGAAGCCTCTGCCCCTGCAGCAAACTTCTGCATGGACATCCAGGGTTTTCCATACATCCTCTGATATCTAGGCAGAGGTCCCCAAATTTCAATTCTTGTCTTCCGTGCAACCTTTGACCCAACACCATGTGGAAGCTGCCTGGGCTTGGGGCTTGCAGCCTCTTAAGCCACAGCCTGAGCTGTAACTTGGCCCTTTAGCCATTGCTGGAGCAGCTAGGATTCAGGACACTAAGTCAGAGGTTGCACATAGCATGGGGCCCTGGGCCCAGCCCAGTAAACCATTCGTCCTTCCTAGGCCTCAGGGCCTGTGATGGGAGGGACTACTGCAAACTTCACTGACATGCCCTGGAGAAACCTTTTCCCCCATTGTCTTTGTGATTAACATTTCGTTCTTTGTTAATTATGCAAATTTCTGTAGCCAGCTTAAAATTTTCCTCAGAAAATAAGTTTCTCTTTTCTACTGCATTATCAGGCTACACATTTTTCAAATCTTCATGTTCTGTCACCTCTTGAATATTTTGCTGCTAAGAAATATCTTCCACCAGATACCTTAAATTATCTCTCTCTCTTGAGTTCAGTGTTTCACAGATCTCTAGAACAGGGGCAAAAAGCCGTCAGTGTCTTTGCTAAAGTATAACAAGAGTGATGTTTACTTCAGTTCCCAAAATGTACCTCATCTTCATCTGAGACCAGCTCAGCCTGGACTTCATTGTCCATATCATTATCAGCATTCTGTTCAAAGCCATTCAACAAGTCTCTAGGGAGTTCCAAACTTTTTCACAGCTTCCTGTTTTCTTCTGAGCCCTTTGAGACTATAGGAAGTTCCAAACTTTCCCACATTTTCCTGTCTTCTTTTCAGCCCTCCAAACTATTCCAATCTGCCTGTTACCCAGTTCCAAAGTTGATTTCACATTTTTGGGTAACTTAACAGCAGTGCCCCACTACCTAGTCAGTACCAATTTATTGTATTAGTCTGTTCTCATGCTGCTATGAAGAAATATCCGAGACTGGGCAATTTTCAAAGGAAAGAGATTTAACTGACTCATAGTTCTGCAGGGATAGGGAAGCCTCAGGAAACTTACAATCATGGCAGAAGGGGAAATAAACAGGTCCTTCTTCACTAGGTGGCAGAAGAGAGAGAGGTGCAAGGCAAAGGAGGAAAATTCCCTTATAAAACCATCAGATCTTGTGAGACCTCAGTCACTATCAGGAGAACAGGATGAAGATAACACATCCATGATTCATTTACCTCCCACGGGTTCCCTCCCAAGATGTGGGGATTACAGAAACCACAGTTCAAGATGAGATTTGGGTGGGTACACACCATGTCACTGTGCTTGTCCTAGAAAAGTGTTTACTCTTAAAATGATTTCAAATCATACCAAGTACTGGGACTTGTTCCTATACAGAAAGTCAAGGCAAAGAGATCTGACACAAACTACTTAAAAGAAGGATGGAAGGCAGCTGATAACCAATTAGCTTTTTCTAGACTAACCCAGGCCAACTGTCCTGGCAACAATTACCTGGACTCAAACAATTCCATGCTCAGCCTTTGCCAACTTGGAGAAAAGTGTTTACATCTGTCCTTGCCTGGTGGTGTTTTGCCCATGGGGAAAAGAGTGCTGCTAGGAGATAAATGTTCCTCCCACTAATTATATGTCTGGCTCTCCCCTGACCACTTCAAGTGTAAATTACCTCATCATAAACAATTCCCTTTAAAAGAGCATGTAATTCCCTGTCACCACCAATTGCTTCACAGCACTCCAGGCAAACCCCAGAATTAAAGTCTTGTATCCTCCACAGACAAGACAAAAGACAAAAGAATAATGGAAAAATGCAACAAGTAATCTCCCCCCCCACCAAAAAAAAAAAAAAAACAAATCCATAGTCTTCTGCCAATATTTTAGAAAGGCACTTTAAAAGCTTTTGGAATATTGCCACACCTGGGTTTATAGTACGAGACTTCACAAGAATTCTTATTGTTCAGAATAAAATAACATGTACCTTACAGGCAAAAAATAAATGCCTGTGTCCAAATGAATATGACCTAAGTTCATTGTATATTTAAGGATTATACTTTTAAAAATGTGTTATTAATAAACAAATAAAAATATAAAAATGTTATTAGAACTAATGCAATGAAATAAAAATTTGCTGATCTTGAAAATATATTCTAATTTGTATACTGAATCAGTTCACCTTTTCCAGAGATTATATTAGAATAGAATAGGATAAAGTGCTTCTTTTAGAATGGCTTTTTCGGAATAATTATACAGGATGCTGTAATTCATAATGTATTGGTGGAGAATCCAATAAAACCTCTGGGCTCTAATACTTGAAATAGTTGAACAGAAAAAAAATTGGTAAGTATACTTGTGAAAAAATGATAGAAAGTTGATTAATAAAATTGTGTTTTATAATAAATAAAAATATCAAATTAATATAATTAAGCAATAATTATTTTACTAAGAACAATATAAAATACTATATAGACCAATAGAAATCATACCAAAATTTTGGACAATTAAGTCCTTGAGTTCTGGGATTTCACACAGTTTCCTGATTTTCACAGTTGTAAAACATTTTTTAAGAGTTTTTCCTAATAAACAGTATGTTAAACAGAGTTTTCATAAATATTTATTTAATCAATCTTCTGGGAAGATATCACCAGATTAGGTATTTTTATTGAGCACTTATTCAGTATTGAATAAATGCAAGTTCCACACTTAGAAAATGCTACCCTGAAGCAGAGCAACCAACAGTGAGGTCTCTGGACCAGCAGCATCAGCATCACCTGGGAACTTAGAGATGCAAATTCTTGGGCTTTGTCAAAATCTTACTGATTCAGAAATTTTGAAAGTGGGCCCCAACAATCTATGTTTTAATAAATCCCCAAGTGATTCTCTGACATGGGCTAGAGATTGACAGCCATTGCTGTAGAAGCAGGCAGCCTTGGGATCAAGCAAAGAGGAGGTTTTTAGGCAGAGATAGCTTGTATAAACTCCATAAATGTTGTGAGGGGCAGCATGGATTTAGACACTTCCAATAGCCAGCAACTGTAGCTGAAAAACTAATAGGTCTACATTTTTAAATGATCTAATATTAATCCTGAAGTAATACCATTGTTTTTCTAGATTTATTATTACATATATTAGAGCCATTATATGTTCTGTTGAGTTAGTAAACAAAACTTTTATCTGAAAAAAAAAATTGTGCACTTGGGATCCTAAAGAAGTTACATATTAACTCTGACTCTGTAAGATTCAAAATTTCATTTTTCATTCTAAAAATAAGCTTCTGATAAAGTAAGAATGACACCTTACTCTCCTGGCAATCATTCCTTTTGGATAAGAGGGATTCAGTGGCACAAAAACTTAAAATTTCAAGGCAGTGAATTCTTCAGAGGAAGTCCTCATTTTTTCTTTAGTAAGAAGTAGAAATAGTGCAGTGTCATCCATCTGGATAGTGTCTAAGTAATCAGAAGTTTCAATTATCTTGACATTTATTTATTAATCTATTCATTTATCATTCATCCTTTCATTCTGTATCTTTTCTGTATATATTTATTGGGTATCAAGCATTGAGTTAGAATGAGGACACAAAATACAAAAATATGTTCTCAAAAGTAAAATGGACAAAAGTGTCTGGTTATAAAATGTAAAGGCTCTTTAGGGTTTCAGAAGAAATAAACAATAACTCCTTGAGAAATTATAAAATGGACATATTGATTTATGTACCAAGAGACTATAAGTCTGAAGGGGAAAAAAAGGCCTTGCTAAATTTTTAAGTGAAAATATCAAAATATTATACAACTATAGAGCACTGATTTATAGTTTGGAAAGTGCTTATTACATCTACTTGTTAGAAAATGTATTCTATTTATATGATTCTCATCTATTTTAAATAGAGTATTTGTAATATTTATAACATTTAAAATAAAGACTCACTATATTTTAAGTAAACAATTTATTTAGAAATAATAGCTTCACATGCAGTTATAAGAAATAATACAGAGAATTCTGGAGTACTTTTTGCCCACTTTTCTTCCTATTGGGTAAAGTATAATATATTATTGACCTAGGATATTGACATGGATGCAGTCAAATTACAGAACGTTTTCATCAATACAAGGCTCTCACATACTGCCTTTTTGTAGCACTCTCACTTCCCCAGTCACCTCCACCTCTTGCTTTGTCCCTGGAAACCACAAAACTATTTTCTATTTATCTAATGTTGTTACTCCAAGAATTTTATTTAAACACAATCATACAGTATGTGGCCTTTGGGGGTTGGCTTTTTTCACTTAGCACATTTCCTTGGAGATTGCTCCAGGTCGTTGCATGTTATCAATATTCACTTTTCATTTCAGATTATATTTCATGCTATAAATGTACCAAGATTTTTAGCCATTTTTCTTGTAGAAGGATATCTATTTGCTTTTGGTGCCTTATATCTATAAAGCTGCTATAAACATTTATGTGTGGGTTTTTGTGAGAACATAATTTTCATTTCTTTGGAACAAATGCCCAAGTGTGCAATTGTTTGGCTCTGTAGTAACTGCATGTTTAGTTTTTTAATTTTAGTTTTATAGTTAGAAAATACCTGTTTTGTGACTGTAATATTCTGCATTTCCATCAGCAGTGTATGTGATCCAGTTTCTCCTCATCTTTGCCAGCATTAGTTGTCAATATTTTTCATTTTATCCCTTATGATATATATATATAATATCACATTGTTGTTTTAATTTATACTTCCCTAATAAACAATGTTGTTGAACATTTTTACATGTGCTTGTTTGCTATCTGTATATCTTCTATGAAATTCCTCTTCAAGGTGTTTTTTTTATTATTTTGCCTATTTTCAAATTGGATTGGTTTTGATTGCTGAAGTTTTTTTTTTTTTCTTTCTTTTTTTTTAATGAAAGAGAGGTTCTTATGTTACCCAGGCTGGCCTCAAACGTGTAGCCTCACCTCTTCAAGTGCCAGGAGAACTGGCCTGAGCCACGGTGTCTCCCTGTTTTGTTTTGCTTTGTTTTTGAGACAGGGTCTCTCACTCTGTCATGGCTCATTGCAACTTCAGCCTCCCAGGCTCAAGAAATTCTCATGCTTCAGCCTTCCAAGTAGGATTATTGAGTTTTGAGAGTTCTTTATATATTCTTAGATACTCATTTGGTAGTAGATATGTGATTTGCTAATATTTCCTTCAACTGTCACTTTTCTTTTGTCAAATGATTTTTCATAGGAGAAAATTTTTACTTTCGATAAAGTTTAATTTAGCTACTTTACCTTATATGGATGGTACTTTTATTACTACATCCTGTAACTCATTAGTGCTGGATCCTAAAGAGCTTCAGCTGGGTTTTTTTTGTAGAAGTTTTATCATTTTATGTTTTTCATTTATGTTTATGAATCATTTTGAGTTAATTTTTATGTAAGATATCACTCTAGGTCAATGTTTACTTTTTACACATATAGAGAAGTCAGTTGCTCAAGTAACATTTGTTAAAAGGGTATCTTTCCTTCATTGAGTTATTAATGTTTGTCAAAAATCACTCGGATGTATTTATTTGATTGTATTTCTGGGTTCTCTATTCTGTTCCACTGATCTATGTGTCTATTCCTCCATCAGTAATACCACACAGTCTTAATTACTTTAGCTATATAATGAATCTGGAATTCAGGTAAATTTCCTCTTTCTTTATTCTACTTTATTGAAATTACTTTCACAAATTCCAATTTCAGTTCTAAAATACACAAAGCATTGACAATCATTACTCCAAGCAGCAGAAATGAAAAATTCTACTTTTCTTTCCTTGGGCCCATCAAAGAATTGAGATCACGTGGCAAATTGCCCCTCCAAAATCTGGAGAGAGGTAAATCTGGAGAATCAGCCTAGAACTGCTTACCTGGAAGAGAAGTCGCTGGAGCCAAATTGATAGAGGCACTTAAGGCACTTAAAGATTTTGATTGCTGAAAGCTCAGTGTAGTTTAAGAGTGAGAGACTCCTGGAAACTTCAGTCTTACAAAAATCCCCACATTTTAATAAGATTTACTTTCAGGGGCCCCACCAGGATCACAGGTGAAGATCCAAGAAAAAATCCCTGTGGTTCTAGTAGGGAAAGGGAAAAGTAATCGTGCAATATGCCCAGAAGCTTCTTCATTTTCTTGGTCTACTCTCTAGGAAGGAAGACTATCAGAGTCTTGTCCCGGAGTTCTGAGAGAAGGACATTCTTTCCATTTCTGTCCCCATTATTCCTCCTGCCTCACCTAAGGAGGTGGAGTGGAAGAAATTATGCAATGGAAACAAAAGGGTCACGGGCCAGAACCACCACAGGTGCACTAAAAGATACCAGAAAATTACAAAACACTCCCCTCCCCCACATCTTACCATACATCAACAAGTTTCATTGTCATAATAGTGAATCGCAGCTCACAGAGCTTCAAAGCACAAACTCTGTCTGAAGAGAAATACTTAAAGAAGCCCAAAGACAACAGGGGAGACAAAAACAAGGACATTCGAGGAATATAAACCCTCTGACAACTATAGCAAAGGTAAACATTAAGTAAAGCTCAACTCCTAACTAAACCAACACAAATTCTAATGATAGAGGCTTATTCAACTGAGTGCCTATTATCCTAACCATATTTGACATTTAACAAGAAACTATAAGGCCTACTAGAGGCAAGAAGAAAGCACAGCCTAAAGAGTAAAAAGCAGTCATGGAAAACAGGGTCAGATGAAACACAGATATTAAAATTATCAGACAGACTTTCAAAATATTTAAAATAATTGGGATTAATATATTAAAGTCTCTAACAAAAAAGTTGACAAAATGAAAGAAGAAATGTATAAGCAAGGAAATGAAAATTTTAGAAACAACAAAAACACTTTTAAAAATCAACAAACAGTATAACAGAAATGAAATATGCATTGGGTGAGTTCATGAGTAAACTGGATACAGCCCAGGAAAGAATAGGTGGGCATGAAGTTAGATCCAAAAAACTATTATAAAGTGAAATTCAGAGACAGAAAACAAACACAAAAGAACCCCTAAGAATATTTTTTTTAATTATGGGATAATTTCAAGAGATATAACATATGTAATTGGAATACAGCATTGAGAAGAAAAAGAGAATGGAGCATAAGAAATATATAGAGACTTAATACCTGTAAACTTTCAGAATTAATGACGGGAACAATATTATAGATCCAGGAAGCTCAGAGAACACCAAACAAGGTAAATACTGCATGGACTATACTGAGGTATAGAATATTTCAACTGAAAAAAAAAAAAAGACAAAAAAAATCTTTAAAAAAGTTACAGGTAGGAAAAATACCTTACTTATAGAACAAAGAAAATTACGGTTGGCTTCTTGTGAGAAGCCATGCTAAAAAAATAGAGGGAGAGAGAGAGGAGTAAAATATTTAAATTGTTGAAATTTTAATGAAACCCACCAACCTGGAATCCTTTATCCAGTGAAAGAGAAGTAAACCTTTTCAGACAAAGAAAAACAGAGAATTTATTGTCAGCATATCTTCCCTGAAAAAAAAGTTAAAAAAAATTTCTTTAAGCAAAAGGAAAATTTTATAGGTCAGAGACTTTGATTTATTAAAGAAAGGAAGTGCCTTGGAAAAGGAAGGAATGAAGGTGTGTGTGTGTATGAGTATTTTTTAAATGTATCTAAGGGATAATTGTTTAAAGTAATGCTGGTAAAAATATATTGGGTGATCGCAGCATACAATAATGAATGACAACAATGTCTCAAGGGGTGGGAAGGAGTAATTGAGAGTATTCTGTAATAAGGTATGTCCATAATATATGAAACTAAATAGTATTACTTCAAGGTAGACAAGATTATTTAAAAATTTATTTTGTAAATTCTAGGGCATCAACTAAAAATATTTAAACAAGTATAATTTAAATACTAACTGAAAAGATGCAACAGAATTATACAAAATGCTGAGTTAAAACTAGGTAAAGTAGAAAAAGAAGCCTCTGACAATGAATAGAAAACAACACTACTAAGAGAAAGAATCCAGTGTAAAAAAAGCTACTTGTTATGTTACTCCAATCATATGACATTCTAGAGAAAGCAAAACTAAAGAGACAGTAAAAAGATCAGTAGTCAGCAGGGTGTTTAGTTTCCAGGGGTAGGTTTGAATAAGTGAAGCACAGGAGATTTTTTTAAATGGTGAAACTATTCTGTATCTTAGTATAATGGAGACTACAAGACAATAAGCATTTTTTAAGGCCCATACAACTTTACACCACGAACAGTACGTACGCCTTAATGTATATGAATTGAAAAAAAAATCATTTAGCTATCTGGGCAATCCCAGGAAAGAATGCAGAATGTAACAACATAATTTAAAGGTCTCACATATGTTTGAAACAATGTTGCTGGAGGTAGGGGATGATAAAGTAATAACCTAAGGAACTTTGGAATGAATGAATCTGTAAGACTAAGTGAACTGTACACACATACTGTACTCTAGCAGATAAAATTCTCTTCTGTGGAGCGTATGTTAACAATTCTGAAAACACTGTACCTATATATTAGAATGGAACAATGGCAGGTGGATGCCAGGTTTCTCACTGCTGAATTATGACATTACAGATAAGCGGGAGGAGGCTAGAATGATCCATGTGATAATTGATTAGTGTTGGACACACCAGAATAAACTGATGTTTAGCTTAATACAAAGATGGCTACATGTAGAAATATTTATTGATAGGTCTATATACACACAAATATTTTCTTCTGCCAGCTAAGAGAATCTAGAATAAAACCACCACCTCAGTATCAAGGAACACATGCAGGATATAGATCTTCTGTTCTAACACCAGTCTCCAATAAAATAAAATGGGGATCCTTAGAGAAATAACTGTTTCCAGGACGTTATTTACAATGGACAATTTCTATTCCAGTTCACTAGTTATTTCCTTTTGATAGCTTCATTCTGCTTTTGAGCTTACTCCTTGAGATTTTTTTATTTTAGTTATTGCAGTTTTCATTCTAAAACACCTACTTGGGGTTTTTTTTAATATCTTTTATTTTCTTGCTGAGACTTTCTATTTCTTTAGTATGACTTCCTATTTTGTTTTTCATTTGACGTGTGCTTGCAATTTCTTGTTGAAAGTTTTTTCTATGACAGACAATTCTAACATTTCTGTCTTCTATGTATTAGCATCTATTCATTGTCTTTTCTCATTCTCTTTGAGATTTTTCAGGCTTTTTAATATGATGTATGATTTTTCTAGTGGAACTTGCATTTTTAGGAATTATATCATGAGTCTTTGGATATTATTTACATTAACACTGGGCCAGGGTCCTTCAATGCTGTTGTAGCAGGGGAAGGAAAAGTGGCTACCTCATTACTGCCAACTGAGAGTGGACTTCTAGATTACCCATTCAGTTTCTGTTGGCACCTGAAGGGGATTAAGTTCTTGTTACTATTGCGCAGGTGTGTGATTTTTGGCTCTCCATTACAGCTCCACTGATACTTTCTTGATTGATAGCAAGAAGAATGGTTCATTATTCCTCCCAGGTGGCTTTCATTGAAACCACGGGGTAAGGGGCAGAGGAGATAAGCCCCCTTTCTGTTTAGTGGTGAAAATCCTGACTTTCCGCTAGGCCTCCTGTGACATTCCTCCAGGAACATTTTGTTACTTGCAGGTAAGAGTCTTGGTTCTCAATATGATCTCCACTGACACTGTATATTGGGCAAGGCTCTTTTATTACGTTTGAACGTTCTGGCTCTCTGCTCCGCTTTTCTGGCACCATCATAGTAGGGGGATAAACACGCCTCCTTATATATCCTGGTAGCATAAAAGTCTATGTTTCCAGCTCAACTGGCATGAATAAGAAAAGCACCAAAGTTTTTCTGTATTGTTTGGTTGGGATAGAGTAGTTATTGACTGAAAATTGTCTGTCTTTCTTAACCCTTTCCTGATCTTATGGCCAGAGAGAGAAAGAGCACAGACTTTTGTTGGAGCTCTACTTAGTTGTGTCAGTTGATGTTTCTGTGTTTTCAGCTTCTTTAGCTCCAGGTTACGAGAAAAAAAAAGAGAGAGGAAGAAAAAGGAAATCTCAGGAAAGTCACCACTTTGTCGTTACTTGCATTTTAAGTTTGATGACTAGTCTGCTTCATTCTCTCCACCGTTCTGTCTGTTCTATATACAGGGTCCAGGGATTTTAGTTTTTACCTGGGGGAATAGGGAAAAGTATATCTAATTCTTCTTCCCAGAAGCCAAAGATTTAATTCCATCACTTGTAAAAGTTATTTTTTAAAAAATGTAATTGCCTCTAGGATTTACATTTAAAAAAATCAATTAAGCCTACTTTTGAATGAAAGGGGATTGTGTCACAATTTTAATAATAATATATTTGGCTATGGGTTTATGATTTAAATTCAACTAATTATTGCCATGATTAAGAATTTTTAAGTTTATGTGAAATTAAAAGAAACCCAGAACACTTACTTACATTAAAGCTTTTTTGTTTTTTTTTAAGCTTTTTTAGAAAGAATAGTTAAGTAATTGCCTAGTAAGTCTCTTTTAGTTGTAGTAATGTTGACACCTTAGAGAAAATACATTGAGTTATTTCAATTTCCACTAGAAAGTTACTGAAAGCTTTACTAGAATATGCCACAAATGTTTGAACAAGTAAAATATGCTCTTGGAAAATACTGAGTTCCAGACACAGGAGGAAACATCTGGAGAAATAAAACTTACAGACTTTAAGAACAAGTATTTACAAAGAAAAACATCTTCAATATGGGGTGGCAAAATTCTCTATGAAGGGACAGATAGTAAATATTTAGGCTTTGTAGCCCTATAGTCTTGTCACAACTGTCCAGCTCTGCTGTTATAGGGTGAAAGCAACCATAGACAGTAAACAAGTGTGGATAAATTTTTATGGACATTGAAATTATAATTTCATAAAATTTTCTTAGGTAATGAAATGTTCTCTTGATTTAAAAAAATTTTTTTGGAACAGAAAAACTATTCTAAGCTCATAGGCAATATAATAACAAGCAGTGTTAGGTTTTGCCTGTGGGCCATAGTTTGCTGGTCCTTGGAGCTTTGCATGTCCTCAGACTAGACCATGAGCAGATACTCTGTGCTATTAGACTTGTTCATGATATTGAAATCAATGATGAATGGAATAATACAGAATACGTTTTCTACTTGATTGAATTCAGGTACCTATTTTTAATGCCACAAATTCACTTATTTTTCAGAAATTTATGAAATTTATAAAATATTTTCTTATAATTAAGAAAATAGGAGTTAGCAACAGAATCTCAAATCTCTCCAGCTCTTCACTTTGCAAAACCTCTAATTTACTATACAGTGTAACAGAAAAATCCCTACACATTTCACGAATTGTATGTCATAGATATTTGTAAGCAAATCAATTAACACAATCTGTTAGTTTCTGCTACTTTGAATAATATTCATTTGTATTTACAAGCTAAACCATTCTTTTAAAGGTGCATTTCTAAAGTAGCTAATAATTTCACAGATTCAATTTTGTGATTATGAGCTGCCTGGGGAGTTGAAGTTATTAATCACCTAATAGTCTTGTTCATGGACGATTATGTTTATTTATCAAAGAGATATGTTAATTAAAGATTATTCATAAAATTATCCAGAAAGAATGATGGTATAAATACATGCAAGTATTTTATTAAGAGCTGAAACAGAACGACATAATCTAATACTTCTTAAATTTTCTCACAAAAAAAAAAAGCAATAATGGTTTTCTGAAAATCAGAAACAATGCTGGAACTGGTGGGTTGTACTTAAAAAAATTATAAACAAATATGATTTTATCTTAAAGTTGTATGCCAATTTTTGAATTTTAGTTTAAAATATACTTTAGTTTAAAATACGCTATTTTAGTTTTTTAAAATGTACAATAAATTACTATTCACTATAGTCACCCTGTTTATTTTAATATAAAATAATGTATTTGTTCCTTTAAATCTTAGAAGATAAAATAAATTCCAGGAGGCTGCATGCTGTGTTCACCATTGGCTCTGTATACCTGTTGCCACAGCATAAGGCAATCCAGGGATATGCATACCATTATATGAGAAATGCACACATATTATTAGCACTCTTATAAAAATAAATTTATGTTTACATTATTAAAACTATATTGGGTTATTAATATTTTTTAATTTGCCAAAACTTAAAAAAAACTCTAATTTCTACTTTTACGTATTTGGTGAAAAATCCAACGACTCTTGTCCCGATATTTGCATTTGAATAATTATTTAACATGTAAGGATGGACTTATACACAGAAAATCAAATGCTCATGTCTACATTACATAATTAGTCAAGGGTCAGTAGAAAAAAATACACTTATTGTTAAAATATTGTTGTATGTATGATTCAAGTACTTTCAAACAATACTTATTTCCATATGTTTAAATATAATGTTTGCTTTTTTGAGAAACTCCCTAATTTTATATGCTTAATAATATTTGTTTTTTTAATTTTTAATTTATGTGAGTACATAGTAGGTGTATGTATCTGTGGAGTGTGTATTGAGACATTTTGATACAGGCTTACAATGCATAATAACCAAACAGAGTAAATGGAGTATCCATTGCATCATGTGTTTATCCTTTCTTTGTATTACAAACAATCTAATTGTACTATTTTAGTTCTTTTAAAGTGTGCAATAAATTGTTGACTGTAGTCACCCTGTTGTGTTATCAAAAACAAGACCTTATTCATTCTACCTTATTATATTTTTGTACACATTAACCATCACTGCTCCCCGAACCCCATGCTACCCTTCCCAGCCTCTGGTAACCATCATTCTAACTCTCTATCTCCAGTAGTTTGATTGTTTTCATTTTTGGCTCTTACAAATAAGTGAGAACATGCATTGTTTTCCTTTCTCTAGCTTATTTCACTTAACATAATAATTGCCAGTTCCATCCATGTTCTTGCAAATGACAGAATCTCATTTTTTCTTATGGCTGAATAGTACTCCACTGTGTGTATGTAGCATATTTTCTTTATTCATCTGTTTATGGAAACTTAGCTTGCTTCCAAATGTTGGCTCTGGTGAACAGTGCTGCAATAAACATAGGAGAGCAGAATCTTAAGGTTTTCACAAATATCAGATCTTCTTATCTGCAAACAGGAATAATTTGTTTTCTCCTTTTCAATTTGGATGTTCTTTTTTTTTATTTTCCTCCCTTTTTGTAGCAGTAGCATTGCTGTATTATATGAAGTCCCTATTTTTAGTTTTTGGAGGAACCTCCAAATTGTTCTCTATAGTGGTTGTACTAATTTACATTCCCACCAAGAATGTACAAGGTTGACTTTTCTCCAGATCCTGCCATCATTTGTTACTGCCTATCTTTTGGATAAAAGCCATTTTAACTGAGTTGAGATACCTCATTTTGGTTTAATTTAAATTTCTCTGATGATTGGTGATGTTGAGCACTTGTTCATATATCTGTTTGCTGTTTCTGTGTCTACTTTTGAGAAATGTCTGTTCAGATCTTTTGCTAATTTTTATGTTGGATTATTATATCTTTTTCCCATAGAGTTGTTTGAGCTGCGTATGTATTCTGATTATTAAACCCTTGTCAGATGGGTAGTTTGCAAATATTTTCTCCCATCTTGTGAGTTGTCTTGTTTCTTCACTTTGTTATTTTCTTTTCTATGTGGAAGCCTTTTAACTTACTGTGATCTCATTTGTCCATTTTTGCTTTCGCCACCCGTGCCTGTGGGGTATTACTCAATAAATAATTCCCAGTCCAATGCCGTGGAGGGTTTCTCCAATTTTTTCTTATATTAATTTCATAGCTTGACGTTTTAGGTTTAAGTATTTCTCAATTTTTTTGTTTGACTTTTGTATATGGCAAGAGATTAGGGTCTAGTTACATGCTTATGGATGTGTATATCCACTTTTCCCAGCACCATTTATTTCGAGAGACTGTCCTTTCCTCAGTGTATGTTCTTGGCACCTTTGTCAAAAATAAGTTCACAATAGGTGTATGGATTTGTTTCTGGGTTCTATATTGTGTTCCATTAGCCTACGTGTCTATTTTTATGCCAGTGCTGTGATGTTTTGATTATAAGAGCTCTGTAGCATGGTTTGAAGTCAAGTAATGTGATTCCTCCAGGTGTGTTATTTTTTGCTCAGGTTAGCTTTGGCTATTCTGGGTCTTTTGTGGTTCCACATAAATTTTATATGTATATTTTTAATTTCTGTGAAGACTGTCATTGGTATTTTGATAAGGGTTTGCATTACACCATTCTTGGGCTACTATGAAAAAATCATCTGAGACTCGGTAATTTATAACAAAGGAGTTTTAATTGGTTCATGGTTCTGCAGGCTATACAGGAAGAATAGTTGGATCTGCTTCTGGGGAGGACTCGGGAAGCTTCCAGTCATGGCAGAAGGCAAAGACAAAGGGTAGAAGGTGTATCACATGGCAAGAATAGAAGCAAGAGCAAGAGAGTTTGGGTATCACAGACTTCAGAATGATTATATCTCATGTGAACTCAGAGAGAGCTCACTTAGCACCAAGCAGATGGCCTAAGCCATTCATGGTGGATTCACCTCCATAATCCAAACATCTCACACCAGGCTCCACCCCCAATATTGGGGATTAAAGTTCAACATGAGGTTTGGGTACATATGTACATTCAAACTATATCAGGGTTGCATTGAATCTATGGATTGCTTTGGGTAATACGGACAGTTTAATAATAATAATTCTTTCAATCTATGAACGTGGAATTTCTTTTCATTTTTTGGTGTCCTTTTCAATTTCTTACATCAGTGTTTTATAGTTTCCATTGTAGAGATCTTTCACTTTTTTGGTTAAGTAAATTCCTAAGTATTTAATTTTATTTGTAGCTATTGTAAATTAGGTTATTTTCTTGATATCGTTTTCATATTGTCAGCTGTTGACATATAGAAATGCTACTGATTTTCATATGTTGATTTTATATCCTGCAACTTTAATGAATTTGTTTATCAGTTTAATAAGTTTTTTGTGGAATCTTTTGTTTTTTTCCAAATATAAGATTATATTTTTTTGCAGATAAGAATAATTTGACTGTCTTCATTTCCACGTGGATGCCTGTATTTTTTTTATTCTATCTGATTGCTCTAGCTAGAACTTCCAGTACTATGTGGAGCAGCAGTGATGAAAGTGGGCATCCTTGTTGTATTCCTGATCTTAAAGGAAAGGCTTTCAGTATTTCTCCATTCATTATTATACTAGCTGTGGGTCTGTTGTACATGGCCTTTTGTTGTATGTTTTTTCTATACCAAATTTTTTGGTGATTTTTTTTTTAATTATAAAGGGATGTTGAATTATATCAAATGCCTCTTCAGCATCACTGGAAATGATCACATGGTTTTGTCTCTCATTCTATCAATATGATGTATCACATTGATTGATTTGCATATATTGGGCTATACTTGTGTTTTTGGGATAAATTTCATTTGGTCATGTTGAATGATCTTTTTAATATGTTATTGAATTCAGTTTGCTAATATTTCCTTGAATACTTTTGCATCAATATTCATTAGGCATATTGTCCGCAGTTTTCTTTATTTTTGATATGCCTTGTGTGATTTGCGTAACAGGGTCATAATAGCCTTGAATGAGTTTGGAAGTATTCTTTTCTCTTCAGTTTTTCAGAACAGTATCAGTAGAACTAGTATAAGTTTTCTTTAAATGTTTGGTAGAATTCAGCAGTGAAGCCATCAGGTTGTGGGCTCTTCTTTGCTGGGAAATTTTTGTTATGGATTCATTCTTTTTATTTGCTTTTGGTCTATTAAGGTTTTGGATTTATTTATGCTTCAATCTTGGTAGGTTATATTAATGTGTGTTTAGAAATTTATTCTAAGTTTTCCAGTATATTGCCATGTATTTAATAGTTGCTCATAGTAGCCTAAAATGATCCTTTGAATTTCTGTGATATCAGTTGTAATGTCTCCTTTTTCACCTCTCTTTTCTTTATAGTATGGCTAAAGGTTTTTGTTGATTTTATTTTTGCTAAAAAAACCCCACATTTTTATTTCATTGATCTTTTGTTTTCTTTATTTCAATGTTATCTATCTCTGCACTGATCTTTATTATTTATCCTAGTAATTTGGGATTTGGTCTGCTCTTACATTTCTAGTTACTTGGGTTGTTCATTTGAAGTTTTCCGCTTCTTTGATGTAGGCACTTAGAGCTATAAACTTCCGTTTTAGTACTGCTTTCACTGTATCTTACAGGTTTTGGAATGTTGTGTTTCTATTATCATATGTTTCAAAAAAAATTCAATTTCCTTCTTAATTTTTTCATTGACCCACTGGTCACTCAGGGGTATACTGTTTAATTGCCATGTATTTGTATAGTTTCCCAAACTCCTCATTATTTATTTCTAGTTTTACTCCATTAAGGTCAGAGAAGATATTTGATATAATCTCAATTTTTTGAATGCTTTAAGCCTCATTTTTTGTAAAATACCATCTATCTAGGAGAATCGCTTGTACCTAGGAGGCAGAGGTTGCAGTGAGCCATGATTGTGCCATTGCATTAC
>NW_022436946.1:34467542-34519916 GCF_009761245.1 Sapajus apella
ATATATAATATATATAATATATCGTAATATATGATATAGTTTAATATATAATAAATTTATTATATATAATATACAATATATAATATAATTATAATTACATATTATTATAAGTGGAAACCAAAAGAGAACAGGAGTAGCTATACTTATATGAGACAAAACAGGTTTCAAGACCAAAACAATATAAAACAAAAAGTCATTATATTATATGCCTCAATCCTGGATCATTCCAGAAGAAATATATGAAGCAAATGTTACAGCTAAATATTATATTATTATATTTAATAATATATAATATATAATATGTAAATTATATATTATAGATGATCTGTAAATTATATAATAGATAATATATATAATATGTATTATACATTATATATGTTAGAATAACAAAAACATATAAAAAAAATACATATTTTGAGACAGAATTTTTTTTTTTTTTTTGAGACAAAGTTTCGCTATTGTTGCCCAGGCTGCTGTGCAGTGGCGCGATTACAGGTCACTGCAACCTCTGTCTACCACGTACAAGCGATTCTCCTGGATAGATGGTATTTTACACAGAAAAAGATTTAAAACATTCAAAAACATTGAGATTATATCAAATATCTTCTCTGACATCATGGAATAAAACTAGAAATATATCTCGTCTATCCTTGAGAATAATTTGTGTGCTGAAGAGAAGAATATATTCTGCAGCCATTAGATGAAATATTATCTAAATATCTTTCAGGTGCAGATTAAGTCCAATGTTTCGATGTTGATTTTTCTGTCTGGGTGACCTGTGTAATGCTGAAAGCAGGGTGTCAAAATTTTCAGCTATTACTGTACTGAGGTCTAGCTCTTTTTTTAGTTATAATAATATTTGTTTCATATATTGCTTCTGGAATGTTCCAGGGTTGAAGCATATAATGACTTTTTGTTTTGTATTTTTTTGTTCTTCAAACCTGTGTTTTCTGATATAAGTATAGCTACTCCTGCTCTCTTTTTGTTTTCACGTATATGTAATTTATTTTCCATTTATTTGGAGTCTGCGTATGTCTTTATAGGTAAATTTGTTTCTTGTAGGCAATAGCTTGTTAGATCTTATGTTTTTTTTAAATTCATTAAGCCACTCGATGGCTTTTGATTGTAGAAGAGTTCTGTCTATTCACATTCAATGCCATTATTAAGTAACAACTTACTCTTGCCATTTTGTTTCATCTTTTCATGTAACAAATACACCCATGTGTTACAGGTGGTATTCTTTTCTTCCTTCCTGTCTTCCTTCTAATGAAGGTGATTTTCTCTGGTGCATGTTTTAATTTCTTGCTTTTTATTTTTTGTGTATCCATTATGTTTGTTGTTTTGAGGTTACTATGAAGCCTGCATATTGTATCTCATAACCCAGTATTTTAAACGGATGACAATTTAACACTGATTGCACAAACTAGCTAACAAGTAAGCAAAGAGAAAGCTAATAAAAATTCTACACTTGAATTTTGTCTCCACCTTTTAAATTTTTGTTGTTTTTTATTTATATCTTATTGTACTATTTTGAAAAATTGTTGGTTATTATTTTGATTGGTTTATCTTTAATCTTTCTACTTGAGATATTATACACCACAATTACAGTGTGATAATATTCTGTTTTTCTATATATTTACTATTACTAGTGAATTCTATGTCTTATTGCCCATTAACATCTTTTTTTTTTTTCCTAAAATTGAAGGAATCCCATTAGCATTTCTTGTATGACAGGTCTGATGTTGATGAATTCCCTAAGCTTTTTTTTTTTTTTTTTTTTTTTTTGTCTGGGAAAGTTGTTATTTCTCATTAATGTTGTAGGGATATTTTTGCTGATAGACAATTCCAGGATAAAAGTTGTTGTTTTTTTCCTCCTTCAGCACCTTAAATACGTCATGCCATTCTCTGGCCTATAAATTTCCCACTGAAAAATCTGCTGCCACACTTATTGGAGCTCCATTATATGTTATTTGCTTTTATTTTTCTCTCGCTTTTAGGATCCTTCTTTATCCTTGACCTTTGGAGGTTTCATTATTAAATATCTTGAGGTGGTCTTCTTTGGGTTAAATCTGCTTGGTGTTCTATAGTCTTCTTATACTTGAATATTGATATCTTTCTCTGGGTTTGAAAAGTTATGTTATTATGCCTTTGAATAAACTTTTCTGATCTCTTTCTCTACCTCCACTTTAAGGCCAATTACCCTTAGATTTGTCCCTTTTAAGTCTTTTTCTAGATCTTGTGGATGTGCTTCATTTTTTTTTCTTCTGTCTTCTGACTGTGTATTTTCAAATAGACTGTCTTAAAGTTTACTAATTCCTTCTTCTCATTGTAAGAGATGCTGATGCTTCTTCAGTATGACAATTGCATTTTTCGGCACCAGAATTTGTGCTTGATTCTTTTTATTTTAATCTCTTTGTTTAAATTATCTAATAGAATTTTGCATTCCATCTCTGTGCTATCTTGCTATTTTGGATTTTGTTGAGTTGCCTCAAAACAGTTATTTTGGTTTATCTGTCTGAAAATTCACATATGTCTGCCTCTGTGGGATTGGTCTCTGGTGCCTTATTTAGTTCATCCTGTGAGGTTATGTTTTCCCAGTGGTGTCGATACTTGTGGATATTTATAAATGTCTTGGCATTGAAGATTTGGGTATTTATGTAGTCTTCACAGTCTGGGTTTGTTTGTACTCATCCTTCTTGAGAAGGCTCTCCAGATATTCAAAGGGACTTTGGTTTTATGATCTAAGCCTTTGGTCACTGCAGCTGTATCTGCATTGGGGGTCCCTCAAGTCCAGTAATGCTGTGATTCTTGAAGACTCACAGAGGTAGCACCTGTTTTGTGTTGGATAATATGTAGAGGAATTCTGTAGATTCCAAGACAGACTCCTGTTCTCATCCCTTACTTTCTCCCAAAGAAACAAAGCCCCTCTCTCTCTGTGCTGTCTGGCTGGAGCTGGTGAAGCAGTGACATAAGCACACCTGTGGCTACCCCTACTGGTCAGACCTGAGTCCAGCATAACACTGGATCTCGTCCATGGCCCATGGTAACTACTGCCTGGCTACTGCTTATGTTCACTCAAGGCCCTAGGGATCTACAGTCAGCAGGTGGCAAAGCCACCAGGCTGTGTCCTTTTCTTCAGGGTAACTAGTCCCCCCCCCCTCCCCACCCCCAGGTACTGCATGGGCCCAGAGATGCTGTCTGGTAGCCAGGGGCTAGAATCAGAAATGTTAGGAATCTACACATTGCTGTATTCTACAGTGGCTGCATTGGCACCCAAGCAACAAGATAAAGTTCTTCTCACTCTTCCCTCCCGTTTCCACAAGTAGAGGAGTGACCATCACCAACTCTGTGGCCATCACCATCCCAGGGCTGTGGCAAGTACTACCTGGCTATCACCAAATTTCACTCAAGGCCCAAGGCCTCTTCAGTCAGCTTGTGGTGAATACTTCTAGGCCTGGGACTCTCCCACCAGAAGAGTGGGATCTCCTCTGGTACAGGGAAGTTCAGAAGTGCCATCCAAGTTTAGGGCCTGGAATTGGGACCCCCAAGAATTCACTTGGTTCTTTACCCCACTCTGGCTGGGCTGGTATCTAAGCTGCAAAACAAAGTCTCCTTTAGTCTTCCCTTTCTTTTTCTCATAGCCACCACAGCTGGGAATGTGCTGGGTCACACCAGAAGCCAGCACACCTCTGAATCTCACCCAGGGCCCACAGTGAGTACTGCCTGGATACCACTGCTGCTTATTCAGAATCCAATGTCTCTTTAGTCAGCATGTGATAAATACTGTCAGGACTGGGTATTTCACTTCAGTGCAGTGGGTCCCTTTTTGGCCAGCATGTGTCTGGAAATGTTATCTGGAAGCAAGGGCTTGAAATGGAAGCCTCAGGGCTTTTCTTGCTGCCCTATCCTACTGTGGCTGAGATGGTATCCAAGTTGCAAGACAAAGTACTCTTTACTCTTCCCTCTCTCTCCTCAAGCAGAGGGAAGGAGTCTCTCCCACAGCTGCAAGCTGAGCTTCTCCAGGTTAGGGGAGAAATGGAGCAAGCACTCTCTTGACTGCCATAGCTGATATCTCACTATTTCATGTGCAACCCAAGTTCTCTGGCTCTGAGCCCTGCATATCACCAGAGCTTGCCCAGGAACTGCAGACCTTGTGACCCAGATAGCCTTTCAAGTTTATTTAGTACCCCAGAGCACTTTAGCCTGAGGCGGCAGGACTTGCCAGAACTCAGATTTCAATCTTGCAGTGAGTGATTCCCTTATGGCTAGGTCTGGTCTAAATGCTCCCTTCATGGGTATTAGCTGAGTTCTGCCCTGTGTTGCTTTCTGCTGTGATAGGGCAGTGCTAGGTTCCCATGCAAAGTCCCACAATCGCTGTGCTCTTCCTTACACAGCCACACAGATTCTCTCTCTGTGCCCTGTAGCCACTGCCAGGGGATAGGGGATGTGATGATGTCAGTGATTAAGATTGTCTTTTCTACCCACCTCAGTGTGTCTTTCAATGATATGAAGTTACAGCCAGGCACTATGATCACTCAACTGATTTTGCTTCTTGTGTGAAAGCTTCTTTGTATGAACAGTTACTCAATTTGTTGTCCTATGGGGTTAATGATCTGTGAGGGATTCTATTCAGCCATCTTGCTCTGCATCATCTTGTCTTGGTTAATAATATCTGATTAACATGCAAGCCTGATATATTACTTATCAAAATCTAGATGCATTTTCACATCCTTTAAAAAGGTATTATGAAGTTACACATATTAATATATTTTGAAGAAATTATCTTATGGAAAATAGACTAAAAATAAAAGCTTATAAAGTCCTCTGTAATTTTTCACAGTGATTTCAAAAGATATATAAATCTAAATCACCTTAATAGTACCACAAATTAAATACTATGTTCCTGTGTAACAGAATGGATTTTTTAAAATGTAGGCCCTGTCCTATCTGAGTTTTAATGGGAGTGTTTTACAGCATATGTTTTATATAATAATATAATTTTAAAACCTTAAAGAATGGTGGCTTTGGCCTATTGAAAGCTCTAGTAATGATTCAGAGAGTTGGTGGTACATAGGTGCATAATTTTTATCATGATAAAATAAATATAATAAAACTGGTGATATTTGTAGACCAAATTATGGCAACTACACCATTTGTAGTGTAAACTGAAATAGAAAGAGGCACCATGAGTAATAGGATTCACAGTGTTCTTCAAAAGCACAGCTATGCAAAGTATTGAAGCTAAAAAGAAAATTCTCCTTTGGATCCACAATGCCATGGTGAATTACTGTTCTCAACGATTTTACAGACATTTCAACATATACATTACATTTTTAATTTTAAAAAGTTATTTGTATAAGAAAACAATGAATTAAATCCAAAATACAAATTACACTTTTAGAAGCAATCACTTTAAAATTAAATGTTAATATATAATGTTGTATAATGTAATATTATATAAATTGTCAATGTACTCTAGCAAAGACCACCAGGGACATACCTGTAGTTTTACAAAGTTGAATTCATTACTCATTGCAACAAGAGAGAACACACACTATGGGGAAACAGGGTATCTCAATTAAAGTATTATAAAGGATTCATTTTAGGATTTGGGCAAAGTGATTTTGAAGTGGTTCAAGGAAACTGGGATTTTCTGTGCATTGCATGCTGTGAGGAAGCAGTTTAATTCCATAATCAGATATCTCTACTAATCTTATCGAGAATGATGGAAAAATCTGGTGTGTCTGAAGCTATAAAGAAGCCATAGTCACTCCTATCAGCTAGGAGAGGAGAATATTTAGTGATGTAGCATTCATAGTGACCTTGTTTTTGTTGGTACTTAGACAACATTATGAAGTGGTATTGTTTCATGTCTGTTATATATAATGTATCTGGAAATTTAACTGGCTTTCTGTTTAACAATATATTTCTACATTTCCTTATCAACAGGTACACTTTCCAAATTCTATTTTAAACAGAAACCCAGTATGTCATTATATGGATGCCTTGATTTATTTAACCTATATTTTGATATCTAGTTTGTATTCCATTTTTCCTATTAAAAGTTATGTTAAGATCAACTTTTATGTGCATTTATTTTTGCCAACTTATCTGACTTTTTCCCCTGATGATAAATTTCTAGAAGTAAGAACAGCTAGGCCAATAGGTAGTGATATTTTAAAGACTTTTAATTCATATTTACAAGTTGTCTGAAGTAAGTCAATTTATACTTATGTCATCAATGTATAAGACTGACCTTTGTTCCAATTACCTTCTTAACACAAGTACTTATTGTAATATTAAAAAAATATCTAATTCAGTGGCTTCAGATTGCTCTAATAATAGTAACACTAAGTAGATAGCTTTTATTGACTATGTGCCACACACTATGCTAACTGCTTTACAAATGTTAAAGAGGTGCATAAAATATACATTCTAGTTGAGTAGCAAATGGCTAGGTGCTAAAATCAACAATCTCAAGTGAAACCAAAGGTGACCATTATCAATGCAGAATAATCCTAACATTTTATTCAGATAAACATAGCTAATTTCCAAACTTTTTGTTTTATTATTAGAAGTTTTAATAAAATTTGTTTACAGAAACTTTTTTTCTCAAAATTCTCAACTACTGCATTGTTTCACGGTCATTAGTTACAACAATGACAAGATGTTCACCTTCAATTGAAATGTTTAATAATATAACCAACCTCTTTGGTCCAGAGCAGAATACTGGAAGACAGTTTATTCTTAAGACTCATAGAGACTATCCTCCCTTTCAGCCACTGGAAATTGCTAATAGCCTCAAGCAATTATTTTGTCCAGTTTATTTAAAATTATAGTCACTTGACCAGGCATGGTGGCTCATGCCTGTAATCCCAGCACTTTGGGAGGCCAAGGCAGGCTGATCACCAGGTAAGGAGTTTGAGACTAGTCTGGCCAAACTAGTGAAACTTCTTCTCTACTGAAAATACAAAAAATTAGCCAGGCGTGGCTGCAGGCGCCTGTAATCCTAGCTACTCAGGAAGATGAGGCAAGAGGATTGCTTGAACCCCGGGTGACAAAGATTGCAGTAAGCCAAGATCGTGCCATTGCACTCCAGCTAGGGAGACTGCGAGAGTCCATCTCAAATAAATAAATAAATAAATAATAGTCACCATAGATGCAAAACTGTAAGTTATCCTGAAACATACTTGTAAAGCCTATTGTTTTACTTGTTTACATAACGTCTGATTTTCATATTTCCTTTTTTCTGAATTTTCTTTTTTTTCTCACACTTTATTGTGTCTGGATGTGTATAATTTTTCATTTTTCATGATTATGATAGTGCATCACAGTAGAGTGTTTCATGGAAGTTTAAGACTACAGAGTTGGCATCTTGCTTTTCTTTCAATCAATGTAAAGAATATTTATACAATACTTTTGCTTAGAAGACTCAGAATCTAAGTGAAATTATAGAATTAAAAATTAAGTAGAATTATAAAGTTTAATTTTAAGTATTAAGAGTGTTAGTATACCAAACAATTTTAAATGTTTAATATATGACAAAATCTAATACTCTATTATGCTGCCTTGTAATAATATATACATTTTAGAAATATTTTAAGGTTATTTTTAAGGCAATCCACCTAACAGCATTTTTTAATGATACTGTAAACTTTTTTGATACAATGTTAATAATTCTAGCATTTCATTTTAATCATGGTAAAATTTAACCTTTAGCAAACTTTAGAATTTTAACAAAATTACAGATTAAGTTCTATAATACTTACATGTATTTGCAAACAAACAAAGGCAAATATGGTTCCAATTGCTTATGCTATTACACTAATTAAATGACATGATAACCAACAAGATAAGATTTCACTAATCTTGCCTAAGTTCTGCAGTGCTAAGGAATGATGTTCAATTTGCTTGAAGCATTATTTGGTTTTTTTAAAGGACAAAAAGGAAGCTGTAGTCTAGTTTATTGAGCTAAAAGTGAAATGTTAGTGCATTCCTGCTTCTAATATTTGATCTCAAACTAACAACACTGTGAGATACGTAGCACTGCACTCACTTTACAATAAAATATAAAGGAAAAACGTAAAGAATTTAATATACTTGTCTGAGTAGTAGATAATAGAGCCAATATTCAAACATGCCTCTGATGCTGATATCCACAAACTTAAAGCATCAATCGATTGAGTAGTGTTTATTTGGTTATGGAGAAATGTGAAGGTTTTAAAATGTGACACTAATTTATTTCCCATTTGTATTTCTTCCTATTAAATTGTCTATAACACTGAATACTGGCATAATGGCTTAATAATGGTTACTCATTTTCAAGATATCTGTATATATAATTTTTAATCCATAATCCTAGGTGCATTTTTTACTTTATTATTGATTTCATAACATAATTTTTTTGGCTACAAGATGTTTTTCAATTGTAGTCAGAATAAATCTTTATGACTTTTGGTATACTTGGAATCATCTTTAAACTATTAAATATGTGAAAAAGTGTTAACAGGCTTTATCACATAAAATATACTGATTTTAAAAATTGTACTATTAAATACCTACTTTATTATTTCTAATGACTGTATAGTATTGTATTTCACTGTGCAGGTCTATAATACCTTTCTAATTAATCATTTTTTGGACATATTTTCCTTGTATTTCTAATCATCCTTCTTTTAGATGTTAAAAATGATCATATTTATATATCCATTGTTGAATAAAAACTGCATTTTAAAAGCTGACCTTATCTCATGTGATGCATTTTTCTGTTTATCTTTGTATTTAATATGGACCTATTTTCCCCATTTCTGTTTGCCTAAAGCACCTGCCTAACATTGTATTTCCTTGATATAGTTAACCTTTCTGTTTTTGAGGATTAATTGTACATTTTGGACTTAAAAAATATATATCTTTCAAAAGACAAAATAACCAATTTAGTTTAAAGATATTAATTGATTTTATTGTGCTTTTAGAATCAGGCAACATTCCGTTCCATAAAATAAGTGTTTCAATGAGTTGAGCAAAGGTGGATGGTTTTATAGATAGAAAAATGGTTGAAGAAAGAAGAAACAAAGAACAAAAAGCAGACTGGGCATTTCAAATTAACTTTCTTCAAAAGATAATGGCAGGGATATAGAAAAATAGATAAGTGATTGGTTAACTTCAGTTTACTTGAGGTTATTTAAGTACTAAAACAGAGGTGCTTTCCTTTATTTTTTTTAAATTTTACTTTAGGTATATACAATATCTTGCATTTCTCCCCATGTTATCCTTCCCCACCCTCCCCACCCTCCCTACCCCACGCGTCCCTCCCCTACCCCTCCGCAGCTGCCCCCGTTGTGTGATGCTCCTCTCCCTGTGTCCACATTTTCTCATCGTTCAACGCCCACCTATGAGTGAGAACATGCGATGCTTAGTTTTCTGTTCTTGTGTCAGTTTGCTGAGAATGATGGTTTCCAGATTTATCCAAGTCACTACAAAGGACACTAACTTATCATTTTTTATGGCTGTGTATCATTTCATGGTGTGTATGTACCGCATTTTCTTTGTCCAGTCTATCATTGACGGGCATTTGGGTTGGTTCCAGGTCTTTGCCATTGTACACAGGGCTGCAATGAGCATATGTGAACATGCATCTTTATAGTAGAATGATTTATAGTTCTTTGGGTATATACCCAGTTATGGGATTGCTAGGTCAAGTAGAATTTCTATTTCTAGATCTTTGAGAAATCACCACACTGTCTTCCACAATGATTTAACTAATTTACACTCCAACCAACTGTAAGAGTGTTGCTATTTCTCCACATCCTCTCCAGCATCTGTTGTCTCCAGATTTTTTAATGATAGCCATTCTAACTGGCATGAGATGGTATCTCAGTGTGTTTTTGATTTGCATTTCTCTAATGATCAGTGATGATAAGCATTTTTTCATGTTTGTTGGCTCATATATGTCTTCTTTTGAAAACTGTCTGTTCATATCCTTTTCCCACTTTTGAATGGTTTTTTTTTTTTTCTTTGTATATCTGTTTTAGTTCTTTGTCGATTCTGGATATTAGCTTTTTGTCAGATGGGTAGATTGCAAAATTTTTTTCCCATTCTGTTGGTTGCCGGTTCACTCTAATGATTGTTTATTTTGCTGTACAGAAGCTCTGAATTTTAATTAGATCCCATTTATCTATCTTGGCTTTTGTTGCTATTGCTTTTGGTGTTTTAGTCATGAAGTCCTTGCCTATGCCTATGTCCTGGATGGTTTTGCCTACGTTTCCTTCTAGTGTTTTTATGGTGTTAGGTTTTATGTTTAAATCTTTAATCCATCTGTAGTTAATTTTTGTGTAAGGTGACAGGAAGGGGTCCAGTTTCTGCTTTCTGTACATTGCTAGCCAGTTTTCCCTAAACCATTTATTAAACATGGAGTCCTTTCCCCATTGCTTTTTTTGTCAGGCTTGTCAAAGATCAGATAGTTGTAGATGTGTGGTGTTGCTTCTGGGGACTCTGTTCTGTTCCATTGGTCTATGTTTCTGTTTTGGTTCCGGTACCATGCTATTTTGATTACTGTAGTCTTGTAGTATAGTTTGAAGTCCGGTAGTGTGATGCCTCCAGCTTTGTTGTTTTGGCTTAGGATTGTCTTGGCTATGCAGGCTGTCTTGTGATTCCATATGAAGTTTAAAGTGGTTTTTTCCAGTTCTGTGAAGAAGGTCATTGGTAGCTTGATGTGGATAGCATTGAATCTGCAAATTACTTTGGACAGTATGGCCATTTTCATGATATTAATTCTTCTTAACCATGAGCATGGAATATTTTTCCATCTGTTTGTGTCCTCTCTTATTTCATTGAGCAGTGGTTTGTAGTTCTCCTTGAAGAGGTGCTTTTCTAAAGTCAGTATCCATTGCTGTAAACTGCCCTCTCAGTACTGTTTTTGCTTTTTCACATGAGTTTGGATATGTTGGTTTTTCATTTTCATTTGTTTTAAGAATTTAAAAAAATTCTATTACCTTCTTAATTGTTTTTGTTGATCCAGTGGTCATTCAGGAGCATGTTGCTTAATTTCCATGTATTTGTACAGTTTCTAAAGTTACTCTTGGTTTTGCTCTCTAGTTTTATTCCATTGTGGTTTGAGAAAATACTTGATATAATTTTGACTTTTTAAAATTTGTTGGGCCGGGCGCGGTGGCTCAAGCCTGTAATCCCAGCACTTTGGGAGGCCGAGGCGGGTGGATCACGAGGTCAGGAGATCGAGACCATCCTGGTCAACATGGTGAAACCCTGTCTCTACTAAAACTACAAAAAATTAGCTGGGCATGGTGGCGCGTGCCTGTAATCCCAGCTACTCAGGAGGCTGAGGCAGGAGGATTGCCTGAACCCAGGAGGCGGAGGTTGCGGTGAGCCGAGATCGCGCCATTGCACTCCAGCCTGGGTAACAAGAGCGAAACTCCGTCTCAAAAAAAAAAAAAAAAAAAAAAAAAATTTGTTGAGATTTGTTTTTTGGCCCAACATATGATCTATCTTGCAGAATGTTCCATGTGCTGGTGAGAAGAATGTATATTCTGCAGCTGTTGAATAAAATGTTTTGTAAACATCTGTTAGGTCCACTTGGTCTAAAATGTAGCTCAAATCCAATGTTTCTTGGTTTATTTTATTTCTTGTCTAGATAATCTGTGTAATGTTGGAGGTAGGCTGTTCAAATTTTCCAAGTATTACTGAATCTAATCCAGTAATCTCACTATTGGTCATGTATCCAAAGGAAAGTAAATCAATATCTAAAAAATTACCTGTACCCCATATTTATTGCAACACTGTTCACAATAGTAAAGAAATGGAATTAACCTCTATCAATGGATGCATGGATAAGGAAGATGTGATATACATATATGTCACATATACATGTGTGAGCTATATCTAGATATATATATCTATATGTTTATATAGATATATCTATATAGATATCCATATATATCAATATCTCCATATGTCTGTGTAGACATCTATATAGATAGATATCTCTATAATTATATGTAGCTTTCAGATATACGTAGCCTACAGATATATATCTGTAGGCTATATATATATATATATATAGAGAGAGAGAGAGAGAGAGAGAGAGAGCGCGCTATATATAGAGAAAAAGAGCATTAGAGAGGTATATAGCTCACACATATATATATATGAGAGAGAGCTATATAGATATCTCACATATATATATTATAGATATCACAGATATCACAGATCACATATCTATAATACATATCTTATATGTATATGTGTGTATACATAATAGAATATTATTTTACCCTCACAAATAAATAAAATACTGTCATTTGCAGCAACAGGAATAGAGCTAGAGGTCTTTATGTTGTAAAATAATGGCACAGAAAGATAATATTGCATGTTCTCGTATGTGGGTACTAAAAAGATTCATATCATGGAAGTAGAGAGTAAAATGGTGGTTGCCAGAGATTGGGAAAGGTAAAAAAGAGGGAGTAAAGAGAGATTGGTCAATGGGTACATATATACAATTAGATAGAAGGAATAAGTTCTAATGTTGGATAGCAGAGTAAGATAAGTATAGTAAACAACAATATATTACCTATGGTTATGTATTAAATATTTCAAAATAGCTAGAAGAGAGAACTTGAAATGTTTCCAACACAAAAATAATCAAGGTGATGGATATTCCAAATACATTGACTTGATCATTGTACATTTTATGAGTGTGACAAGATATCACATGTGCCTCATAAATATGTACAAATATTTTGTATCAGCAGTTTTTAAAATTGGTTCATTCACTGTGACAAATACACCATTAAATGATGTTAACAGGGGCAACTGGATGTGGAGTATATGGAAACTCTGTATAATCTTCATAGTTTTTCTGTAAATATAAATTTATTTTGAAATTTAAAAAGTCTTTAAAATAAAAAGACATTTTATTATCATGCTAATTGAGATGGAAACTGCCCTGTTCAGAAATTAGGCTGTTACCTTTCTCTAATTCCTTGGAAGGACAGACAAAAATTCAGTTTCACTTTGGTGAGCATAGGTAACTCCATTTTGAGTCTGGTCTATTAGGGCATAATGTAGAAGTTTTGCCCAAAAAAAGTCTTCTATAATTTGTTTAACAGTCTCATGTCTTTCCCTTTAAAAAGGAGATTCAAACCATTAACATATAAATGAAATTTTAAATTCTGCAGTCTCTTTATCCTTTCTGATTTTTAAATATCTTAGTTTTTCAATCCTGCATTGTGCTAAATGGTTTATATGGTGTCTCAATTGTAGTGATTTGTTTGTTCTATATCTTCTTTTAAGTTTTGTTTTAAGAGCTCTTTTAGGTTTTCAATAAAGTAAAAATTGTAATTCTCTAAAAATTTGCACTAATAATAACACAAATTGTGCTTACCATAGCTTTGGTACATGATATTTTCTTTCTTCTACCTATTTTCTTTCTGCTTAGTTTTGTTAGGAAAGTCTGGAAATTTAGATATGCTTTACTCTCTTCAAGACACTTTTTATAGTGAATCTATTTTTCTAAGAAACGTTGATACCTGTATACTCCTCTATAACTGCATTTAACAGCAGTTTTATATCAAACCCTCTAGGCCTTTAGTTATTCTAATTTTAATTTGCTTTTAATTATTGTTTTGCTTGCTCATTTGTGTTTTTGCCTGAGTTCTGTGTGTGCACGCATGCACACATGTGTATATGTGTTTTTTCCAGTAAAGGCAAGTACACTCAATTTAGAATTTATAAGTCAAACATATTTTCCTTTGAAAGTATAAATATCATAGTTTGGGCTGGGTGTGGTGGCTCATGCCTGTAATCCCAACACTTTGGGAGACTGAGGCCAGCAGATTATGAGGTCAAGAGATCGAGACCATCCTGGCCAACATGGTGAAACCCCATCTCTACTAAAAATACAAAAATTTGCTTGGCATGGTGGCGCATACATGTAGTACCAGCTACTCAGGAGGCTGAGGCAGGAGAATTGCTTTAACTAGAGAGGGGGAGGTTGCAGTGAGCTGAGATAGAGCCACGGCACTGCAGCCTGATGACAGAATGAGGCTCTGTATCAATAATAATAATAATAATAATAATAATAATAATAATAATAGTTTGATAATCGTCAGCAGATAATAAAGTTAGGCAGTCTGATGATATGGTTCAGGAAATTTTATTAAGTGATCCTAGGACTCAGTATCAAAAAAACAACAGTTAAAAACAAAAAATTTAGAGGAGCAACACCTAACATATTGGACTGAGAAGAGATTTTTGCTTTTATATTATAAGTCTTAATTTTTCTAACTTACTTGTGACCAAGGAAGACCTTAAAGCTGCTCTCAGCCTAACTCAGCCTCAGGCCAGCTTCTTTAGGCCCTGATCTCCCTCCAACTCTTTTTTAGAGCATTTACTTCAGAAAACTTGTAATCAGTTTGTTTCTCTTCCCTTTTATAATGTAAATCTTTTTTTTTCCCATTTATTTATTTTATTGCATTTTAGGTTTTGGGATACACGTGAAGAACATGCAAGATTGTTGCATAGGTATACACGTGGCAGTGTGATTTGCTGCCTTCCTCCCCATCACCTACATCTGGCATCTCTCCCCTTGCTATCTCTCCCCAATCTTTTTAAAAGCCTCTGTTAGGTTTACAAAACTGCCTTTTCTAGGACCTGGGGGCCATTCTTTTGAAACGTAATTGTCAAGAAAGATACGGCCCCTTTCTCCTCTCTGTGGGACTGTAGGAGCCTAAGTATAGTGGCTGTCTTATTAGAAATTATAAAACAATCTCAAGAGAAAGTGTGTTTTTTCCTTGAACAATGACAATTAGTAAATGCAGATATCCTAAGATCCCTTAACCCAGCCCTTAAAAACTCTCCTGCTTTTTGTTTCAGCAAAGTTGAGCTCAGATTAGCCTCTCTATACTATTACAGTAGCTTTAAATAGTCTCCCTTGCCAGTTTACCATTGTGTGGTGCAATTTTTTGCTTTGACAACTGTGTCTACCATAAACTTCTGGTCAGTTGTAGTCAGCCTGGCCCCTTAATGCCATATTATGTTGTTTTCAAATTCTGCTGACTTATAGCAAATGAAAGACTACAAATGAAATTTTTTTGGTAAGTTTTATAATTTCCTTAGCTTTCATTCCTTTAACTACCTCCTGTTTATTTATTTATTTTTTGGGTGGGGGTGGATGGGGAGCTTATGTTTAGCCTTCTTTGCTGCAAAGCCAGGTTTTCCTTGTGAGAAGTATATTGTGTACCAAATTTTTGTTCTTCTCGTCAATCTGATTAGTTTGCACTTAAATTGCCAAATTCCTCAAAGTTTCTGGCTTACCCTCAATTCAGGCTCCCAGTCCAGCTGACATTATTCTCCACACTGTACATTTTTTGAGGCAATTTCTCTCAGCAGTGGAAAAGTCTGAATCAATTGTATTCTCTAGATTACACAATTTTTCTGAAATTTATCCAGGGCACCAAAAGACCACTCCAAAAGCAAGTAGAAATAGCAGACACATTTAGAACTTATGCCTCCTTAAGTAGCTTACTGTATTGTTTTCTTTAAAATCAAACATTACCTTTTATCTCCACCCCACCTCAACTTAATGGGTCAATATTTTATAACGTATAGCTTTTCTCTGGGCAAGCTTTTCTACACAAATAGCTTCCTTGACTAATGTGTTATGAATGGTGTACTGTTGTCCTCAAGCTGTTCTTACTGTCCGAGATAGTATGAAGGACAGTACAGAGACTGACTTTCCATTTCAGTGACATCATCATCATCCACATGTTTGGCAAAATCTTCAAGGTGTGTAGGCATGTACTTTTGCAAGTTACAGGAGCCATGTTTTAGTAGTTCTCTTCCTTAGTTATATGGATAAATATTTAACCAGTTTGTTAAGTCATTTAAAAATCTGGGTGAAGGCTGGAAGGTCAATATAGTTAATGAACTTCTTTAATATATCTGGGAGTTCTAATTTAACAGACTGAAGAACCCTTGAGAAAAGTAATTCTGAATTAAGCATTATACTGTGAACATGGGTTCTAATTATGTTTGGACATGGAGCCTTGCTTTATCAATATTTTTCATTAAAGTAAACAAATTAATAAATCTCTTTAAATCTGTTTTCTCACACTTGAAAATGGGAATCATGATTACCCCTGGATTCTTATAAAAACTCAATGACATAATTCATGGATGTGACCAGTAAAGGTCTTGGAACTTGTTATGCAATCGATAAAAAGTTACCAAGAGTTTGATCATAATGATATTCATAATGAAGAAATAAGAGAAGAGTATTTGTAGAATTTTAGTTCTCATCTTTTCTTAAAAAAATAAAGTTTCTTTAATTTTGATTGTAATTCAAATATTTATAATGGAATATATAATCAGAACAAAAATAACACATTTTCCTATTTCTCAATATTATTCTTGATAAACAAGTTATAATTGTATACGTTTAAGGGTGTGATGTGATGTTTTGAAATATGTATACAATGTGGGATAATTAAACTAATTAGCACACCTATCACTTTCCTTACCTATCATTTTTATGGTGAGATTTCTTAAATTTACTTTTTTGTTATTTTAAAATGTACAATCCATTATTATTGACTATGGTCACCCCAATGCTCAATAGATCTCAAGATTTATTTCTCATATCTACCTGAAACAGTACCTTTTGCTTAACATCTCCCCATTTCCTCTCTCCTTACTCTTCCCATAGCCTCTGATAGCCATTATGCTATTCTCTACTTCTATGAGTTCAATTTATTTAAGATTCTACATATAAATGATACCATGCAATATGTGTCTTTCTGTGCATGGCTTATCACGCTTGGTGTAATGTCCTCTGAATTCATTCAGATCATCACAAATGACAGGATTTCTGTCTTTTTAAATGTTGAATAATGTTTTATTGATATATTTACTATATTCCCTTTATCTATTCATGCTTTGATAGACAGGTTAATTCAGTATCTTGACCATTGTGAATAATGCTACAAAAAAACATGGAGTGCAGACATCACTTTGACATGTTAATTTCAGTTCCTGTGGTTATATACTCAGAAGTGGGATTACTGCATCCCATAGCAGTTCTAATTTTAGTTTCTTGAGGAACTACCACAGTTTTTCATAATGGCTGTACTAATGTACATTCCCACCAAAAAAGTACGAGAATTGTCTTTTCTCTGTGTTCTTGCCAACACTTATCTTTCATCTTTTTGAAAATGGTCATTCTAACAGATGAGTAGTGATACCTCATTGTTGTTTTAATTTTCATTTCCCTAATGATTAGTGATATGCAGCATATTTTCATGGGCATGTTGGTTATTTGTATGCCTTCTTTTGAAATATATTTTTTGGATTCTTTGCCAATTTTTAAATTGAGTTATTTGTTTTAATACTACTGAATTTGAGTTATATGTATAGATGTTTCTTCACTTACAAGAATTCAGCTTAAAATTTTTTGAAATTACAATGAGTTTATCAGGACACACTTCTGTCATAATGTGAGGATATATACATATCTGATGGTTCAACTTGCAATTTTTGACTGTACAATGGGTTTATTGAGGTATTAAATATATTTTTGTTACATTTCTAAATTGTGATAGGTTTATTGGGATGTAATCTCTTCATAAGAAGCATCCATATATTTGGTATATTAATCTCTTTTCAAATGGCTTACTAGTATTTTCTTGTATTTTCTCTGTTGTCACAACAACTTTTTAGTTTTATTCTTTCTGTGCAGAAGCTTTGTTTGAAATAAATTCATTTTCCTGATTTTTGCTTTTGTTGCCTGTACTTATGGGATCACATCCAAACTATCCATTTGTTAAGACCAATGTCATGGGGCTTTTGCTCTGTTTTCTAGTAGATTTACAGTTTCAGGTCTTGTGTTTAAGTCTACCCCATTTTAAGTTGATTTTCGAATATGATGTGAGGGAAGGCTGTAAGTTTATTTGTTTGTATTTGGCTACTTAGTTTTCCCATCACCATTTGTGGAAGAGACTATTCTTCTCCTATTGTATATTCCAGGCACATTCATCAAAATATCAATTGGGCATATGTGAAGGTTTACTTCTGGGCTTTCTGTTGTGTTCCATTGATCAGTGTATCTGTTTTTATGCAAGCAAGGTGATGTTTAATTAGCTTTGTAGGTGATTTTGAAATCAGGTAGTGTGATGCCTCCAACTTTTTTTTTTCCTTTGTTTGCTCAGGAATGCTTTAGCTATTTTGGATCTTTTATGGTTCCATACACATTTAGAACATTTTTTTTTCTATTTTCATGAAAAACAATATTGGAATTTTGATAGGAATTACTGAATCTGTATATCGCTTTGGATAGTAAAGACATTTTCACATTATTAATTCCTTCTGTCGATGAACATATCTTTTTATTTATGTTTTCTTCAGTATCTTTTATCAGTATTTTATAATTTTCAGTATACAGATTCATTACCTCCTTGATTAATTTTAATCATTTTTTTGCTGTTGTAAATACAATTAAAAAAAAAAGTTTTTAGCTCTGACCAGGACCTCCAGTACCATGTTCAAAACAAGTGGTATTGGGCATCTTTGTCCTGTTTCTCCTCTTGGAGGAAAAGCTTTCAATTATTCACCATGGGCTTGTCATATATGGCCTTTATCATATTGAGCTGCATTCCTTCAAAACCTGTTGAGTGTTTCGTCAATAATCTATTGAGAGTTACATTTTTAAATTATCATAATGAAAAGACATTAAATTTGTCAAACGTTTTTTTTTTTCTACTGAGGTAATCATATGATTTTTGTTCTTTATTTTATAATGTAGTGTATCAGATTTAGTAATTTACATATGTTGAGTCATCCTTGAATCCCAGGGATAAAGCCCACTTGATTATGGTGAATGATTCATTTAATGTGTTCTTGAATTCTGTTTGTTGATATTATGTTGAGGATTTTTACATTTGTGTTCATCAGGGATATTGGCTTGTAAATTTTCTTTTCTTGTAGTGTCCTTGTTTGACTTTGGTATCAGGGTAATGCTGGGCACAACAAATCACCCTCCACTTCAGTTTTTTTTTTAATAAATTTGAGAATACTTGATATTAGTTCTTTTTTTTTTTAATTTTTACAATTCAGCAATGAAGCTTTTTCAATGCTAGGCTTTTCTTTGATAGGAGTCTTTTTATTACTGATGAAATCTTTTCGTATTCATCTTTTTAAATTTTCTATGTATTCATGATTCAGTTTTGGTAGAGTGTATGTGTCTAAGAATTTATTCATTTCTTCTAGATCACCTAACTTACTGGCATACAATTTTCATAGCATTTTCTCATGATGCTTTGTATTTCTGTGGTTTCAGTAGCAACGTCTCCTCTTTCATTTCTGATCTTATTCATCTAAATTTTCTCTCCATTTTTTTCTACTTAGTCTAGCCAAGGGTTTTTAAATTTTGTTTATCTTTTCAGAAACTAATTTTTAGTTTTGTTGATTTTTAAATTGCTTTTCTGTACTCTATTGCATTTATTTCTGCTCTGATTTTTGTTATTTTCTTTTTCCTGCTAAATTTAAACACTTTTTTCTGGCTCCTTGTGGTGTAACATTAGATTGTTTATTTGACATCTTTTTTCTTATTGGTATAAGCATTTATCACTATAATTTTTCCTCCTAGGACTGCTTATGCTAGATCTCATAAATTTTGGTGTGTTTGTTTTCATTTTTGTTTGCCTCAAGGCATTTACTCATTTGTTTTGTAATATTTTCTGTGACCTATTAATTGTTTAGGACTATTCTGTTTAATATCCACATATTTGTATATTAAAAAAAATTCTTCTGCTACTGATTTCTAGTTTCCTGCATTGGGATGCAAAAAATATTTGATGTGATTGCCAATACTCTCAAATTTGTTAAGATTTGTTTTGTGCTATAACATGTAATCTATCCTGGAGAATGTGTACACTTGAAAAGAATGTATTTTGCTGCTGTTGGATAGAACGTTTTGTATATTTCTGTTAGGTCTACTTGTTTTAAGTTGTAATTCAAGTCCAGTGTTTCCTTATTGATTTTCTCTGTAGATAATCTGTCGTTGAAATTGGAGAATTAAGGTAATCTATTATATATTAAGGTCTGTCTTTCCCTTCAGATCATTTAATATTTGTTTTATGTATTTAGGTACCCCAATATGGTATACCTAGTGGATTTAAGTGCTTCATATTGTTGTTGGGTTTATAATACATTTACAATTGTTGTATCCTTTTGGTGAATTAGCCCTTATGTCACTATATAATAAGAAAAGGATACATTTTTAAAAATTCTATGTTTATGTACATTACATTTTTGAAAGATATCTTTCCCTCACATAAAGTTAACGAGAAAACACTATTACTCAGATATGACTAAATATTATCATTGCTAATGACAAATTAATAAGTAATAGTTTATTGGGAGTATTTATGTGCCCATTATAGCATATAAACTATTAAAAACCATGTGTTATATTGCATACAATAAATACATAAACTAATGCTCTATGAGTCCGTAGAGTAGATCATGAGAAAAGTATACAATTAAAATAGAAAATAAAAGCTAAAAGCACAATCATGAAAGAAGTGAACCCTCTCTACAGAAGACACAGATGGTAATGACAGGATCTTACATGTTTATACTTTATAATGTATTAAAATATAAATTCCCTAATTTAAATATCACTAAAAATAACTATGAGGTAGACATACTATTTCTAACAAACTAAAGTGAGGCTTACATGTGTTAATTTATTTGCCGAAGTTCTCATACATAGAAAGTGCTAGAGCTGCATCTCTAATGGAAGTTTTAGTACAGGTTTATTATTCTTTGGTGTGGCTTCATAACAATCAATATGATGCAATCATATTCATTTAGGCTGCTTTTTGACCCACATTCTTTGACTTTACAATATAGTTCTTATACCTTACTTATGTTTTTTTTTTTTTTTTCTTTTACCACAAAACTGTTTTGTTGGTCATTACCAAGGAATGGTCTATGGTGAATAATTATGATTTAAGGGTTCTGTTGAGATTGTGTTTTGTTTTTTGTTTTTTGGATTTTTTTTTGAAATTTTAAATTGCTAAAATCTGAACACCTACTTTTAAAATCCACTTACCTTCATGTGTATTCTTTTATTTTGCTACATACTGAAATAGACCACATTAAGAGGTTAAGAGTATTCCCTCTTTCTTTGTGGTGGTCACTGATAAGGACACCTGTATTTCATATGGCCAATGAAAGCAATAAATGAAGTTTAGTTCTGTGAAGGCCATCTCAATGATGATTTATGATGCCTGGAAGCACTGAGTCCCTAATTTAGGGTCAAAGCATCAGTGAAATTTTTACCACTGTAACAAAAATTTATTTTCTGATATTCTTTTTCAGCTTTAAAAGTCTTTACAAAGATGCATACTTGGCAAAAACTGGCGAGAGCACAACATTTTATATTTTGACAAGATTAGGTTGCTAGTTATCTTGAAAAGAAGAGAAGAAAATGAATGTCTAAGAAATTCTACTCAACATTTGTTTTATTCAACATTTATGAGAAACAACTATTAGTTTCACTATATTCAAGACTATTATATAAATTTATATTTTAAAAACAATTTATCCTAGTGTATCAATTCATTGAGTAGCCTTAGGGCTATATGTTTTGTAAATTGGTTTTAAATGTAGTAGTTCTTATTTTTCTTCAGACACTGTATCTTCTGAGAACTTAGTAAAAGCTATGAATTTCTCCTTAAAACATATATATATATATAAAATTTTGCCTTTAAATAGAAACATGATTCACAAAACAATCTGAATTCCTGACCATTGGGCTCTGACAGATCTGAACATGTGCTATGTAACCACTAGAGCTCCGCTCTCTAAATAATTTAGTTATTTTTGGTAGGCCCAACATTATTCATGGCAATTATTGAACACATACAAATGTATCACAGGGCTGACTATGGGGCTTTGTAAACTGCTGCATTTTCCAACATTCATTCCATCTCTTCTTTCTAGAAGTGAGGGAGAACACATTCAAAGGGCACCTTAAGCTAGAAAAATAAAACAGAAAATAATACTTCTCCCAAATATCCATTTTAGGCTGTTTCTTTAAATTTATTGGATGGCTTCAAGATATTAGAACTCATTTCAGCTAACACAGAAAATATTAATACTTCTAATTAGACAGACTTTTAGTCCAAGCTAGTATCTTTCAGTATGCCACTCCCCTAAAATGGGACTTTTCCTTTCTCGTGTATATAGGTAGTTGTGATTGGGAAGGTAAAGAGCTAAATTATATGATACCAGCACATCTTTTACACAAACAAATTTGCAAATAGGTTTCTAAAAGGCAAAATAGTCACCTATTGACACAGACTTGTAATGATAGTGTTAGGGAGGGTAAAATATCTGAATGAAATATCCAAGAAAGTCCAAAAGCTAAAAGCAGGTTAATTGTAAGTGATAGCGACCTTGGGACTAGAATAACAAGACTGACAAACTTTGGCTGGATAATTAGACAGAGAAATGGAAGAATGTCCTATATAAATCTATCCACCTTAATTCCTGTTTGATCAGATAGGGTGATTGCCTTTAGTAATCTCAAGGCATGTATGTAATTTATCAAATACTAAATGTCTAAACAAATAGAGTTAATGTATTTACTTTGCGTTAGCTCTTATTTACTCAAAAATATTTGCTAAGAGCCTACAATAGGCCAGAAATTATGATTAATAAAAAAGGTAATAAATGACACACAGTTCCTGGCTCAATTAGCTTCAGATGAAAGACAGGCAGGAATATGGAAATTTTTAATATTATATGAAAAGTTCTCTGGTGAAGAAGAGCCCGGATTTTAGAAGGGTTAATAGAAAATGAAATAACTCTGTCAAAAATAGAAGATTAAATAGAGACTTTTAGATACACAGTAGTAGAATGCTAGGTCAAATGACAGTTTTATTTTTGTTTGTTTGAGAAATCTTCATACTGTTTTCCAAACAGGTGGAACTAATTTACATTGTCACCAACAACATATAATTGTTCCCTTTTTGTTTGGTTTTCTGTTCTTGTGTTCATTTCCTGAGAATGATGTGGCATATATACATCACAGAATGCTACACAGCCATAAAAAACGATGAGTTCGTGTCCTTCATAGGGACGTGGATGAATCTGGAAACCAAAAAGTTGTTTTTAAGCCACTAAGTTCATGGAAATTAGTCACATCAGCAATAGAAAACTAGTACAATTATATTGAACTGTAAGCTTCAACATTTCAAGGATCTTCTATGCCTTTTTTGTCTTCAGAGGTTTTCATATGCTTTTCTCTCTGCCTGGAACACAATTTCTTCCTTTATTCTTATCTCCATCATTCTCATATATTATTTTCTAATAATATTTAAAGTCTCTTTTTAATCTCATTGTGGTTTTAATTTGCATTTCTGTGATGATTAGTGATTTTGAGCATTTTTCTTATGTTTGTTTTCTGCTGTAAGTTTTCTTTTGAGAGGTGTCTATGTCATTTGCCAATTTTAAATGGGTTTATTTGCTGTTTTCTTCTTGTTGATTTGTTTAAGTTCATTATAGATCCTGGATCTTAGTTCTTTGTAGGATGCATAGTTTGCAAATAGTATTTCTCATTTTGTAGGTTGTCTGTTTATTTTGTTGATTGTTTATTTTGCTGATTGTTTATTTTTCTGTGAAGAATCTTTTCTCCATTTGTCAATATTTGTTTTTGTTAGAAATGATTCAGAGGTCTTAGACTTTCTTCTAGAGTTTTTATAGTTTTATGACTTAAATTTAACTCTTTATTCAATCTTGAGTTAATTTTTGTATATGGTGTGAGGAAGGGGTCCAGTTTCACTCTTCTGCAAATGACTAGCAAGTTTTCCCAGTACCATTAATTGAATAGAATATCCTTTCCTCACTGTTTATTTTTGTCAACTTTGTCAAAGATTTATTATACATTTTGTGGGTCAGAAGCCTGGCATAGTTCTCTTGGGATTAAATTCAAAATGGCAGTAGGGCTGCTCTAGAGGCTTTGTCGAGAATCAGCTTCCAGATATGTGTAAGTTATTGATAGAATTCAATTTCTTGAGATTGTACTGATGCAGAATCAGTACTAAAGGATTCATTTCTTTGCTAGCTGTCAGTTCAAGGTCACTTCCATCTTCTGGGGCCTACTTGCATTCCATACTCAAGGCCCATTCATCTTCAAACAAGAGAGATGAGGTGGGGTCAAGTCCTTCTCTCACCTCATCTCTCTTGCTTTCTTTTCTGCCTTATCTCTCTGACTTCAACCAGCAAAGTGTCTCTGCATTGAAAAGCTCATATGATTATACTGTTCCCCATCCAAATAATATGGGATATTATCCCTATCTCAAGGTCTGTAAACTTATTCATCTCTGTAAATTCCCTTTTGTCATGTAATGTAACATTTTCATAGGTTCTAGGGATTAGAGTATGGACTACTTTGTTGGGGAGGGCATTATTAGCCTATTAAAATGGGTAAGTATAAAGATGTGATGCTTGAGATGTAAAGAGAAAAGATAATAATAAGTTTCATATGGCAGCCTGAAAAGCAAGACTTAATATATAATCCTGAAGCCAATGAGATAATACTACATCATTTTTAAGAAGATATAATTGGAGTTCCATTTCAGAATATTCATTTTGGCTTTGGTGTTGAGATTGGACTGAAAAAGACAACATCTGAAATAGCAATATGATTTAGAAGACTTGAACTGTCTAGACAAAGACTTAAAATATGCTTGAATAATACAAAGGCAGTATTGGAGAAAAATAGAGCTGTAAGATATAAAATGAACAGAAAAAAATCAAACAATGATTGATTGTGTTTGGGAATGTGGAAAAAATGGTGAGTTTTTAATTTAGACTTTGGCTAGTGTGGTAAATTTTATAATTAATCACTGATACAAGAAAAACACAGGAACATGTTTAGAAACAAATAATTATTTTGTACATCTTTAGATTAAGGTTTGTATAAATACTTTAACATAGATATCCAGCAGGCAATTGGATAATCCAGTTTGGGTTCTCAGAAGAGTTATGAGTTAAAAATTTAACTTGTGATGTGTTCTTTCACTAAAGGTATGTAAATGCATGAGGTACCTAAGAGCAGTTCAAAAAATAAGAAGAATGTTGATTTTCAACATTCTATTTGGAATGACTGCAGACAAAGAGAGTCAAAGAGATGACTAAGAATGAATATGAAAGAATTTGGGGGCTGCGTGTGATGTCTCAGGCCTGTAATCCCAGGACTTTGGGAGGCCAAGGTGAGAAGATCACAGGTCAAGAGTTCGAGACAATCCTGGCCAACATGTTAAATACCCCATCTCTATGAAAAATACAAAATTTAGCTGGGTGTGATGGCATGCCTCTAGTCTCAACTACTTGGGAGGCTGAGGCAGGAGAATCACTTGAACCCAGGAGGTGGAAGTTGCAGTGAGCAGAGATTGTGCCACTGCAGTCCAGGCTGGCAACAGAGCGAGACTCCATCTCAAAAAAAAAAAAAAAAAAGAAGTAATAGTAGTAGTTGGGGATAAACCTAGTGAATGTAAAATCATGGAAGCCTAGAAGAAGTAGGTATACGTATCAAATAGTTTAAGTACTAATTCATAACCCTTCCATGTAGCAAAGGGGGTTTTTGTGCCAGCAATTTCAATAAAATGACACAGGAAAAAAAGTGTAAGGTATTGAAGACAGAATGTGAAATGAGAGTGTAGGCAATAAGTAGGCCGGTACCTGGAAATCCTGCAAAAGAACATGGCTTTCAGTAGGTAATTTTGTGTGTGTGTGCTTTTGTTAGGTTGGCTTGTATTACCTATGTCAAATACGTATGTTTTCTCCCTCTATTTTGTTATAACTAGCTTTAAAAAAATGAAAATTTTGCAGTGAAAGTTCATACATTCAACACTAACACATGTTAATTGTTTTAACTTACTTATATTTTATTGTACCTGTATTACATCTGTATACCCATACAACCATCAATCCATTCGTTAATTCAATATTTTTTATTGTTTTATAGCAATTTGCAAGGCATTGGCACATTTCCCCCCAAATACTTCAGTATGAATATAATTTAAAAGGATAAATATTTTATCATGGTTCTTTTAATTTTTGAGGTACAATTTACATAAAATATAAAAATATTTTAAATATGCCTTGCATTGACTAGTGATAAATGCACATAGATATGCAATTAATATCTCTATCAAGATAAATAGCATTATCTTGGGAGGTCGAGGCTGGTGGATCACAAGGTTGGGAGTTCAAGACCAGCCAGGCCAAGATGGTGAAACCTCATCTCTACTAAAAATATAAAAATTAGCCAGGCACAGTGGCAGGTGTCTGTAATTCCAGCCAGCTACTTGGGAGACTGAGGCAGGAGAATAGCTTGAACATGGGAGGCAGAGGTTGCAGTGAGCCGAGATTGCACCACTGCACCCTAGCCTGGGTGACAGAGCAAGACTTTACTGTGGGGGGGAAAAAAAAAAAAAGCATAATCACCTCAAAAAGTTCTTTCTTACTGCTTCACAATTCTCCCCTATGGCAATGTATACCTTAGTGGGGAATTGTGAAGTAGTAAGAAAGAACATTAGTTTTGCCTCTTCTAGAATTTACGCAAATAGTAGTTTGCATTATAAATTTCTTATAAAGACTTCTTTCACTCAGTCAATAGCTTTTGAGATTTATCCCAGTTATTGTGTACATGTCTATTTCTCTTTTTATTATCCATTGAATGAATATACAACAATGTGTTTGATGAATAACTAGAATGTTTCTAGTTTCTGTCATTTATGAATGAATAAAGATGCTGTCTACACTGTTATATGGGTTTCTTTGGACACATATCTCATGATTTTAATTTGCATTTATCTAATATTGAATGATTTTTGTGTATTCACTGGCCTATCACATAAATTTTTTACTTTTCCTTTTTTTTTTTTTTTTTTTTTTTCAACAGAGAGAGGGTCTCTCTCTGTTGCCCATACTGGAGTGCAGTGGCATAATCGTGGCTCATTGCAGCTTCAAAACCCTGTTTTCATGGACTCTTACTGCCTCAGCCTCCCAAAGTGCTGATATTATAAGTACGTTATGTAATATGTGAAACATCCCGTATATCTGGCCCTTATCACGTATGTTTCTTTATGAATTATCTGTTCAAATGTTTACCCATTTTACATTTGGTTGTTTGTATTTTTATTATTGACTTATAAGACTTAAGTATCCTGGATATTAGTTCTTTTTTAAATATATACTTTGCAAATATTTTTCCAGTTTGTGGCTATTTACTTTTCTTAGTCATCTATTTTTTATTGATTTTGATTTTCATCTTTTTTGCTCTTTTGTGCTTATTGCTTTCTATGTTTAAAAAATAGCTGTATGTCCCTTGGTTTGAAGATTGTCTCCTGTGATTTTTTTCTCAAAAATTTAATAATTATAACTTCTTTCTTTTGGTAGATGATTAATCTCAATTTAATATTTGTGTTTGAAATGAGATGGTAGTCAATTATTTTTTTCTATATTGCTATCTGCTTATTTTCTAGCAGTATTTGGTAAACAGACATTCCTTTCCATTGGATTTCTTTGGAAGTTTTGTTAAATATCAAATGACTGTACACATGAGTGACTGATTCTGTAATGTCTAAACTATTATGCTCCATTGATACATTTATTTATCCTTTGAAAGTAGCATACAGTCTTGTTTACAGAGGTATTTAAGTCAGATAGCAGGAGTCCTCAAACTATTGTTTTTCATGATTGCTTTGGAAATAAGTCATTTGCATTTCTATATGAATATTAGACTCAGATTGTCATTTCATAAAGAAAAAAAAAGCCTATTGTGGAAGACAGTGTGGCAATTCCTCAAGGATCTAGAACTAGAAATACCATTTGACCCAGCAATCCCATTACTGGGTATATACCCAAAGGATTATAAATTGTTCTGTTTTAAAGACACATGTACACATATGTTCATTGGGGCACTATTTACAATAGCAAAGACTTGGAACCAACTCAAATGCCCAGCAATGATAGACTAGATAAAGGAAATGTGGCACATGTATACCATGGAATACTACCCATCCATAAAAAGGAAGAGTTCATGTCCTTTGCAAGGACATGGATGAAGCTGGAAATCATCATTCTCAGCAAACTAACATAAGAACAGAAAACCAAACGCTTCATGTTCTCACTCATAAGTGGGTTTTGAACAAGAACAAATGGACACAGGGAGGGAAACATCACACACTAGTGCCTGTTGAGGGGTGGGAGATCTAGGGGAGGGATAGCAAGCAGTGGGGGGATTGGGGAGGGATAATATTAGGAGAAATATCTAATGTAGGTGATGGGGTGTGGATGCAGCAAACCACCATGGCATATGTATACCTATGTGACAATCCTGCATGATCTGCACATGTACCCCAGAACGTAAAGTATAATAAACAAAAAAAAGCCTACTATTATTATAATTTCAAAACTTTATAGATCAGTCTGGGAAGAGTTGATATTAACAATGCACAGATTTTCAATTCATAAATACGATGTATCTTCCTGTTTACATCTTTCTTACTTTTACTCAACAAATTTTGCAGTTTTTCAGCATAGTATTGAATATCACATATTAATTTTTGACACTTCTGAAAATTGAATAAACATTTTTATTTCCAAGTTCTTTGTTAAAAATATATTAAATATAATTGATCTTAGCTTATTAGACTTTTATTCTGTAAACTTTATAAATTAATGTATTAATTCTAGTGGTTACTTTATAAATGCCTTATACATTTACATAAATAATCTTGAAATCTACCAATAGTGACCTTCTTACATTTTTCTGATTCTAATAACAATTCTAATTAACATGATACTAGAGTTTGCTTAGATGTTGTAATAAGGTAACATCTAAGCAAACTCTAGTATCATGTTAATTAGAATTGTTAAGAGTGAGCATCTTTGCCTATTCCTGATCTTTGAGGAAAAGTCTACACTATTTCGTCACTAAGTACGATTATAGCTATAGAATTTTTGACAATGACTTTTTTTCTTTTTTTCTGAGAAGGAGTCTTGCTCTGTTCAGCCCAGGCTGGAGTGCAGTGGTGCGATCTCGGCTCACTGCAACCTCTGCCTCCCAGGTTCAAGTGATTCTCCTGCTCAACCTCCTGAGTAGCTAAGATTACAGGCCCACAATACCATGCCCAGCTAATTTTTGTAGTCTTTGTAGAGATGGGGTTTCACCATGTTGGTCAGGTTCGTCTTGAACTCCTGACCTCAGGTGATCCACCTGCCTCAGCCTGCCAAATTGCTTGGATTACAGGTGTGAGCCACTGCGCCCAGCCGAAGATGACCTTTTTTACATTTAAGTTTCTCAGACTCCTTGTTCACAAGAATTTTATTTTTGAATCTACTAAAATGATGAGTACTTTCTTACTATATTGAATTAAATTTCATTTTATGGATATGACATAATCTATTTATTCATTCACCTTTTGATAGACATTTGACTTGTTTCCAGTTTGGGGCTACTGCAAATGCACCTGTTATGAGCATTCAGGTTACAAACCTTTGTGTGGACATAGGCTTTCATTTCTCTTGGGTGAATACTTAAGAGATTAATGACAGTTGAATACACTCCCAGCTCATGAATTCAGGCAGTTCATCTGTAATGCAGGAATCTTGCAATTTTTTAGGTTCATTTAATACACCTACCCTTTACACTACAGTTGTCATATACATTATAAGAACATATAATACCCAGAAGATTATAAGTTTTGTTCTAAATTGGTCTATATAAGTAGATTAGGAGGACAAATTGTCTTTAATTTTACCAAGATACTTGCCATTTTCAATGCACTTTCATTTCTTTGCCAGGGTCAAGGCTTTTAGAATTTGTAATAATACAGGTTGGTCTTCAGTGAAAAATTCTTAGATTTTAAATCTGAAAATATGTTAATTTGCTGTCATTTTAAGATGATTTTCTCTTGATAGAAAATGCTAGGTAGAATGTTTATTGTTTTGTTTTCCCCTAGCACCATTAGGACGTTGCCGCACTGTCTTCTGCCCTTCAGTTCTTCTGAGGAAGAGTCAGCTATACTTAAGTTGTTTCCACTCAGGTAAGATTTATCAGACTAGTTTAAAGATATTTGCTTCATCATTGATATTTAGCACTTGAAATGACTATCCTATCTGTTATTTTCTTTGTATTTGTTTTGCTTTGGGTTTCAGAAATTAGTAAAATTGTCAGACATTATTTCTTCATTTTTTTTTTCTATCCCACACTCTGTATCCTCTTTCTGGGACTTTACACATATGTTTGATCTTCTAATATGGTTCCACAGGTCTCTAATGGTCTATTATTTTTTTTCAATGTTTATTTTTTACTTTAGTGGTAACATGATTTCTATTGATTGATTTTCGAGTTCAGTTTTTCCTCTAGTATCTTCATTCTGCTATTAAATCTGACTCAAAAATTTCTGATCCTTTTCTTCAGTTTTTAAATTTGCATTTTAATAGGTTTTCATTTCTAAGATTTATTGTCTATTTTACTCATTAAGGGAAAAATTTCATTTTTTTTCCTCATGTCATTTAGCATGGTTGTAATGGTCACCTTAAAATTCTTTTTTTTTTTTTCCCATTTATTTTCTGCTAGTGAGAACATCAGGGTCATTTGGCATTGGTCTTCATTGATTATCTTTTATTTTTTTCAAAGATCATTTATCATTTCCAGTTTCTTGTATTTTTAAGTAATTTTTGATTGTATCCTGTATACTGTGAATGATGAATTTTAGCATTTACATTCTGTCGTGTTCTGCCAACGAATAATAGCTTCTTTTTTTCCCCTTAAGCAGACAATTAATTTGGATGAGCTAAAATTGGAAACTGACCCTGCCACCTGCAGTGAAAAGCAGGCCAAATATAAGTTCATCTTTTTTTCCTCCTGCACATAGGTAGTTAAGAGAGTGAGGCAGAACTTATGTACAAAATTTGCTTTCCTTACTTGACCTCTCATTTTTGAGATTCACATCTCAATTTCTAGTATCTACGTTTACAGTGCAATCTGTCTTCAAGCTCTCTGTGCCAGTAAAAGATAGGTTTTTATATCTAAGTTCCTATACTTTGTTATGGCCAACCTGATTTAGTCTGTCTCTGGTCAAAAGCTACCAAAAAAAAAAAATGAAAAAGATAGAAAACTTACCCTTTTCTCTTCCCTTCTTCTAAATGTTAATCTCCCTGTAATGTCTGCCTGATTTTGCTCATTCTTCAGTGCGTTGAGGTAGTTGTTTTATGTATATTATCCAGAGTTCATTATTTTTATGTACTTAAGAGTTGGTCTGATAGAAACTTAGTCATGACCTGAAGGGGAAACTCATATGTTTCTTTTTGAGATGAAAAAATTTGAGAATGTTTTTTGATTGAAGATTAAGAATTAAAGTACTATGGAAAATAACCAGAAAGGGCGAGATTTTTTAAATGTTGAAGAGAGAGAGAGTAGAAGAGGAAACTGATGAATCCTGGGCATTAAAGGGGAAAGTCAATAAGACATCTAGCGAATTTACAGAGTTATTAGCACTAGACAAGAGGAGACAAGTGGTGAAAAGTGGAAAGGAGGGATTCTTCAAGAAGATAAAGTTTGTAGGTGTTTTGAAATAGATGTAGAGTATTTTTATTATTTTCTTCTGTTATCTAAAACATTTAAAAATCTGTTTTGTTTGTGGTGTAGTCATTTTGGCAGTATGATGGAGTGCCTCCCATTAAAAAAAAAAGACATTTAAAAATATCCATGAACTGATAGCCTTGTTTCCAGCTCTCCAAATAAGCTGTTTCACAGCTTCTTATACCTGAGCTTGGCTTCAGATGGGGATGGCACTTGTGTGAGGTGTTTTCTTCTACCTGGAAGACTCAGACACCTCAAATTCAACATTTTGGCTCACAAACTGGCTCTTAACAAGCAAGTTAATATGTATATTCTAATATATGTAAAAAAAATGTACATATTTTAAAATTTAATTTTCTTAAATAATTATTTTCCCAACGAATGCAAAACATTTTCAATTTTTATAAGAGAATCTTGTAAAATTGTCTGATAGACATACTTATGTTTGTATACATATATTATATACTTTATTACATATGTATATAAAGAATGAATAAAAAAAGTAAAACAACCATTAATTATTAATATATAAAATCCCAGAGGACCTTCACTTATTGAAGAAAGTCTTCTGAACAGATTTTCATATCTATGCTGTCTTCACAGCCCAACTGGTGACAAATTTAATGTCTTTGACAGATGGATGCGAAAGCGTGCCAAAAACAGAGTCACTTTTCTGTGTTTAAAAGAGGCCAGCCAAGCTATTGTTGATGGCAGCAGCAGGTGGGAAATATTGAGGGCCACAATATCATAAAATGTAACAATATTTTCCCTGGCATTATAACTCGAACTTATCTCAATTTTACTGAGAAAAGGGCAGTAAAGTTGGGACTGAACAGGAGAAATAATGTGGAAAGCCTCATGCAATCTCTCAATGTTTGAAACTGTTTCATCTAAAGGTAACACTTTGGCTCAACAAGACCCTTGGTTGCAGGCTAAAACAGTGCTAATGTCAAAGAGGCTATTGCCTCCCAGCAGAAGTAGCAGGATGGGGTGTTAAGAGTTGGGTTAGAGTTGAGTTAAATGAAAGTAAGCTCACCCTTCTTCGTTTTATGGCTCAGTCCCAGATGAGCTAGACTCTTGGCTCTTTAGCTTAGATGCAAGATATAGAAATGTGCACACCCTCTTTGATGAATAAAGCACAAAAAATAACTATACCTGCATTATCGTTGTTCTTCTATATGAAATATCCAATGCAATGTTTTAAAGCATAGAAACTACAAAGAAGCAAGTAATGTGATACACAATCAAGAATAAAATTAACAAATTTAACCTTCAGATGATCCAGTTATTGAGACTAGCAGACAAGGACTTTGAAACAACTGTTAAAAAAAAGGTTTATAAATATAAAGGAAAAGGCGTAAAGAATTAGTAAACAAATGTGGTCATCTTAGAAGATAAATATAAAAAAGAATGAAGTAGTTCTGCTTCAAGAAAGCTAAGTACAAATAAAATTCCTGCATGCTATGTATAGAAGAAAACAGGAAACACAAGAAGGTTCTGAAAGGTAGAGAGAACACAGGCTGGCTAGGAACAGAGTTGTTAATTCCCTTGGGTTTTCTTTTTTGTCTTAGAGATCTTAGATATAGAGCTGAAGAAGTTGATAACTCAGAAATTTCAACAGGCACAAACAACAAAAGCTCTGACAAACCTGCTCTCTCAAATCAAATGACTAGAGAAAGGCAGTGCAGCTTTGTATACAATTTTTAATCTAATATTGAAACACGGTTTATTCCCCTCTTCCATGTAAGCAAAACCCAGATGAGACCCTAGACTTCTACCATCACAGGGTTGTACTGAGACACTCCAAAATCACTGTTGTGGTTATTTCAGAGAAGGCTAAGAAGGGAGCTGAGAATTCATCTCTGTTGGCCAGTAGTGAACTACCACCTCTCTATTCCTCGGCCCAGGAAGGCAATAGAGACCATGTGTAGAGCCTAGACTTCTGCCCCCAGCCTACAGTAACAAGATACCTCTCTCTCTCCATTGGATAATATCAGAAAAGGCCTATACAAAGAGACTTATTAAAAAACAGATCAAAAGAGTAACCCATAGGGAGGTGGAATAAACAAAAATAAAATTGTACAATTAAATTCTGAGATATCGGCAATTACATTAAGTGTACAAAGACATAAATTGACAAAGATTAAGAATATAATGAACTATATGCTGTCTATAAGAAGTTCACTTCAAGTATAATGGTATAGACAGGTTAAAATAAAAATATAGAATGGAAATATATATTATAGATGCATATGTAATTTATAGAGATTTTGTGTGTGTGTATATATATATATATACATATATATACATATAAATATATACATATATATACATATAAATATATACATATATATACACATATATATATACATATAAATATTTCAAAAGCAAGAGTAGCTGTATTGATATCAGATAAAGAGACTTCAGAGCAAATAAAGTAACTATGGTCAGAAAGGGATTTTATATAATGTAGAAAGCAAATTTATCAAGACCAGGCAATCTTAAATATATTTGTGTCAAACATAGAAGTACAAAGTATGTGAAACAGAATGTGATAGAACTTTACCACAATTGAAAAATTTAAAAAATGATTAAAAAATATTAGAACTGAAAAGATAGAGAAATCCATAATCATGGTCAGAGAGGTCAATTCCCCTTCTTACTAATTGATAGAACAACTGAACAGAAAATTAATAATGCCATAAAATAACTCAAAATTATTGTCAAAAAGGTCCAATCAACAGTTATAGAATACTCCACTAAACATCAGCAGAAAAACACTTTTCAAGTCCTCATGGAACAGATAGTGAGATAAATCAAAGCTCGACAATTTTAAAAGAAATGATATCATACAGAGTGTGTTCTTTGACCACAGTAGAATCACACTAGAAATAAGAATGGTTAACTTAAAAGGAAAATCTCTAAAGACTTGGAGACAAAAAACATACTTCTAAGTAATCCATGAGTAAAAGAGAAAGTCTCAGAGCACATAGCAACAAAAATACATTAATAACCTAAATACCTATCAACAACAAAATGGATTTACAAATTGTAGTATACTTATACAGTAGAATTCTATTCAGCAATAAAAAGAAATGGACTACTTGAACACTCAGCGACAGGAATTAATCTCAAAAACATTCCGAGAAAAAGAAGCTAAACACACATGAAAACGTTAAAGAACAAACCAAACTAACCCAAGGAAATAGAAATCAGAAGTGTGGCTCCATATGGGAGGTGAAGAATCAGCAGAAAAGGGATAGAAGGGAACTTTCTGATGAGCTGGGGAAGTATTACATCTTGGTTAGGATGTGGGTTACATAGGTATGTATGTTTTTCAAAACTTACCAAATTGTATTCTTAAAATCTCAGCATTTTATAAAGTATAATCATACCTCAATAAAAATATAGGTATTATTTTTATAGATACAAAATAATTCTACATATTTATAGTATACATTTGATACTTTGATACATGTGTACCATGTGTAGTGATAAAATCAGAGTTAAGAAAAAGATACAAAAATTTAAGTAAGATAATAATTCTAAACTGTAGCCCCTTTTCCCTGTTCTTATATATTCCAACTCCAAATGCTGTTGATCTAGCCTCTGAGGTACATTCAAAATCTATCAAACCATCTTCACTTTGCTATCACTGCCCCAGATAAGAACTTCATTTAGACTGAGGGATTCTTCACAGTTATCCCATTGGTCACAGTCCTGTTACTCTTAAACCATTCATCCCAGAATTCCTGAGAGATTAAAAGAAAAAATGCTAATGCTTCCTACAGACAAAATTTCAGTTCCTTAGCACAAAAGTTACACCTTGATGTACTATCAGCCAATTCAGCCACTAGGATTCCAACTGCTTCCTGGATTGAAGTTTATGTTTATTTCCTTGACTAATTTTGGCCACAGCACTCATTCTATATCTGACATCTGTGGGGTTGCTCTTGTCATCTTCTATGATATAGTTTAGATATTTGTCCTTTCTGAATCTCATGTTGAAAGATGATCCCCAATGTTGAAGGTGGGGCCTAGAGGAAGATATTAGATCATGGGGATGGATGCCTCATGAATGGCTTGGTGACCTCCTGTTGGTGATGAGTGGGTTCTCAGAACATGTGAGATCTGGTTGTTTAAAAGAGTGTAAGAACTCCCACTTCTCTCTGGTATCCTTTCTTGCCCTCTGATACACAGGCTTCCCCTTTGCCTTCCACCGTGATTGGAAGCTTCTTGAGCCCTTACCAGAAGCTGAACAGATGCCATTGCCATGATTCCTATACCATCTATGAACTATGAGCCAATTAAACCTCCTTACTTTATGAATTACTCAGTCTCAGGTATTTCTTTATAGTGATGCAAAACAGACTAATGCATCCTCTATCTAGAATGGCCATACCTCTTAATGTAGCACTGTGACCACTTCTTCCTTTGTGAATAAGCTAGGTAGTCAACACCTTCTCTTCTCTGACAGCTCTCAGGAGACTGGAATAGGATAGCCTTCTGATATAATTTGGCTCTGTGTCCCCTTCCAAATCTTACCTTGAAATGTAATCTCCATGAGCTGAGGGGGAAATCTGAGGTGATTGAATCATGGGGGACAGATTCCTCTGTGCTGTTCTTATAATAGTAAGTGAATTCTCATAAGATCTGATGCCTTAAGAGTGTGGCACTTCCCACTTCTCTCACTCTCTCTTCTACTACCATGTAAGACATGCCTTGCTTCCCCTTTACCTTCAGCCATGAATGTAAGTTTTCTGAGGCCTCCCCAGCCATGTGGAATTATGAGTTAATTAAACTCCTTTGGTTTATATATTACCTAGTCTCATGTACTTCTTTATAGCAGTTGAAAATTGATGAATACAGAAAATTGGTACCAGGAGAGTGGGGTACTACTATAAAGATACCTGAAAATGTAGAAGCAACTTTGGAACTAGGTAACAGGCAGAGGTTAAAATAATCTGGAGAGCTCAGAAGAAGAATGAAAGATGTGGGAAAATTTGGTACTTCCTAGTTATGTGTTGGATGGTTTTAACCAAAATGATAGTGATACGTACAATAAAGTCCAGGCTGAGGTGGTCTCAGATGGAGATAAGGAAGTTATTGGGAACTAGAGTAAAGGTCACTGTTACTGTGGTTTAGCAAAGAGACTGGAAGCATTTTGCTCTTGCACTAGACATTTGTAAAACTTTGAAATTGAGAGAGACAATTTAGGGTATCTGGCAAAATAAATTTCTAAACAGCAAAGTGTTCAAGAGGTGACCTGGCTTTTTCTCTGGCTTTTTCTGAGTGTACAGTCATATACAGTCACAAAGAGATGGTCTGAAATTGGAATTTATGTTTAAAAGGGAAGAAAAGCATAAAAGTGTTGAAAATTTGTACACTGACTATGTGGTAGAAAAGAAAAATCCATTTTCTGGGGAGAAATTCAAGCTGGTTGCAGAAGTAACCAGGAGTCATATGTTAATTTCTTAGGTAAAGGGGAAAAAAACATCTCCAGAGCATTTCAGAGATATTCATGGCAGGCCTTCCCATCACAGGCCCAGAGGCCTAGGAGAGAAAGATGATTTCCTGGGCAGGGCCCAGGGCCTTACTACTTTGTGCAGTCTTGGGACCTGGTGCCCCATGTCCAAGCCATGGCTAAACGGGGCAAACATACAGCTCGGGATATTGCTTCAGAGAGTTCAAACCCCAAGCTTTGGCAGCTTCCATGTAGTGCTGGGCCTGAGGATATGAAGAAGGCAAAAATTGAGGTTTGGAAACCTTTGCATAGATTTTAGGGGATGTATAGAAATGGTAGGATGTCCAGGCAGAAGTTTGTTGCAGGGGCAGCGCTCTCATGGAGAACCTCTGCTAGGGCAATGCAGAGAGGAAATGAGAGGTTGGAGCCTCCACACACAGTTTCCACTGGGGCATTGCCTACTGGAGCTGTGAAAAGAAGGATACAATCCTCTAGACCCCACGATGGTAGCTCTGCTGACAGCTTGCACTACACACTTGGAAAAGCCACAGACACTCAACACCAGCCCATGAAAACAGCTGTGGGGGCTTACCCTGCAGAGCCAGAGAAGTGGAGTTGCCCAAGGCCTTGGCAGCCCTCCTCTTGCATCAATGTGCCCTGGGCATGAGACATGGAGTCAAAGGAGATTACTTTGCAAATTTAAGATTTAAGGACTGCCATTTTAGGTTTTGATTTTACAGGCTGATAGGCAGAAAGAGCTTGCCTTGTCTCAAATGAGACTTTGGACTATGGACTTTTAATGTTGTTATGAGTCAAGATTTTGGGGAACTATTGGGAAGACATGATTGTGTTTTGAAATGTGAGAAGGGGCCAGGGGTGGAATGGTATAGTTTGGCTCTGTGTCACCTTTCAGATTTCATTGGAATTATAATCCCTGTCTGTTAATGTAGGGACCTGGTAGGAGGTGTTTGGATCATGGGGATGCTTTCTTCCATGCTGTTCTTGTGATAGTGAGTGAGTTCTCACAAGGGCTGATAGCTTTTTTGTTTTTATTTTTGTTTTTATTTTTTTTGAGATGGAGTCTCACTCTGTAGCCCAGGCTGGAGTTTAGTAGTGCCATCTCAGCTCACGGTCACCTTTGCTTCCTGGGTCCCAGTTCAAGCAATTCTCTTGCCTCAGCCTCCCAAGTAGCTGGGACTACAGGTACATGCCACCATGCCCAGGTAATTTTTGCATGTTTAGTAAAGATGGGGTTTTACCATGTTGATCAGGCTGGCCTTGAACTCTTGACCTCATGATCCACCCTCTTCACCCTCCCAAAATGTTGGGATTACAGGTGTGAGCCACCACGTGCCCAGCTGACTGATGGTTTAAAAGTGTGGCACTACCCCCTTCTCTTGCTCTCTCTCCTGCTGTTGTGTAAATGTGACTTGCTTCTCCTTTGCCTCCTGCCATAATTGTAAGTTTCCTGAGGCCTTCCTAGCCATGCAGAACTGTGAGTCTGTTCCATCTTTTGTTTATAAATTACCCAGTCTCTGCTAGTTCATTATAGCAGTGCAAAAACAGACTAATACACCATCTCTTCTGCATGCTTACATAGCATTTTATATTTTACTCTATCACTGTACTTCTACATCATTTTATAATTGTTTTCTTTTTCATATTTATGTCTTCTCACTAGGCAATATACCTTGTGAAGATAAGACTTAATCTTATTTGTTTTTAGTACCATAAGAGCCAACTACAGATTACTGGTTCATAGTAGGTCATAATTAATGTTTGCTGAAAGGAAAAGGGTATATTAGTTGATAGTCTTAAGCTGGCTGTGGTGCTGTGACTTTGAGGTCTTATTTTGTCAAAGCAAATTAGACCTCACTGTTCAGATGCTGCAAAATTTTGATTAGACTAACATGATTTGATCTTCTCTAAAAACTTGGCTGCCATTCAGGGTGTGAAATAAGGTCATCTTCTAGAAATTAATATATCACAAATTGCAATTGTTGAAGTAGTTAAAAAGTAGATGTTGATACATTAAAAAGTAGATGTTGATACCAATTTTTAACTGGGACCTGCACATTGTAAAGATGTAAAAATGTCCTAACAAATTCCTTCATATTTGATTTGTTGTCTCTGGTAAAAATTGAAAAAAATAATTAGTATTAGTTGTAAAATCTATTTAGGAAAATTAAGTAAATAAAATATATGCTTTAAATGCCATATTAAGTATAAATGCAGCTCAAAGCATAAAACTAATTAGTATTCTTTTTAATCCCTCGAACTCTCGGGAATAAAGGTATTTTAACCATAGGTATTAATTTTACATTTGAAAAGACCTAAACTTGTAAACATTTCAAAGTCTGAAGCATTTTGCCAGTTTTCTGATTTTTTGGTTAAATTTATACTTTTATAAATAAGGATTTGTATTAAGCCAAATCAATTACTTTGGACAGTTTGCTAATTCAACCAAAATTGCACTCCAGGTTTATTAATCTTTTGATAAACTCTACATTACTTGAAGTCTTTGAAGATAAATTGTCACAAGCCCCACTAGATTAATGAATCTGTTTCTATGGTTCAAGAACATAAGAAAACAATGATAACTATGTGATAAAGTTGTACTTTCAGCAACCAGTAAAACTGAACTTCAGTGCAAACACGGAGGTCTACTGTTGGACAATGGACAAAAGCTTTTTTTTTTTTTTTTTTTAGGCTAAAATATATACTTGGTGAAACATATCTGACAGTAAACAGTGTCTCAGTGTTTTCTCTTAGGAAATTTGGATTTCAAAAATCTAGCACTGTGGGGAAAATCATACTAAACAAGTATGCAGTACATTCTAACATTCTTTGTTAATAAATAGCCTGGAAAATAATTTAAGAAATGACTTAAAGAGCCAATGAAATGTAGTGTCTACTATGGGAAAGCTTGTGTTTTTGTCTTGGCTTTGCTACTTACTAAGGTTTGAGCTCTGAGACAAGCCACTATATTTATCAAAGTCTGTCTGCATTTCAATATTTAAAATATGGTTATAATAGAATTTACATCGTTTGCCCTGTGGTTCTGGAAATGGAAAAGATTTTAAATCAGATAAATCTAAATATAAGTCCTTAAGCTGTATGCTTGCTGCTGCTTGTGCAGCCTTAGGCATGTTAGCAAAACTCTCATACTTTTGTTTCTTCCTGCTATAAAATGGGGATAATAGTGTCTACATAATAAGGTTGTTATGAACATTAAAGAAAATAATGGTTCTTCAATTAAAGTATTCCTCTTAAAATCTTCAGAAACAAACAGTAGAAATCCATATTATAAACAATACACTTTCAAACTACAATACATACAATATTCTACATTTTAGCAGAAAGCCTACTATCCTGTCCTTGTACCTTCACAACCTGCTTTTCCAACGTCAATATCTTAGAAACCCCTGGATTCATACTGGGCTTTCTTTCATCCAAATGTCTCATCATGTTTGTACCCTCTGTGAACTTAATGCTTGACCTTGAGAATACTTGCCCCCTTAATCTGGAGAACGTCCCAATCATACTTCAAGCTGGTTGCTCCAGAAGGATGCAGCTCAGCAGCTCAGTCCCGTTCTGCTTCCACAGCAGGAGCCTGGAATAGGCTTTGAAACACATAGTCTGAAGAGGCCCCTGTTGACAGGTGCTGCTGCCTCTGCTGCGGTAATGACTGTGCTACTCCGTATTATATCCAAGGAAGGGGGAGGTTGGATGGAAACCTCACAGTCAGTTTGCCATCATAACTGCTAGAGTGCATTTCTGGGTTTCAGTGTTCCCATAAGGTACTAGGTGGGGCCATCTTTTGAAAATCAGTGTTATACTTTGCCAAAGTTGAGCTAATGTAAAACCGAACTGAGTTCCCCAAGCTGCAGCTCTCTAAAAACAATATTGCCTTTCCTCTTAAGCTCTGACTCTTTAACAGTTGCTTTCTTGGCCAGGCATGGTGCCTCATGCTTGTAATCCCAGCACTTTGGGAGGTGGAGGTGGGTGGATCATGAGGTCAGGAGATCGAGGCCATCCTGCCAACATGGTGAAACCCTGTCTCTACTAAAAATGCAATAATTAGCTAGGTGTGGTGGCATGGTGATCCCATCTACTTCGGAGGCTGAGGCAGAAGAATGGCTTGAACTTGGGAGGCAGAGATTGCAGTGAGCTGAGATCATGCCACTGCACTCCAGCCTGGGCAACAGAATGAGACTCCATTAAAAAAAAAAAAATTGCTTTCTTGGCTGAGCGCAGTGGCTCATGCCTGTAATCCCAGCGCTTTGGGAGGCTGAGGCAGGTGGATCACCTGAAGTCAAGAGTTTGAAACCAGTGTGGCCAACAGGGTGAAACCTCCACTCTACCAAAAATACAAAAATTATCTGGGTGTGGTGGCGAGTGCCTGTAATCCTCGCTACTCAGGCAGCCCAGGCAAGAGAATCCCTTAAACCCAGGAGGCGGACGTTGCAGTGAGCCGAAATGGAGCCACTTGACTCCAGCCTGAGCAACAAGAGCACAACTTCATCTCAAAAGAAAAAAAATTGCTTTCTTCCAGAATGATGCATTTGGGAAAGGTTTTGCTGTCTGTCCTGAGAGACTTCAAGCCATAATTCATCTCCTTTGTGCCTTAGCATATCTTTCCCACTTGGAGGCCAACTACTCTTGCCAGATACTGGCTTTGGGAGAGACCAGTTCTAACCACAGTCTAGTGGCCTTGAATTTGTGGAAAGAGGAGGCCAGTTTTGCCTCCCTTTCTTCCCAGGAGGTCCCTGATTCCTTATACAAATTTGAATATATCCTTTGCAAAATTCATAAAAAGTATGACATTTAAAGACTGAAGAGTAAATTTTCTTTACCAAATAAATCTCGAATATATTCCCAAATAGTTATAAGTAAAATACTATGGCATATTTTAAAGAAATAAAGCATTTTTTTTGCTAAGGATATATTCTCCATAGTGCTTGAATAGAAGTTATTTGACAGTTGTTTATACCTCACTTCTCCTTGCTATTTAACATCCAAAGTTGAAAATGTTGACTTTGACCTGTAAATGTATAAATATTTGAGTGAGATAGTGAACCTCTTTAAAATGACTAATATTTAAATATATTTTTATTGGAAGAGGTTATAAAAAGTTACAACATATTCTGACGCATTTTTAAATTTTTTGTCTTTAAGATTTTTGTTTTTAAATTTCATAAAAATATTTTCATATGCTTACCTTGACATGCAAATACATAGTGAAGTGATTACTTCAGTCAAACAAATCAACATATCCATCGTCCTTTATAGTTACTTTCTTGCTCTGTGTGTGTGTGATAAGAGTACCGAAAATCTCCTCTCTTGGTAAATGTCCAGTATATAATACACTCTTATTAACTTATATTGTACATTAAATCTCTTAGGCTTATTCATTCTAGGTAAATACAACTTTGTACGCTTTGACCTCCATTTCCCCATTCCCATCCTCCCTCTGTCCACCTCCCCTGGTAACTACCATTCTGCTCTCTGCTTCTATGTGTTCAACTATTTTCATGCAATATGTTTCTGTGTCTGACTTGTGTCCGTTAGTATAACGTCCATTGGGTTAACCATCATGTCAAAAAAGCCAGAATCTCCTATTTTAAGACTGAGTAACATTCAAGTATATGACAGGATATTACGAATAATATCTAAGCATCTATCTAATAGTATCCCACAATTCTTTTATGTTAGAATATTATATGATATATACATATATCATTGATATATCTATATACATATATATTTTTTCATATCCATTCATCTGCTGATACTTGTTTCTCTCTATTCTTGGTTTGATTGTACTATTGTTTATAGTTATTCATTCCGTCATCTCAGTAAGATTATATATCCCTACCCATTGCTTCGTCATTTCCCCTCCTTCTGTGAAAAGAAATTGTCTTTGCCTCATTCACTATGGCTTGATTATATGACTTTGGCTAATGGAATGTGAGCCAATGTGACATATGCCATGTCTAAGCAGAACCTTTTAATACTGCTGCATGGTTTCTCTCAGCCCTTTCTCTTGTCCTCTACTGTGAACACACTTGTCCCACACAGACTGCTCCTGAAGGGTAGATGTCATAAGCCATTGAGATATTGGGTATTGAGATAAGCTGAATAATGCTAATAAAAATTTTGAGAAACAATGCTGACTAATACAAATTTTGGAAAGAAAGCCAGGTGCTCATTTCCAAAATAACTATTATAAGTGGCTCATGCCTGTAATCCTAGCACTTTTGGAGGCTGAGGTGGGTGGGTCAGAGGTCAGGAGTTTAAGACCAGCCTGACCATCATGGTGAAACCTTGTCTCTATTAAAAATATAAAAATTAGCTAGATGTGGTGGTGCATGCCTGTAATCCCAGCTACTCAGGAGGCTGATGCAGGAGAATTAATTGAACCTGAGAGGTGGAGGTTGCAGTGAGCCAAGATTACACCATTGCACTCCAGCTTGGGCAACAAGTGAGAGAGAGACTCCATTTCAAAGAAAAGTCATTATTTATATAGAAATGAGAGTTTTTTCATGAGGTTTGCTCTAGACCATCCCATTCTTTTCCCTGTCAACCTAGCTGAGGTTTACTATAACACAAATGCATAATTTTTAAGTCATAAGTCAGCAATTTAACACTATTTCCAATTGCAGAAACTATAATCAAAGGTGTAACCATAATGTATTCTTCTGTCTTCTCATAAATTTATGTAAGCCAATTATTCCTTAAAATACATATCAAATTATTACTAAATCAAGTAAGTTCAGAGATAACTAACAATAGCTTACTGTCTATTGAAAGCAATATAAAAAGCCCAAACAAAGTGTTACTGAGGATGTTTATATTACCACAGTGCATATTTGTGAAGAATTTCTGCTACTTTTTTATACTGAGAAGTTGAAAGCGCTTTTCTGAGTTGCATTTAGAAACTATAAAGTCCTCTGATGCATAGGAAAGTGGTGATTGGAAAAGCCCAAATGAGTACTTTGAAATTACTACTTTTTGATATCCTATATAGGCAATGGCAATCTGATGGCCATGACTGGCTTCTCAGTGCAGCCTTATCTTTAATTTCAGGATGTAAATATTTCAATGCTGCATTTATGTTTCTACCACTCATATATATCCAGATACTCATTTTGGTGCTATAAAACAGTCAACATTTTCATTGGCTTATGTAATGAATTAGCTGTTCTTACATTGTAAGATTATACAGTTCTCATTTCCACCTACATTCCTAATCTCCTTATAGTACCCCATGGGGATCCTCAGGTTTTCTTGGTTTTTCTTTGGAAATAAATAAGCAAATAAGTGGCCTATGAATATTTTTTATTGCTTCTCAATTTTCTTGAGGAAAAATTGCTTTGTCAGTTTCTAAACTTTATCAGATATTTTATAATGGATTCTAAGTAGAAAACAGAAATGATAATTCTCATGTAGAAGAACATTATGGATTATTACAAAATGGATATGGCCATAATACCTGTATCAATTTTCTATTGCTGCATACAAATGATCAGAAGCAGTGCTTTAAAACAACATTCATTTATTATGTCATGGTTTGTTTAGTCAGAAGACTAGGTACAGTGCAGCTGGGTTCTATACTGAGTCTCATAGACCAAGATCAAAGTGTGAGCTGTCCTGCATTTTCAGCTTGAGGCTGTGTCCCTCTTCCCAGCTCATTCAGGTTGTTTGCAGAATTTAGCGTTTTGGCCATGTAGAACTGAGGACCCTATTTTCTTCCTAGCTGTTGAGTAGGGTTCCTTTCAGCTCCTAGAGGCTGCCTCTATGTCCTAGCCATAGCCCTCTCACAAGATGGTAACTTACTACATTAAAGCCAGTAGGAGAATCTCTCTTACTGTATTTTTTTTTTTGGAAGCATTATCAGAATATTTATTTATTTTTTAATTTATTTTATTGCATTTTAGGTTTTGGGGTACATGCATGGACACAGGGAGGGGAGCACTGCACACTTGGGTCTGTTGGGGGGAAATAGGGGAGGGTCAGTGGGGGGTGGGGAGTTAGGGAGAGATAGCATGGGGACAAATGTCTTACTGTATTTTTTAAGAGGCTCACCTGATCAGGTCAGGCTTATCAAAGAAAACCTTTCTATTAACTCAAAGTCAACTGGCCTAAATTATATCTTCAAAATGTCTTTTACCACATTATGTAATGTAATCATGGCAGTGATATTCCAGTCCCAGCATACTCATAGGTTTCTCTCACACAGGAAGTGGGTTGATTATACAAGAGCATGGGTAATTGGTGTGGTCTTAGAATTCTGCCTATCTCAGTAGATAACTTGTCCAACAATTTAGATAATGTCAAAAAGTACAGTGATGGAGAAGGCCTACCTTTTATTCTAAAATTATGGTCAATTTGTATTAACATCCATAATATTTATCTGGCCTGTGTTTAATCTCATCCCTTTACTTAAATATATTCATTTATCCTGGGAAGTTAAACATTTACTTATTTAATGACATGTCTTCTTTTTTCAATGAATTATACCTCATGTAAGTGTTTCCTCAAGACAATGTGATGACAAGTATATTGCAGGGAATAGATCATACGTTCCATTGCTTATAGGAAAGAGGTAGGTAACAAAAATTGTTAATCAATCCAGGGAATTATGGCCATGTATGAATTGTCAAAATATGCCCCCTTCCTCCAGAATTCAAAATGATTTTAAAGGGAAAAACACTTTGTCAGCAAATGAAGCCCATTTCTTACCGGACATCTCCAATGAGATGACTTTTTCTAACATTTGCTCTTTGGGAAAGGATGGTAGATTCTTGAGATGTTTTATCAGTGCATTGAAGCAGGCCAAAACATAGTGTGTTTCTCCATGAAATTTCTTTTCTGAAGAGATATATGAGCTCAACAAACTTCGGGTAGTTAATTACTACTGAAAAAATTAAAAATACTATAGATTGGTAACTATAAATTAAATGTAATTATCAACATACTTGGCCCTTCATGCTACCTGGCCATATTTCTATGTTCCTCATAACTCTGAATCTCTTTCTAATCAATTTTAGCTCTTTCAACTCCAAGAAATAAACACACTCCACTAATAGCTGTCAAAAATGTCACCAATGATTACGTATTAACAAAATCTTGACATTTTTTGGTCTTTTTCTAGTTGATTTTTTTTTGGGAGGGGGAGAATTGTACACTATTAATTGTGCCCTATTTTTAAAAAGTTTACATTCTGAATAATCCTCTTATCTTGCTTTTAAAACCTCTAGCTCTTCTCTAAGCTTCAAACCCACAAATGCATAACTTAACGAATTTGATGTTTTAAGGTATTCTGAACTCTTTATGTTCAAAACAGAAATTGTGATTTAATCCACCAACTCTGGTTCTCTTCTTATGTAAGTAAAATAAATTGATTCCGTCTGGTACCTGAAAGCAGAATTCTAAGATCCATTATTTGTACTTCCTTCTCCTTCACTCCATACTCAATCCATCATTAAGCCACTTTGCCTTTACTTCCTCAACATAGCTCACATTTGTCATCTTCTCTTAATATCACATATTCCATTTCTAGACTAAGATATCTTTATCTCTTGCCTGGTCTCCTAACTGCTATCCCTAATTCATTTGTCCTCATTGGAATTGATTTATTACAAAAATTAAAATTGTAGCATGCCACTAATTTGATTAAAAGCCTAAAATGTTTCCCCATTGCTTTTCTATCAATATCTAAACCTTTTTCCTGGCCCACAGGACTGGTGCAGTCCACACTTCTCCTCTGCAGCCTCACTTAATGCTACTCTTCACTTTCTTCCCTGAGATTCAGTGCCTCTGGCTTTGTTTCTGGTCCTCAGACACAACTTATTTCAATTGTTTGTGTGCTCTTTGCATACACTGTTTAGCCCTTTGGCCTGTACTTCCTTTTTTTTCCTCATGGGTTTCTACTATCCGCTAAATTTCACCTCCTTGAAAAAGTCTTCTTTGATCCTTCAAATTAGAGGGATGCCACCTTAATATTCTTTTAAATTGTTTTTGTTCTTTATTTGCCAGAACTTGGATTTACATTTAAGTAACTATTTAGCTTTTGATAGTCTCTTACACAACACTCTAAGAACCATAATAACAAGGACCGTCTATTTTTCTCTGGACTGTATCCTCATTGCTCAGCACCAAGAGGTACTTAATAAATATTTCTTGAATTAACATTTAAAAATGCATGAATCAATGAATACCTAAGGAGTGAAAACTACATCTCTGTGAAGTTCCTGTTTTTCATCTAAGATGGTAATCTTATTGGTAGATTGGCTTACCATAAAACAATGTTGGCACCACTCTTATCTTACAACCTGTAACTGGTATACTTCATAGTCCTCTTAGTGAGATAATCGTGTTAAATTCAGGACTGTTAAATAATTTTGAAGCTTCAGTTGAGGAAAAATAGTATGTCTATGGAGATTTGCCTTAAAAGCAATTTTCTAGTTTAAAGAATCTCAACCAATGGTTTTTACATCCTTTCCTGAAGGCACCAATGGGTGATTGGGATGGATATAGATGGGGAGACAGTATAGAATTACTGAAAAAAATTTTCTAATTTTCCAAAATTATATCAAGAGTATTAACTAGAGTGAACAATAGTTTTTTATATATGTACTACATTTTGAAACATAATAAAATACTATTGTGAGAAATAAAACATAGCTTTCTTAATAATTATTATTGGATTTATAGTAGTTTTCACTGTAATTCTTTCTCCCTATCAATAGATAGTATTAATAAAAGCATAATTACTATCATGTAAGGATATGGGACATTTTTGATATAAGTGTATTTAATCAGCTTTGGGCATTAATGTAGCTTAGTAAACAATTTCATAATTCAATAGATTAAAATATAATAATTCATTTGCACTGTATGTCAGCAAATTATGTCTTGTTTGGTTGATCTATGCTTTCTTTGTCTGGGTTTGGCTTCAAACTACAGGTTGGGTCAGGTCTGCTACATATGTCTTTCATCTCCCTGAGGTGAAAGTGGACTAGTTGGAGGCACATTATTTATTACCAATGGGAGAAGAACAAGCTATATGAAAGAGAATCCTCTATATCTCTTAAGGACTAGGCTCACACCCAGTACAGTCTTAATTTTGCCCACACTTCATTGGGCAAAGAAGATTACCTGGCAAAGCCTACTATTAATGATGTGGAGAAATAGGAGCTGGTTCTAGTGCAAAAAGCTACAGAGTCACAAGAAAATGGGATGGTTATAAAGAGGACGGACGTATCCAGGAAAGAAAAGACAATCTCTCCCACAAAGTATTTCTCTTAACTGAGAAAATTGAGATCCATTATTTCAGATTTCTTTTTCTTTTTTTTTCTTTTAATTATTATTGTACTTTAGGTTCTGGGGTACATGTGGAGATCATGCAGGATTATTGCATACGTACATACATGGCAAGGTGGTTTACAGCCTCCATCCTCCATCATTTATATCTGACATTTCTCCCCATGTTATCCCTCCCCAACCTCCCAATCCCCTGCTGTCTCTCCTTAGTCCCCAACAACAGACCCCAGTGTGTGATGCTCCCCTCCCTGTGTCCATGTGTTCTCATTGTTGAACACCCACCTATGACTGAGAACATGCAGTGTTTGATTTTCTGTTCATGTGTCAGTTTGCTGAGAATGATGGTTTCCAGATTCATCCATGTCCCTACAAAGGACATGAATGCATTGCTTTTTATGGCTGCATAGTATTACATGGTGTATACATGCCACATTTTTCTTGTCCAGTCTATCATTGATGGGCATTTGGGTTGGTTCCAGGTCTTTGCTATTGTAAACAGTGCCACAATGATCATACATGTGCATGTGTCTTTATAATAGAACAATTTATAATCCTTTGGGGGTATATACCTAGTAATGGAATAGCTTGGTCAAATGGAATTTCTATTTCTAGATCCTTGAGGAATCTCCACACTGTCTTCCATAATGGTTGAACTAATTTATACTCCCAACAACAGTGTAAAAGTGTTCCTATTTCTCCACATACTCTCCAGACTTTTTAATGATTGCCATCCTAACTGGCGTGAGATGGTATATCAGTGTGGTTTTGATTTGTGTTTCTCTGATGACCAGTGATGATGAGCACTTTTTCATGTGTTTGTTTGGCCTCATATATCTTTTTTGAAAAGTGTCTATTCATATCCTTTGCCTGCTTTTTGATGGATTTTTTTTTTTTTTTTGTAAATCTGTTTTACTTCTTTGTAGATTCTGGATATCAGCCCTTTGTCAGATGGGTAGACTGCAAAAATTGTATCCCATTCTGTTGGTTGCCGATTCACTCTAACGACTGTTTCTTTTTATGTGCAGAAGCTGTGGAGTTTGATTGGGTCCCATTTGTCTATTTTGGCTTTTGTTGCCAATGCTTGTGGTGTTTCGGTCATGAGGTCCTTGCCTATGCCTATGTCCTGAATGGTTTTGCCTAGATTTTCTTCTAGGGTTTTTATGGTGTTAGGTCTTATGTTTAAGTCTTTAATCCATCTGGAGTTAATTTTAGTGTAAGGTGTCAGGAAGGGATCCAGTTTCTGCTTTCTGCACATAGCTAGCCAGTTTTCCCAAGTCCATTTATTAAACAGGGAATCCTTTCCCCATTGCTTATTGTTGTCAGGTTTGTCAAATATCAGATGATTGTAGATGTGTGGCATTTCCTCCAAGGCCTCTGTTCTGTTCCATTGGTCTATATCTCTGTTTTGGTATCAGTACCATGCTGTTTTGATTACTGTAGCCTTGTAATATAGTTTGAAGTCAGGTAGTGTGATGCCTTCAGCTTTGCTCTTTTTGCTTAGGATTGTCTTGGCTATGTGGGCTTTCTTTTGGTTCCATATGAAGTTTAAGTTATTCTTTTCCAGTTCTTTGAAGAACGTCAGTGGTAGCTTAATGGGGATAGCATTGAATCTATAAATTTCTTTGGGCAGTATGGCCATTTTCACGATACTCATTCTTCCTAACCATGAGGATGGAATATTTTTCCATGTTTGTGTCCTCTTTTATTTCCATGTTTATGTCCTATTTTATTTTATTAAGCAGTGGCTTGTAGTTCTCCTTGGAGAGGTCCTTTACATCCTTTGTTAGTTGTATCCCTGAGTATTTTATTCTCTCTGTAGCAGTTGTGAATGGGAAATCACTCGTGATTTAACTCTCTTTATGTCTGTTATTGGTGTATAAAAATGCTTGTGATTTCTCATTGATTTTGTATACTGAGACTTTGCTAAAGTTGCTTATCAGTTTCAGGAGATTTTGGGCTGAGAAGATCGTGGTCTTCTAAATATACAATCATGTCATCTGCAAACAGAGACAATTTGACTTCCTCCTTTCCCAATTGAATATACTATATTTCTTTTACATTCCTGATTGCTCTGGCTAGAACTTCCAATACAATATTGAATAGGAGTGGTGAGAGAGGGCATCCTTGTCTAGTGCCAGATTTCAAAGGGAATGCTTCCAGTTTTTGCCCATTCAGTATGATACTGGCTGTGAGTTTGTCATAAATAGCTTTTTTATTTTGAGCTATGTTCCATCGATACCTAGTTTGAGAGTTTTTTTTAGCATAAAAGACTGTTTAATTTTGTCAAAGGCCTTCTCTGCATCAATTGAGATAATCGTGGTTTTTGTCTTGGGTTTTGTTTATGTGGTGTATTATGTTTATAGACTTCCATATGTTTTACCAGCCTTGCATCCCTGGGATGAAGCCTACTTGATCGTAATGGATAAGCTTTTTGATGTGCTGTTGCATTTAGTTTGCCAGTATCTTACTGAAGATTTTTGCATCTGTGTTCATCGTGGATATTGACCTGAAGTTTTCTCTTTTTGTTGAGTCTCTGCTGTGTTTTTGTATCAGGATGATGTTGGTCTTGTAAAACGATTTGGGAAAGATTCTCTCTTTTTCTATTGTTTGGAATAGTTTGAGAAGGAGTGGTACCAGCTCCTATTTGTACATCTGGTAGAACTCGGCTGTGAACCCATCTGGCCCTGGGCTTTTTTTGGGTGGTAGGCTATTAATTCCTGCCTCAACTTCAGCCCTTCTTATTGGTCTATTCAGGGTTTCAACTTCTTCCTGGTTTAGGCTTGGGAGGATTTAAATGTCATGGAATTTATCCATTTCTTCCAGGTTTACTGGTTTATGTGCATAGAGTTGATTGTAGTAATCTCTGATGGTAGTTTGTATTTCTGTGGAATTGGTAGTGATATCCCCTGTATCATTTTTTATTGTATCTATTTTATTCTTCCCTCTTATCTTTTTTATTAATTTGGTTGTCTGTTTATATTGTTGATCCTTTCAAAAAACCAGCTCCTGGTTTTATTGATTTTTTTTTGAAGGGTTTTTTTGTGTCTCTAGCTCCTTCAGTTCTGCTCTGATCTTCATTATTTCTTGTCTTCTATTAGCTTTTGAGTTTCTTTGATCTTGCTCCTCTAGCTGTTTCAATTTTGATGATAGGGTATCAGTTTTACATCTTTCCTCTCTTCTTATGTGGGCATTTGTGACTATAAATTTTCTTCTAGACACTGCTTTAAATGTGTCCCAGAGATTCTGGTACATTGTGTGTTCATTCTCACTGGTTTCAAAGAACACCTTTATTTCTGCCTTCATCTCATTGTTTATTTAGTCAACATTCAGGAGCCAGTTGTTCAGTTTCCATGAAGTTGTGTTGTTCTGAGTTAGTTTCTTAATCCTGAGTTCTAATTTGATTGCACTGTGGTCTGAGAGACTGTTTGTTATGATTTCCATTCTTTTAAATTTGTTGAGGAGTGATTTACTTCCAAGTATGTGGTCAGTTTTAGAGTAGGTGCAATGTGGTGCTGAGAAGAGTGTATATTCTGTGGATTTGGGGTGAAGAGTTCTGTAGATGTCTATTAGGTCTGCTTGGTCCAGATCTGAGTTCAAGTCCTGGATATCCTTGTTAATTTTCTGTCTCATTGTTTTGTCTAATATTGACAGTGGAGTTTTAAAGTCTTCCACTATTATTGTGTGGTAGTCTAAGTCTCTTGTAGGTCTTTAAGAACTTGCTTTATGTATCTGGGCGCTCCTGTATTGGATGCTTATATGTTTAGTATATTAGCTTTTCTTGTTGCATTTTTTCTTGTTGCATTTTCTTGTTGCACTACAATTATGTAGTGCCCTTCTTTGTCTCTTTGATCTTTGTTGATTTAACATCCACTTTATCAGAACTAAGATTGCACCTCCTGTTTTTTTTTTT
>NW_022436946.1:34520016-34617065 GCF_009761245.1 Sapajus apella
GACACATTTTCTTCATTGTGTCAATGGTCTTTACCATTTGGTATGTTCTTGGAGTGGCTGGCACTGGTTGTTCCTTTCCATGGTAAGTGCTTCTTTCAGGAGCTCTTGTAAGGCAGGCCTGGTGGTGACGAAATCTCCGAGTACTCGCTTGTTGGTAAAGAATTTTATTTATCCTTCACTTATGAAACTTAGTTTGGCTAGATATGCAGCTCTAGGTTGAAAATTCTTTTCTTTAAGGATGTTGAATATTGGCCCCCACTCTCTTCTGGCTCATAGACTTTCTGCAGAGAGATCCATTGTGAATCTGATGGGTTTCCCTTTTTGGGTGACCCAACCTTTCTCTCTGGCTGCCCTTAGCATTTTTTCCTTCATTTCAACTTTGATGAATCTGATAATTATGTACCTTTGTGTTTGTATTCTTGAGGAATATCTTTGTAGTGTTCTCTGTATTTCCTGGACTTGAATAATGGCCTGCCTTGCTAGGTTGGGGAAGTTCTCTTGGATAATATCCTGAAGAGTATTTTCCAGCTTGGATTCATTCTCTCTGTCACATTCAGGTACACTATCAAATGTAGATTAGGTTTTTCCATATAACCCCACTTATCTTGGAGACTGTTCATTTCTTTTCTTGCTTTTTTCTATAGTCTTGCCTTCTTGTTTTATTTCATTGAGTTGATATTCAATCTCTGATAGCCTTTCTTCTTCTTGGTCAATTTGGCTATTGAAACCTGTGTATGCTTCATGAAGTTCTCGTGCTGTGTTTTTCAGCTACGTCGAGTCATTTATATTCTTCTTTCAGCTGTTTATTCTAGTTACCATTTTGTCTAACCTATTTTCAAGGTTATTAGTTTCTTTGCATGGGGTCAGAACGTGTTCTTTTAGCTCAGAGAAGTTTGTTATTACCCACCTTCTCAAGCCAGTTTCTATCAATTCATCAGACTCATTGTCCATCCAGCTTTGTTCCCTTGCTAGTGAGGAGTTATGATCCATTGGAGGAAGAGAAGCGTTCTAGTTTTTGGTGTTTTCATCCTTTTTTCACCAGTTTCTTCACATCTTTTGGATTTATCTATCTGTGGTCTTTGTAGTCGGTGACTTTCAGATGGGTTATCTGAATGGATGTCCTTTTTCTTGATGTTGAAGCTATTTCTTTCTGTTTTTTAGTTCCTTCTAACAGGCCCCTCTGCTGCAGGACTGCCAGAGGTTCACTCCAGACCCTGCTTGCCAGGGTTTCACCTGCAGGGGCTGCAGTACAGTAAGGGTTGCTGCTAGTTTCTTCTTCTGTTATCTTTGTCCCTGAAGGGTACCCACCAGATGTTAGACTGAGCTCTCCTTTATGAGTTGTCTCTTTGGATGTTCAGGGGTTGGGGAGCTGTTTGAGGAGATAGTCTGTCCCTTATAGGAGCTCAAGTGCCATGTTTTGAGCTCTGTTGTTCCATTCAGAGCTGCTGGGTAGGTACCTTTAAGTTTGCTGCAGCAGAACTCATAACCGCCTGTTTTCCCAGTTGCTCTGTCCTAGAAAGGTGGGGCTTTATTTATAAGTTCCTGACATGCTGCTGCCTTTTTTCAGAGATGTCATCCCCAGTAAGGAAGTAGTCTAGTCACAGTCTGCCAGCAGAGGCATTGCTGAGCTGCCATGGGCTCTGCCCTGCTGCTGTGTAAACTTCCTTGTGGTTTTGTTTACAGAGGTACCATTGGAACTGCCTCTGTAATGTCGGTCTGCTTCAGTAATGATGGACTGCCTCAGTAATGGCAAATTGCCTTGGTAATGGTGGACTCCCTCAGTAATGGTGGATACCCTTCTTGCCATTGAGCTGGACAGTCCTGGGTACAGCTGCACTTGCTGCAGTAGTCTCAATCCAGAGCCTTTCAGATTACTGGTCTTTGTGGAGGTGGGACCTGCCAAGCCAGATCACCTGGCTCCCTGTTTCAGCCCCCTTTTTTTTCAGTTGAATGGGTGGCTCTGTCTTCCAGGCATTCCAGGTGCCAGTTGAAATTGCCACCCAGATGTCTGTGAGTTTTTGTGTGGAAACCCACTGCGCCAGCTGAAAAAGCCTTGCTGGAAACTCATGGTTCCTTTCAGCCTGGGAATCTCCTGGTCTGTGGGCAGTAAAAACTGATTTGAAAATGGGGCAATCACTCACCCTCTGCATTGTTCTTGCTGGGAACTGCACTCCAGAGCCATTTCTATTTGGCCATCTTTCATTATTTCAGATTTCTAAAAATGTTTTCTATTAAGTCAGAGCAACAGAGGGGTGCAATTTTTAGCTACATCATCAATTTATTTATATGTAATTTAGGGATTTGATTATTTATAATTCATTTGATAAAAATATACTTTTTGATGTATTATTCCATGAGTTTTGATAAAGCATGGTTGCATAACCTCTACCAAAATCTGGATGCAGAACAAGTGCAACTGTCACCCAAAATATTCTCACCAAATATCTTGTTTCTATACCCTGGTAACCACTTATCTGAGAGCTTTGATTTTTTTTTTTCTCCAGAATGTCAGATAAATAGATTCATTCAGCATGAAACTTTCTGTTTGGCTTTTTTCAATTAGCATAATGTTTTTGAGATTCATTTATGTTGTATATACCATTAGTGGATTTTTCTGTGTCTTCTTTCAGTTATGTTATTTTTTGCTTCATGTATTTTACAGCTCTATGTTTCATGTAGACATTGCTATGGCTTCCTGGTAAGGTTATCATCATTTAGTGAACCATTTTATCCCTAGTTGTTTTCCCTCTTTTGGAGTTTACTTTTTAAATAATAATCTAGCCACTTCAACTTTTGATTCGTGTTTGCATACTGCACATTTTTCCAACCTTTTTCTAATACGTTATACATAAAGTTTCTTGTATATATAAAATATACAAAATATATTTTGTGGCTTGTTTAACTCATCAGGTCTGACCTTCTCTTTTAGTTGAACTCTTTGCTAAATATTGGATTTAGGTCTTCCATTTTATTATTAATGAATGATTGTTAGTATTACTGTTATTATATTTGTTCTACTGATTTCCCTTTTTTGCCTTCTTTTGGTTATTTGATTATTTTTAAGTTCCATTTTAATATAATTATAGGCTTTTTGTCTGTATCTCTATTGTTTTTCCATGGTTGCCCTACATAAAAACATATGTATGTAACTTTTTACACATTCTACTTAGAGTTCATATATTACCATTTCAAGTAAAAGAGAGAAATTTTATCACATTATAAAACTCTTTATTCCCGACTGTTTATTTTGTAGTTGTTCATATGTATTGTGTCTACAAACATTAAAACCCTCATAGTTATTACTTTTTACAGTTATACATATTTTACATGAGAGTGGATAATTTTTTATATTTACTCAGGTATTTACCAGTTCTGCTTTACTTTCTCTCCTGAAATTCCAAGTTTCTCTCTTGTATCATTGTACTTCATCATCAAGAACTTCATTTAACATTAATTTTAGACTAGGTCTCCTGGTGATGAATTGTTAGTTTACCTAAAAGTGGGGAAAAAAAAATCTGTGTTTTGTCATTATTCCTGAAGGATATAACACTAAATATAGATTTGTGGTTTAGCAGTGCTTTTCTATCTATAATTTAAAAATATTCTTCCACTGTCTTATGGCATCCATTTTTATAATAAAAATCTTCAGGCATTTGAGTTGTTTATCTGCAAGCAATGTTTTGTTTTCATTTGGTTAATTTCAAGATTTGTTTTTTGTTAATCTTTGCTTTTCAGCAGTTTGATTATGATGTGTCTGGTCATGGATTGCTTTTTAATGTGTTCTGCTTGGGTTACCTGAGATTTTGAATCTGTAAATTTTCATCTTTTTCCAATTTTTGGTAATGTTTAGCAAGTTAAATTGTCTGTGTTTATGTATGTGTGCATGCACATGTGCATACATGCATAACATTCTTCTCTCCTTATTGAACTCCAAAGACACAGATATTTAAACTTCCAATACTGTCACACAGGTCTTTTAGGCTCCATTTATTTAATAGCTATTTTTGATGTAGGTTGGATAATTTCTATGATCCATTTGCAAGTTCAGTGACTCTTTTGTAATTTTCATTCTGTTATTGAACCCCTCTGTTGAGGTTTCAATATCTTTTATTTTTAGTTCTAGAATTTTTATTGGTAGGTTTTTTACTTATGAATTTTGCTGGTAAGTTCTATCTTCCCCTTCCTTTCAAGAGCTTTTCATCTTATTTTATAAAACATGGATAGAATCGTTATGTTAAAACATTTTTCTAAATTTAACATGGATTCTTTTGTGATTGTTTATTAGTCATCTTTTTTCTTAATAATTAACATTTTCCTCTTCTTTTTAGGTTGAATAATTTTATATTGTGTCCTGGAAATTTTGAAGATTATGTGATATCTGTGTCTTGCTAAAATCCTCTGATGAATGTGTATTTTTTGTAGTTTGCCAGTTAATGTCACATGAAGCAGTCCAGGTTCACCTTTGGTGGTCTGCAGTTCCAATATTAGTTTTGATTTTAACACCTGTTAGTGCTATTCTGGTCCATTCTATTTATCCAGTACTCAGGAGTGAGTCGCATGGCACCTGAATGGCCATTTTTAGAATATTTCCATTCTAAAAGCCTTTGCTCTGTTGTTCTTCATCATTCCCTCACTTGTACAGATCAGGAGTAAGTTCAAGACATTATATAGGGTTTTAAGGTAACTTGTTCTGTACCTTCCACCCCCTGTAATTTTCTCATATCCTATAGCTCCCAAAGGATCAACTTTTGATGCTATGGCTAGAAAGCTGTCTAGAAATTCTGTCTCCCAAGCTGTTACAGGCTTTCTGCAAATAGGCCTGTCTTGAGGAAAAATTATGAATGAAAAGAGAGAGAACAAATAACAGAGATTCCTCCTATATGATTTGACCACAGGAGCCTTTCATGTTTCTCTGGTCAAAATTGAGGATGTTTTTATCAATGTTTTAGATACCTAGGTGACTGCCATCTCTACTGTCACTGCTATCACTATTGCTATTTCACTGCATTTTTGCAGGAGTGCAGTGTCCTAAGAGGGGCTTGTTTTGAGGTAATGTCGGGAGAATAAAAAGAAAATACAGAAAGAGGATTTTCTCTTACATGCATACATCCCATAGACATGGTCCTTCCAAGTTCTCTAGACTAAAAGAGACTGTTTTTCACAGACATTTATCTGTCTATATTCACTGCACTGTCGAGAGAGTTTTAGGGGTAATTCCTGGGAGAGAAAGTGTACTTTTTCCATCTTCACTTGATTTAGAGTTTAGGCTATACAATTTTGACTGACAAAATGATTTTTCTTATCTTGCTTTCAGACTACTTGGAAGGTTGTTATCCAAAAGTGCCTTTAAAATTCTCAGTGCCCTGTTCCTTGTAAGGAAGGTGTTGAGAAATATGTTTATAGTACCATGAGTTGCTATTATCCTTTTAGAAACTCAGGATACTTTCAGTAGCTCCAACATGTGGAAGAGTTACATTACTCTGAGTACCCAGTCTATTTTTTATTATAAATGATTTGATTTGACTATTCCTTTTCTTTGTTTGGCTATTGGATTGCAAAGAAACATATTTTACAACCACAATTAGCAAGTTTATTGCCTAGATATTATACTCATCTCAATTTTAACTTTATTAAACTATAACTGATATTATATTGTCACTTCTTTCATTTGCATTTTAGATATTTATGTAGGCAACCTTAATTCTCCACTGAAAAAAGAAATAATATGAACAAGTAAGTCTAAGTTTACTAAATTCCCGCTGCATATCGTAACTGATAAGTCAATGTACATGCAGAACAAGCGAAATTGTCACCCAAAATATTCACACCAACTACCTTGTTTCTATGCCCTGGTAACCACTTATCTGAAAGCTTTAATTTTTCTTTGAAACAGAAAAAGCATATGCTAAAATTCTAAAATTCTAAAATCTCTTCAACTCTATTAGTTTAATCTTCATCAAATCATTTGAAGTTCAATTTTGTTTTTGAAAGCTTAATGGGCTGTGAAAGTTAATTTTGGAAAACTACATTTTGGGAAATACTTTTAAAATATGAAATAAAACTACTTTAAATTCCTGTGAAGCTCAACACAAGCTGCCATTTGAAAATTGACAGCATACTTAAGTATGCAATGGATAACTGATGCTTATATCATAGTAAACTTTATAACCACAGTTGTTAGCTGGGGTCATGTGCTATTTATTTATGAATGAATGAGATGGAGTGTTGCTTTTGTCGCCCAGGCTGGAGTGCAATGGGACAATCCTGGCTTACTGCAACCTCTACTCCGGGGTTCAAGTGATTCTCCTGCCTCAAGCTCCTGGGTAGCTGGGATTACAGACACCCACCATCATGACCAGCTAATTTTTGTATTTTTAGTAGAGAAGGAGTTTCACCATGTTGGCCAGGCTAGTCTCAAACTCTTGACCTCAGGTGACTCGCCTCAGGCTCCGAAACTGTTGAGGTTACAGGCAAGAGCTACCATGCCCTACTGCTTTTTAAGATCTTGATAGTATTTGCTCTTTCATAATTTCAGCAAATTCAAAGCTCTTACTAAGATTTCTAGAAATTATTAGTGGGATGAGGCCATCAGTAACAGATTTGAAATGATTAGCAAGAGGAATCTAAATGAAAGTGGGTATGGAAGTTATATGATGACCATGGCTCAGAGCCTAATTCAGTTTAAGGGTTTTCATGCAAACTCAGTTCCATGTTGATGATTTTGTTTGTTTTTAGTCTTTTTGCCAGTCTGGTACTCCCTGATCCCCACTGACCGAAAGCATTGTCTTTATAGCAGTCTTTATAAAATACTTCAAGGATACAAATATTTTCTTTACAGTAATGTAAAATTAAATTTTCAACATTATATTTCTCTAAAATTATTGCTATTTCTGCAATTTTGGTTCCAGGTTCTGGATGCTATTCATCCCTCTTCCCTCCCTCCTCTCCCACCACCCCTGCCCCTGTCTTTCGTCTTTCTTCTCTACCCCAAACTTATCTTTTCTATTACTATCCCTTAAGGACAAAAAATAAAATCCTGCTATATCAGTCAGGTTTTTCTAGAGAAATATAACTGATAGATATGATATTTATCTAATCTGTCACCTATCTATCATCTGTCCATTTATCCATCCATTTGTCTATCAAGAGATTTTAAGGAATTGGCTCACACAATGAACTAGCCAGTCTGAAATCTGTAGGGTAAGCAGGCAGGCTGAATATTTGGCAGGGTTGATGCTATAGGTTTCAGGCAGATTTCTCCTCTGGGAAACCTCAGTTTTTGTTTTTAATGTTTTCCATCTAATTGGATGAAGTTCACCCACCTTATCAAAGGTAATCCATTTTACTTAATGTCAACTGATCAGCCAGTCGCTTTTGCTCACGCCTGTAATCCCAGCACTTTTAGAGGCTGAGGCAGTTGGATCACTTGAGGCCAGAAGTTCCAGATGGGCCTGGCCAACATGGTGAAACCCCAGCTCTACTAAAAATACAAAAATAAGCTGAGCGTGGTAGGTATCTGTAATCCTAGCTACTCAGGAGGCTGATGTGGGAGGATTGCTTGGACCCAGGTGGAGGTTGCAGTGAGCCAGGAATGCATGGCTATACTTCAGCCTGGGTGACAGAGTGAGACTCCGTCTCAAAAATAAAAGTCAACTGATCAACTGATTGTAGATGTTAATTGTATCTACAACATGCCTGGATGGCAACACCTAGATTAGTGTTTGATTAAATAACTGGACAGTATAGCCTAGCCAATTTGACACATAAAACTAACCATCACATCTGCCATTTCCTAATACTAAGCAATACCTCTTCAGCCAGTACCCCTAACAACTTTAGATGATGATACAATTATGGATTTGAATTTTTCTTATAATTTGTAAAGACAAGTTGGATTAATTTCATAGACAAAGATGCCTTCCCCTCCAGTCTCTGAGAGATAAACATGGATTTTTATTATTTTTCAGATATTTATATCATCAGGAGATACAAAAGTAAAACCCTAAGAATATAGCAGAGCATTTACCAATTTATATTGATTTTTTGCTTTAAATGGGTCAATATCTAACAAAAATTACCTTATCAGCTTTCAAGGTAATTTTCTTGTGGTCACTGACCAGTAAAACATCAATTGCAACTATCCACAGCCTCATGGGTTTAAAGTTATGTACTCAACTGAGGAGGATGTCAGAGGCAGGAAGCTGATGGAGAAAGTTTATGCACTGTCTTCCTATTATTTTCTCTAGGTGTCACTTGATAAACTGTCCTCTTAAGGGGAAAAAATATCCTCTGATCAAACTTGTTACATAGAAGATTGTGGCATTTTAAAATTAAATAGCTAACTTAAGGAAATAATTTTCTTCTCAAAATATTTTTTTCTTAAATTAAGAAGAAACTGTACTTGAAATTATAATCTCAGAGGACATATTGGAAATGCAGATCTAGATAATCTAGATGCTATTTTTATATTATATCTACAGTTACAGCACACTATGTTGAAGCTCAGGGATCAGTTTAAACAGGATTGGCAAACTTTTTTTTTTTTTTTAATGAAAAGAGTGATAAAGAGATCTACTCCCTGGATCAGATTCTTAATTTTGATGGAATTACATTCTCACAAGGAACAAATGCTTTCTTGGAAACAGTAGAGCAGAGGGAACAGTGTCTCAGAGGCAAGGCCCCAAGATGGAGACTAGAAAGGACTGACTGATTTTGAAAATGGGTGCAATTGCCAGTGAAGATGTGACTCTGCTCTTCTTTTTATTAGGATGTACATTAGTATATAGATCTTCATATATATATGTTAATAGTGTATATATGTATATGTATGTGTGTATCATATATGTATACTCATAATTTGATTACAGAATTTTGTGTCTTTTATTAAGTGATTTGCCACTAATCTTAGTTTTCCTATTAGCCCTATTATTTTCAGTGGATAATATTGCAGAATATTTTATATAAATATGATACAGGAGGAACACTTATATTTTAAAATTTTTCCGACTGTTGTCTGGAGATAATGGGGTAAACTACTCTTTATTCTAACCAGTCCTATACTTCTCAATGTAAATATATAATTGTTAAACTTCCAGTGAGCAATTATTTTCCTAACAGAGATCTAGCAAGAAAATTTAGCAATAAGGTTATAAATCTCTACAAAGATACTTTGTTCATAATTTATTTACAGTGCTACTTTTTTCCTAGTGTGCTAATACGTTTGCAGTCCCTGTATTACCCAGAATATTCAGATTCACTTTGGATTCATTTTCTCTTCCCTTTACATAACTCATATACATTAATTATAATAATAGCCAAGAAATAATTTTGTATTTACCTTATAATACTGGTAGTCATATCATACATTTGGGTAGCATTTTCCATGGGAGAGGATCACAAGAAAGTGTGAATTCATGCGTACAAGTTTATTTCTCTTTCCAATAGCATATTGCATTTATATTTCATAAAAGTGGCTTCAGAAAAGAAAAATAAATAGTTCGGTTTATTTGACTCTGAGGGCAATACACTCTTTCAAAAATGTCCCTTTACAATTTAAAAAATAAAAACATTGTTGTAAAATGCAAGCTGTGTTTACGTTCTTAATTAGTAGTTATAGAAAAAATATGTTACAAGACTATTTTTATATTTGTCCTTGAGAAAATGAAAAGAGAAACTGCAAAAGAGTACAAGTGTTTGTAATATTATAGTTCAAGATCAGAGCAAGTTCTGTTTTTTTTTGGTGGTACTAGACTAAGAAGTTTTTAAATTTTATTAGTATTTTTAGCAATTATTATCTTGAATAGGCATATATGTAATTTACTTGGTAATTAATTCTATTTGACCTTGTTTTGCTATTGTGATTTTTTTTTCCATCTATGCATTTTTATATGTGAAGTCCTTGGAATAGTCAGTATGTCTGCATTTCTTTTCATGCTCATCAGTACTGGGAATAACATATGCATGGTACAGTTTGTGAGCGCTTAAATAAATAGATGAATGAATATAATCAAGTTACAGGGCCTAATTCTATCAACGTAATTTATTACTCTTATTTATTTTTAAAGTCCAAGTAAACTATTTATAAAAGTACAGATTCTAGAGGAATTTAACAATATAGATATTAATTGCCAAAAAGGGAGAGAAAGTTAATATACTGATGCATCTAATTAACTCAGAGTTTAAAATCATGCTATTCCATTAAACCTGAGAGAAATAGAAAAGTAAAGATGAAACCATTATAATCTACTTGGCGCTGTGTTTGCTGATGGTAAAGATGCAAAGCTGAACCTGCAGCTTGTTATAATGTTTTTGCATCATTACTTTGTTTCATATTCTCAACTACCTGTATTATCTTCCTGAAGCATACATTTTATACCCAATTTGTGGTTCATTAACAGGAAATATACCACTTTATCTCTGTCTTCCTATTATTTTCTCTAGGTGTCACTTGATAAACTGTCCTCTTAAGGGGAAAAAATATCCTCTGATCAAACTTGTTACATAGAAGATTGTGGCATTTTAAAATTAAATAGCTAACTTAAGGAAATAATTTTCTTCTCAAAATATTTTTTTCTTAAATTAATAATTTAAGTCAAATTTTATGTCGACCAATACCTATTGACTGTGATTATTTTATTTCCTAGAAATAAAACAAGCTAATGAATTTGGTCCACATTTTTTACTTTCTGGGGCATAGTTTGCATATTAAACTGCACCCCTTTCAAGTGTCAGTTTCAATGAGTATTGGCAAATGTTTTTGTTCCTGTAACCACTCCCACAATCAAGATATAAAGCATTATTATTAATTATTACTTTTATCTACCATACCACTTTGTAGTCACCCTGTCTCCACTCCAATCAAATAACTACTCTTCTGCTCTCTATGACAACATTTTAAAAAAATGATCAGTGATGTAAATCTGACTTTAAACCATTTGTAGTATACTGACTTCCTGTTGACAACTAATCTCTTTATGCACATATTTTTAAAAGTTTTACAATAAAATATTTTGTAGTCACGTAACAATGCCAAATATGTAACAATGAGCAACTTTGGATGATCTTGAAGTTAATTTTCATTGTTCATTTTTTCTCTTGAGAATGAATTATGTTTCTCTGTTTTTATAAATACATTATTTTTATTGTATCTTAGATATTGATATGTTCAAGTATTAAAGCAATAAGAAATACCTTAAAATAGACAGCTAATATAACAAATTATAGCTGGTAGATTATCATTCTAAGTCTTGTTCACATTCTCTCTTCATAGGGAAACATTAAAAGCTTAGAATTTCTCAAGGAGAGTGGCTTTCGAGTTAAAAACTAGTTAATTAATTTCCAGATATTCTTATTTTCCATTACTTGAGGCATCATCAGGGACAGTGTTGACAGTTATCATATTAAAACATTCTATTCTAATTAAGGGCTTATTTTATTTTTAGTTATATCATCTTTTTACATTGGTTTTTAGTGGTTGCTCTAAGGACCCCAATATGCATTCTTAACTATTTCACTGTAATCTCTTTTTTTAATGATGTAGAAATCTTGCAATATTAGGTGTGTCATATGTTATAAACCCATAATAAGATATACTTTTTGCTTGCATTATATTTTACAAAATGTGACAGAGAGATAAATTGTTAGGTTTAACTTCATTTCTAAAACATCTGAATTGTCCTTTGAATTTCTTTCCCTTCAGCCTGGATAACTTCCTGTAGCATTTATTGTAGAGCATATCTGCCGGTGATGAATTTTCTTGGTATTATTTTGTCTGAAAATGCTTATATTCCACCTTCAAAGGAAAGATATTTTAACTGTGTATAGAAATCTCACTTGACTTTTTTTTCTCTTTTAGCTCTTTAAATATTACCCCATTTTGTCCTAGCCTATATTGCTTTTTATGAGCAGTCAGTAGACATTCACTTTGTTGTCTCCTTACATATGATGATATGATGTGTGATTTTACTCTGACTGCTTACAAGTTTTTTTTTTTTCCTTTGTTTTTGGCTTTCAGCAATTTGACCATAATGTCCCTAGGTATGGTTATTTTCTTGCATTTACCCTATTTGGGGTTCACTGAACTTCTTGAAACTGTAAATTTACAACCTTTCAACTAATATTAGATTTTTTTCATTCTGTGTTCAAATACTCTTTCTGTCCCATTCCCTCTATTCTCTCTTTCTAGAATTAAAATTACATGTACTGATGTCGTTTCACAGTTCACTGAGGAGCTGTTCTTTTTATTCCCTCATTTTTCCCTCCATTTTTTTTTTCTGATTGACAGAAGCGGAGACAGTGCAGTAAGAGAAGGCAATCAGACTTCCGGGGGTGTATCTGATGAAATAATGGCAAATTGGTTCTTTTTTAAGAATGGAAGTAGTGTACTCCTTGAGGGAATAGGGCATATTAAGTGTTCACCATCAGTCTCTCCTCCTGGGAGGTTAAATATTTTGCAGTGGAAGTAATTGCTAGCCTTGGTGAGAGAGAACAATCCCCACTGTGGTTAAACGCATGACCTCCATTACTACTATAATACTCACTTGTTCATGTGGCCATTGAAGAAACACTAGAGTTGCCAAAGAAAATGTCTGGTCACTGCCACATATCCTTTTTTCAGATTGGCTTGTCCGTAATATTCTAGGTTCTTCCCAGATTCTCACCATAACTAAACTACATACCACTGCCTAGAAATTCATGTATATCTATACTTTAGGTTGTTCTTTCTTTCCTTTTTACAATTTCTCAGAAATGTACTAGAATCCCTGAACATGCAGGACATATAGGTAGTCTTTTTAAAAAGAATAAAGAGCAATTATCTGTCAGAGAAGGCATGGCCTTGATTCTGAACCTTAGAGAACTGCACTGTGACTTTTATGTCAAGGCTTAACAGAGACAGTCCACAGGTTTGTTACCTATCACAGACATCTTAGCATCTTTGACCCTCTTGAGTCATGTATTCTGAATGAGCATAGGCTATCTTATTTTGATGCCTTAGACTGATACATAGGCCTGTCTTGTCTTAGACCAGGCCTGAAGGTGGGAGTCTTCAGAGTCAACAATAAGTAGGTTAGAACATTTTTTTCATGTATATTTTTTCTGACATCCGAAGAGGTTCAGCAAGCACTAAAGATCTTTCTAAGTGGTAGAAAGCATAACATGCAACTATTTGTAATTTTTCTTAGGATTTTGTAATGTGCCTCATATCACTGGGCCCCTAAAGAATTAACTGATATTATCTTCAATCACCTGTCAAAAACGTCTTACTAGAATTTGTCAACATCATGCTAGCAATTGAATACACAGAACAATTAAAACAGTGCATGATATAGCTTCCAAATCCTATCTTGACGTTCTTTTTTAAGGCTCAATTTGGTACCAAATAGCCTCACCAGAATTCCTCAGAAAGGAGAGTCTAAGAGACTTAAGTGCTGCTACTACTTTGTTTGGGAATATAATTCCAGGATGTAGAAATAAGAGAAAAGGGGGCTGGGGATGGTGGCTCATGCCTGTAATCCCAGCACTTTGGGAGGCTGGGGCGGGAGGATCACTTGAGGCCAGGGGTTCAAGACCAGGGTGACCAACATGGTAAAATGTGTCTCTACTAAAAACACAAAAATTAGCCAGGCACAGTGGCAGGCTCCTGTAATCCCAGGCACTTGGGAGGCTGAGGCATGAGAATTGCTTAAACCCAGGAGATGGAGGTTGCATGTGCCACTGCACTCCAGCCTGAGCAACAGAGCAAGACTCCATTTCCCCCAACCAGAAAATAACTAAATAAACATAAAATAAAGAAAAAAGGGAAAGTGGGAGTAAGGGAAAATCAGCATGAATCAGGGAATGAGAAGCACCATTATGTGGGTGCATTAATAATCTGGCAACTATTAATACCTAGCATCAAGTGCCATTGCTTAATCGCGATACAATCTTTGGGTGGCTTATAAAAAATAAAAGGGTTATAAAAGACTAAATCTGAAGATTACACACCTAAGATGGGGAAAGAAACAAATACCCACAAAATTTTTTTCTACTGGTTTCTGTATCTTATTGGTTAAATGTTTGCCTTACAAAGTCTTAACACAGTTGAGCCTCTGGTCATGAGCGGATATCGATTGGAGTTAAATGGCATCTCATGCCTTGACATCAGCAGGATATTCCAGGCAGAAGGTGAGGAATGAGCAGTGTAGACATTAAGTGAGACACTCGTAGCTTGTGTCTTTGTGAAATCTGTCAGACTTACACGCAGCTGGTCCACACCTGACTGCAACAAGAGAGAGAAGACTGAGAGGACTTGAAGGGGTGCATAAGAAGTGTCTGATACACACTAAGGTATGAATAAGCCTTCTCCTACTGTTAGAATATGTGTGACAGTTTTGGCATATGCTATCACACCAAACTTACCACCCCTGGTCTGTGAGAGACTGAAATATAAAGACTTATTTTAGCAAGCAAGAGAAGTGAAACTTCTTATATACCCACTTGTAAAATCAAAACAATAAGATCAGTTATGAAGAGCCATCATTTATGTAATGATCCTGTGGCTTACTTGTGTGATGAGTGTCTCTTGGTAGGAACTTTACAGATCTCTAAACCTCCAAACCAGAAATTCTTTTGTCTAATCTCTTTCTCCTCCCCTCCCCTCCCCTCCCCTGCCCTCCCCTCCCCTCCCTCTCCCTTCTCCTCTTTCTTTTTCCACAACACACATTAAAAGTCTTTCCATTGCTCCTGAATGTGCTTTATTTACCTCTTTCCCTAGCCAGGCTGTGTCTGCTCATCAACTTTTGTCTCCACTCTCGCTAAAAATTCTCTCATTTTACCTCCTAACCCGTCCTCTTATTTCCCTCTCTGCATAACAACTGTTGCTATTTTTTTTTTCCTCTCCTCAGCTTTGGACAAGATTTTGCTATAATTTTTCATGTATTTTTTCTTAACATATCTCTAAATTTAATACTATTATCATAAGTAAAACCAGGCTTATCATATGATTCTTCGTGAACCAAATAAGAACATCCACAGACAGCAAATGTATTTCACAAAGGTAAATTAACTTTCTATCTTTAATCTCGCTCATTGAGATCTATGTTGCAGATTGCTTTCTTTTCTTTCACTGTCTAGAAGCCCTTCACAGAGCTAGAGATTTTAAATAAAACTCACTACTGTTAAATCATTGTTAGCCTAAAGCTGCTTCCTTACATATTCAAGTTTGGCCCAAAGGTTTTTCTGTACATCTTGAACTATACCACCTGGGAGGTGTAAGCAAATCGTAGTCTACCCCTGTGCCAATCACTGAGTTTTGGTCAATCAAATGTAACCAACTGCTTGAACCATGTTCAAATAATGGAAACCCCAAGTTGTAACCAATCCAGTTGTTTCTGTACCTCACTTCTGTTTTCGGTATGTCACTTTCCTGTTGCTGTTCATAAATCTTTGACCATGTGGCTGCACTACACTCTCTTTGAGTCTGCTGTGATTCTGAGGGCTGCTCAATACATGAATTGTTCATTGCTTAATTAACTCCTTTAAATTTAATTTAGCTGAAGTTTTTCTTTTGTCACTACAAAACATTGGGTTTCTTATCCACTTAACTTCATTTCTTTCTACTTTTATTGAATACCTAGTTCCAAAATATAATTAATTTCTCTATTATCATATGAAGTTATTTAAAATAATCCTGACCTAATGAGGTTCTGAATTCCATATTAATGAACACATTTACAGTGTTTAAGAAACTGTGTTCCTGTAATTTCACTGATGACCATTTTCTTGAATACATCTTTGTAAATACATATACATATATATATATATATATATATATATATATATATATATATAGTCTCTTCTAGCTCATATTAAGTCTCTTCTACTTGAGCTCTGTTATTGTCCAGGGTCAGTATGGTGACTTCTACCCAAGCTTTGTACAGTTGAGGGCCACTTGTTCCACTATTGAATTACTTTCTTTCCAACCACCATGGCAATGTGTGTTTGCTGTTACTCTAACTTTTGTCTAATACATGTCTGATATTGTTCTAATTACTTTAAGTGTATTGTCTCAGTTAATCTTCAAAACAGCCCTAAAGGCTGAAAACTATTTTCGTTATACTTACCAGTGAGGAGATGAATTTCTAGCATAGTAAATAAGTGATAGAGCTAGGACACCAACTTAAGTAGCTGCCTTAGCACTGTTCATAATCTCTGTAGAAACTCATAAATCTTTGTAGATCACTGTGACCAGGATAGGAAGGGATGAAAATTAAGCACTGTAGCGCAGGCAAAGGATTTGGACAAGGAGACCAGCCTTGTCCAAATAAGCTTATTGGTGAGGTCTTTTAAAGTGCAAGAAGGCTGGCTCTCCTTTGGCCCAGAGTCTGATCGAAGCAAACTAGCCAAAGAAAAAGCTAACATTAGCTGATTAATAAATCTTCTCGTAGAGGAATCCATTATATACATTAGGCACAACAATAAAAAAAGCATCTCATAATTTGTGAAAGTTACATATTCTCCATGTGTTGGCATGGAGAATATATGGAAGAAACAAATGGTAACATTATTCATGCCATATTAATGATTATTGCTGTGACTAAAGAATTAGTGGCAGTGGTTTTCCAAATAAAGGCTCTGGGGCTAAGGACCAGGCATGAACAAACAGCAGCACAAGATGCGAAGGGCAGGAATAGTGGTAGTAGCCCTGTGAGGGATGGCTGTGCCCAAAGGGGCCAAAATGGAGACAATTATGACAGTAAGTAAAGAGGTAGTGATGGATGGGCCCTTAGGATCTGAGGACAGAAGTTCTTGTCTTTTTAAGTTATTTTATTCTAAAACAACACAATTGTTGGTGAAAATGTATGTCCTTAAAAATGTTCTTATTATAAATAAGAAGTATCATTCTATTTCTGTGTATACTTTTACTGAAACCTAAATAACCTTCAGTTTTTTTACAATACTGTGCAAGTGACTTTTTGTGTAGAGTTCCAAATTATAAATGATAATAATGTCTGCATACTTTCTTCACTGCCGTTTCAAGAAAATTCTTTTAAATGTTGGTATCGTTGTAGCTTAGACTCCAGCTTCCTTACACAAAATATTCTAAGGGCATGATTATTTTTATGCCATAAATGAAGGCTGCTCTAGGAGTTTGTTTCAGAATAGAACTATAGCTATTTTCAGGAAATTGCAAGTAAAAGATTCTAGATGGGTTTCCTAATGATTAAGCCATTCATTATGAGGCTAAGGAAAAAAAAAAAAAGCCTTCCCTCAATAATCTGCATACTTCCCAGAAACAAAAATCTTAAACCACATTTGCATGACTTGACTGCAAATGTCAATATTATTGCAAAAGATGATTTTTCTGAAGTGATTACAAATTCCTTTATTTGAAACAAAAACTGTTCCCACTGTACTTTTACCAAAAAACCAGTAACAGACCTGATGGAAACTGATGCTTTTAATTGTATATTCAGATAGGGGTTATTCATGAATGCACTGATACTTGTTCAGCATATCCACACTTCTATTTTAAAGCTCAATTTAGAAGCAGAGGCTGGGACACATCACGGTTTTGTTTGTTTGTTGTTGTTGTTAGTTTGCTGTTATTCTTTAATTTCTCTTATAATTCACGTTGGTTACCAGTACACCTTCTGTCTTTCCATCAAAGCATATGACATTGTGTATTTTACCTTCATTAACCTCATTATTAAAAGTGTACCTGTCTTTCCTAGCTGTAATAACAATAACAATGAGAATGTTTTGGCTTTTTTTTTTTTTTAATTTATACTTTAAGTTCTGTGATACATGTACAGAACGTGCAGCTGTGTTAAACAGGTATACATGTGCCATGGCGGTTTGCTGCACCCATCAACCCATCATCTGCATTAGGTATGTCTCCTAATGCTGTCCCTCCACTAGTCCCCCAACCCACAACAGGCCCCAGTGTGTGATGTTTCCCTCCCTGTGTCCATGTGTTCTCATTGTTCAATTCTCACTTATGAATGAGAACATGCAATGCTTGGTTTTCTGTTTCTGTACTAGTTTGCTGAGAATGATGGCTTCCACCTTCATTCATGTCCCTGCAAAGGACATGAACTCATAGGTTTTTATGAGTGAATAATATTCCATGGTATATATGTGTCACATTTTCTTCATCCACCCTTCATTGATGGGCATTTGGGTTGATTCCAAGTCTTTGCTATTATAAATAGTGCTGCAATAAATGTATGTGTCCATGTGTCTTCACAGTAGAATGATTTATAATCCTTTGGTTATATACCCAGGAAAGGGATTGCTGGGTCAAATGGTATTTCTGGTTCTAGATCCTTGAGACATCACCACACTGTCTTCCACAGTGATTGAACTAATTTACACTCCACCAACAGTGTAAAAGTATTACTGTTTCTCCACATCCTCTTCAGCATCTGTTGTTTCCTGACTTTTTAATGATCGCCATTCTAACTGGTGTGAGATGGTATCTGAATGTGGTTTTGATTTGCATTTCTCTCATGAACGGTGATGATGAGCTGTTTTTCATATGTTTGTTGGCTGCATAAATGTATTCTTTCAAGAAATGTCTGTTCATATCTTTCACCCACTTTTTAATGGGGTTGTTTGTACTTTTTTCTTGTAAATTTGTTAAGTGCCTTGTAGATTCTGAATATTAGCCCTTTGTCATATAGATAAATTGCAAAATTTTCTCCCATTCAGTAGGTTTTCTGTTTATTCCAATGATGGTTTCTTTTGCTGTGCAGAAGTTCTTTAGTTTACTTAGATTCCATTTGTCAATTTTGGTTTTTGTTGCCATTGCTTTTGGTGTTTTAGTCATGAAGTCTTTACCAGTGCCTAAGTCCTGAATTATATTATCTAGGTTTTCTTCTAGAGTTTTTATGGTTTTAGGTCTGTGTTTAAGTCGTTAATCCATCTTGAGTTAATTTTTATAGAAGGTATAGAAAGGAGTCCAGTTTCAGTTTTCTGTGTATGACTAGCCAGTTTTCTCAGCACCATTTCTTAAATAGAGAATCCTTTCCCCATTACTTATTTTGTCAGATTTGTCAAAGATCAGATGGTTGTAGATGTGTGGCATTATTTTTGAGGTCTCTGTTCTGTTCCATTGGTCTATATCTCTGTTTTGGTACCAGTACCATGCTGTTTTGCTTACTTTAATCTTTTAGAATAGATTTAAGTCAGGTAGCATGATGCCTCCAGCTTTGTTCTTTTTGCTTAGGATTGTCTTGGCTATATGGGCTCTTTTTGGTTCCATATGGAATTTAAAGTATTTTTTTCTAATTCTGTGAAGAAAGTCAATGGGAGCTTGATGGGAATAGCATGGAATCTATAAAATACTTTGGGCAGTACGGCCATTTTTACTATACTGTTTCTTCCTATCCATGAGCATGGAATGTTTTTCCATCTGTTTCCTCTCTTATTTCCTTGAGCAGTGGTTTGTAGTTCTCCTTGAAGAAGTCCTTCACATCCCTTGTAAGTTGTATTCCTAAGTATTTTGTTCTCTTTGTAGAATTTGTGAGTGGGAGTTCATTCATGATTTGCTTTTACTTTTTTTTTTTTATGTTTACAAAGTTTAATGTGGAAACAGAATGCTTTTTAATTCAAAATTCAGCTATTCTCTGTGGGGCTTCAGCTCAGTGGGAGATGTCAAAAGTTATTTGTTAGAATCTCTTAGAGAGGATTTTTCAAATTGCATGTAATAGTTTGTTCCTTTTTACTTTGCCTTTGAGAATTCCCTTTGTAGAGGACCATTGTTAACACACCCTTGGGGATATAGAATTGGAAACAAATGTTAAGAATCACTAATCAATATGGAAAGTTGAAAAGTACTTTCACCTATTTCCTAAGACAAAGCAAATGTTGGATATTTTTGTTTTTAATTTAGGGATTTATCAATGATTCTTCACTTAGAATTTGAACTTATCCACTCTACAGAAGAGAATAATAAAATATTTATTGACATCCCAGAGATTGTCCAGCATCTGGTAGGACTGAGTGATAGTCTCTGTTTGTATGATGACAAAGCAGCAATGACTGGAGATGTTCTGTAATTATTATTTTGTTGTTTTTATTCACAGAAAAGTTAGTTTATATAGAAAAAGTTTTATGTATTACCTGAATTCTCACCGTGGCTTTCAATTATAAGAGAACTAATAGATAAGATTACATTTAGACCCATTATTAGTACTTATGGAGGTCTATTGTTTGAATTTTTTTTTTTGCTTTGATCATGATTCATGATCAGCTCAGTAATTTATTTAAACAGTTATCAAAATATTCTAGGAATGATACATTTAAGACATATGCCTTATCTTTAAGTAGTTCACAGCCTTAGCAAACGTACTGACAATATTCTCTGTACAAATTTCTTTATTATTATTTGTGCCAGACACTATGTCATGCTATATGTATGAAGATTAATATAGGAATGGTAGATTCTATGAATCTTATGATGAAGAGTAATATAGGCATGGTATCTACTCTCAAGAAACAATCTAACAGCAAACTTTGTATGTTATGCTGAAAATAAGATTCAAAAGGGCATAGTCTAAAGCATTTCTAGAATGGTTTTCTTGGTCAAAAATACATTGTCTTTTTAGACAGAAGAGATGGAAGGGATCTAATGTCATATATTAGGTCATTGAATACTTAGTGGGGTATATTAGAACTGAAAGAACAGGGAACTAAAGGAAAAAGATGAAGCACATCTTCAAAAATTCAGAAGGCTTTCACATGGAGCAAAGAAGTGATTGATTTTAATTCATACTCAAGTTCTGAACTGGTATCAATAAGTCAAAATTTCTGTGTGATATTTTTAATTTCACAATCAAAAAGGGTTTTATAGCTAATGGAAATATTCAGTTTTGGAAACTACTGTCTTGAACAATAATCAATTATGTATTGGAAAAGACATTTTGAAGGTTATTCCTGCCTTGGATGGGGAAGTTGAGCTATAAATGTTTCTGAGTTCCCTTCAAAGTCTAAATTGGAAAACTTAATTTTGGGTTTTCCCATTTTGATTTTAAAGCATAAATCCATCATAAACCATATTTTAGAAAATCAACACCTATACATCATAGAATATGATTTTAAACTAACAATTTTTTAATAAGAAGTTTAAATTGAAATGACTTTACATTTTATTTTTTTAAAAGAAAACTGGATTTTATCAAAGTTTCTATCTGCATACATTGTTGTTTTATGTACATCAGATATGGGATATAATCTTCTGATAGAACATAAAAAGACCAGAATAATTTAACTTCACCCTTTTTAAAAAAAAAGCACATTCTTTTTTTCTAGAGGGTTTATATTAGTGTTGTTTTGCTGTATGTATTTATTGCTTAAAACACGGTCTTTGTTTAAGAGTTTTGTTGGTAGTGGCCTACTGTCCAACATACACTATTACATGTTTTATACAGGTGAGAACTTTACAAAAGTAAGTATCAAAACACATTTAGAATAATAATGCTATGACAATCATGTAGAAAAAAATCATTTGGGTGAACAAAATGCCCTAATTCTGAAATATTTTTTGATAAAACATAACTGCAGTTAACTCTTCTTATGTTTTTAATCCTCTGGAGCACTTCTGGTGCTGCTAGATTAGAAGATCTATTATATATGACTGCTTTCTATGGAAGAATGACATCACATTTTCTCTGTACAGCCAGCATTAAACCTTCAATAGCAGTCATCTTTTGGATGGTTTCCACTTAATTCTGCATGGCGTGTAAATTTTCGTCAATGTGTTTTATAGATAAATAACTCATTCATTCAAAAGTGTACACTGCGTACATCTACATACTAAGAATGTAGCAATTTTTAAACGTAGAATTTCGTGCTTTCATTTTCATAAAACTTACATGACCATATTGGCTCAAATGCCGAAATAGTTTTATCAAATCATTGGGTGTCAATAACTCTCTCCACCTAATATTTTGAGTTCTGTTAGCTATCTAAATCATTAAAATAATGTATCTGTCAGGGTAAAGACAACTTCTCTAAGCATTTTAAGCAAAAATCAATTTAATACAAGTCCTTAAAAATTACTGACATAGAAGAGGTTGAGAATGCTCCTTGTTAAATAATTTCTATCACAGGTTAAAAACAGCCATATATCTCACAATTACTAAATTACTAATATATTAGTATATTAAAAATGTTGATAGCTACTTAACTCCTCAAAGTCCTTTGCAGAGAATGTCTTTCTTACCAGAGGCATGGCAATGTTGATAGTGTCAAATAATTGAGATATTTTTGGCCATAGCAATTGGATCAGAGCTGGGTATTTGATCTAAGATGAACAAAGTGACAGACTGGAATGAGCCCATCTGATTCAATTATTCTTTTGGTAGTTTGAACCATGGGCATCAGATCCTATGTTATTTCATTATAGTATTCTTTAGGACTTATTGCTATTGACAACTCATTTCTTGAATTTAGTTATCTTTGTTCTTGTTTTTGGCGTGGTTGGTTTTCTTATTATTTATTTTCTCTTTCTTTCTGTTTTTTTCTCTTTTTCTTTTTCTTTTTTTCCTTTTTTTATTGCATTTTAGGTTTTGGGGTACATGTGAAGAATATGCAAGATTGTTGTATAGGTACACACGTGGCAGTGTGATTTGCTGCCTTCCTCCCCTTCACCTATATCTGGCATTTCTCCCCATGCTATCTCTCCCCACTGCCCCACCTCCCCATCCCTCCCCCATTTCCCCCAACAGACCCCAGTGTGTAGTGCTCCCCTCCCTGTGTCCATGTGTTCTCATTGTTTAACACCCGCCTATGAGTGAGAACATGCAGTGTTTGGTCTTCTGCTCTTCTGTCAGTTTGCTGAGAATGATGGTTTCCAGGTTCATCCATGTCCCTTCAAAGGACATGAACTCATCATTTTTGATGGCTGCATAATATTCCATGGTGTATATGTACCACATTTTCCCTGTCCAGTCTATCATCGATGGGCATTTGGGTTGGTTCCATGTCTTTACTATTGTAAACAGTGCTGCAATGAACATTCGTGTGCACGTGTTTTTATAGTAGAAGGATTTATAATCCTTTGGATACATACCCAGTAATGGGAGTGCTGGGTCAAATGAAATTTCTATTTCTAGGTCCTTAAGGAATCGCCACACTGTCTTCCACAATGCTTGAACTAATTTACACTTCCACCAGCAGTGTAAAAGTGTTCCTATTTCTCCACATGCTCTCCAGCATCTGTTATCTCCAGATTTTTTAATGATTGCTATTCTAACTGGCGTGAGATGGTATCTCAATGTAGTTTATTCTTAAATTTTTCTTTTTAAATTTTTTCCTAGTGGTCCAAGATACTCATAATCTTATAGGGTCTTTTCCCATCTTGCTTCTGCTTTGAACAAATTTAAATAATTTTTTCCTTGTAACAAAATTTGTTATGGTTAATAAAATAAATTCAAAATTTGCATTTCATGGATTATGTGTTTGAACTTCACAGTTAAACCATTACTGATGGCCTATAATTTGATATATACCTGCAATGCCATGAACTAATAGACATATGTTTATACATTTTAAAAAATTTGTTTAAGCTTGTTCAAAATATCAAAGTAATTTTGATCATAAAATAGTTAAATTTGTGTGAGACTAAGATCTTCCATATACAATATATACACGCAAGCACTGTATAGTTTACACATGTAACTAGTCGATATAACTATATAGTTTATATATACTTATATATATGAAAGTATATAGTTATACTTACTATATATATACTTACATATAAATGATATAGTTATATATAGTATAACATATATAGTTATATAATATATACTTTTTATATATTAAATACATAACTATATAGTTTATATATAAATATATATACTTCCATAAATTATACTTATTATAGATGTAAAATTATATAGTTTATATAAGTATACAGTTACATATAAACTATATATAGTTAGGTTATATGTAAACTGTAAGTGTAGAGTCTTATATATATATATAAATTATATAATATATATATGGAAGATCTTAGGCTCATACAAACAAATTGAACTGTTTTATGGTCAAGATTACTTCAATATTTTGAACAAACTTGAACAAAGTTTTTTTTAAAATGTGAAACTATACATTTATATACTTATATATAGTTATACATTAACTATATAATTTTATATATAGTTAACTATATAGTTTATATATAACTCTATATAAAGTTATATATACATATATATGCATATAACTTTATAACTTCCATAGATATATAAAAGAAAGTTATATATATGCTTACATAGAGAGATATATATATATTATTTTAAGTTTATTATTTATACTTGTATAGTAGTTAGAATGAATTTGGTAACAGAAATATTTTCAAAATGCCAAAATGACTGGCGTAGGTGAGATAAAAGTTTATTCTTCACTCACGTGAAAGAACCAAGGTGAAGATTTTTCTGGTCTGGCATAGTGGCATGTGTTCAGAGCTGCAGGTATTTTCTATCTTGCCCTTCTTCATCATCAGTTCTTGACTCCCATCTTATTCTCTTATATGACATGTCAGTTCAGGCATCACATCCACATTCCAGTAAGTGGGAAGATGATAAAGGGAGAAGAGCCCCAAAACATAAATGAGATTTCTTGTAGGCTATCATACAACGTTTACATGTATCTCATTTGCCAAATTTTCATCACTTGAGCACATACACCAAAAGGAAAGATGAGAAAAGGTATTTTTAATTTTAAGCCTCTAAAAACAACCAGTTTCAGATATTTGTACAAATTGCTGTCTCTAGTACAACTTATTTAAAAGCTATCAAAAAATAAAATAATGTATAGATACTGTCTCCTACTTGAGTTGCTTTTGGTAGCTATGCTTAAGAAATATCATTAGAGTACTAAAAGAACAAAGCAGAGAGCTTAAAAAGTGACACTCATATGCACAAAGGATAAGGACACCTGGGCAAGAACTTTGGAGTAGGAAACTGAGTAATGCTAATTGTGTTATTTACATAATTAAGTATATCTCTTTTAATGATAATAACACAGATTTTTAAATTAGAAAACTTGTTGCATATAATGAATTTCAATCTCCTCAGAAAACTAACATTAACAATAAATACATAATTTATGTAAGAATACAAATAATAATAGTCGACATTGACTATTTAATATGCAGTAAGAATCTCTTGACATGCGTCATTGCGTTTAATCCTCATAACCACCCTAGGACATGAACACTTAGATTAGCTTGTTTTAGAGATAAGGACATTTACCAACTGAGAGGTGAAGAATGTTACTTATATACACAAGGCCAGGATGATGCTTAGGTGGGTCCTGAATCCTGCAGACAGGTTTCAAAGCCCTTATTCCTGACCACTCAGCAAGCTTTCTCACATTCTTTATTACGTAATAACAGTGCTAGGCTTAAAGTTTAGATGATCATTCTAAGTCTGGGTTACTCCTCTGTTATTTAATGTGATTTCATCAAGACATTTTGATTTCTGCCTGCTTGGCCTCTGCCCTTTCTCTCTTCTTATTTTAAGTGTCATCCTTTGGGGATTCCTGGAAGTATTCTTTTAACTTCTCAGGCCCCTTTCTGACTCCAAACCTCTAAGAGTGCCCCCAAATGACATTCCTGAAGCACTGGCTCTCAACTGCATTCTTCTCCTCTGCAAAAGCTATTGCCTGCAACCTCAAGAATTCATTTGCTCAAACCTTTTCCAATCCATTACATTTCAGACCCAGTATTCTACAGTATTCCACAGTATTCTACACATCCCTTCCTTATCGCCTTAGGGATTTGATCCCTACTAACACCATTGTCCTCAACCCTCACTCTCCCTCTGGGACTTTGTGTTGGAACCATGTTGGCCTTGCATGTCCTGGAGTGTGACAGGATTTCTTCCTGCCTGGGCCTTCACATTTGCTATTCTTTCTACACAAAATATTCTTTATTCCTCCTCAATTATCAATTAACTCCTATTTCTCCTTCAAGCCCGGACAATGTGTGTTTTACTTCTCAGAAAAGCTATACTTAACCTAATTTCAGCCAGGCTTCCTGTTGTACATTCTGCCCAATGCTGGCTCCTCGTCAGTCCAGGTGTGAGCTGTAGAACAGCCTGCAGCCCTTGTATCACTGTGAAGTTTGCTGGGAACATAGAACCTCAGGCCTCTGCCCAGATTTATTGAATAGAAGTCTTCATTTTAATAACATCTCCAGATAATTCAAATGCATTTTGAATATTAAGAAGCTCTACCTCTTCATAGCGCCTCTCACAGCCACTCACAATTGTAATGGCATGATTGGAATCCATTGTTTGATGTTGCTTGCCTTCATATGTAAGTGAGCTACATCAAGTAAAGAGCTTTTCTGTCATTTTTACTGCTTTATTCACAGTTCCTGGTACAGCATATTGCCCAGAATATTCATTCAGAAATAATTATTGAACAATCAATAAATTTCATATATTTTGTATAAGACAGAAAAGTCTCATAAACCCAAATTATTACCACAGCCTCTTGTAGGTAACCTACAGCTATAAAACTATTGAAATCTGTATTTTTTTAAAGACTAATAAGGGCAATTATAGAATATTTCATAGAGAGTAATAGTTTATGTTCTATTCCATGCAAAATATAAATCTGAATGCTAACATGTATTAAAGTTTTAAAAGTTTGCAAAAATATAAAACAAATGTACTATCAAATGACTGTATTGAAAAGCAAATAGATGCTAATTAGTACACATAAAAAATGCATCTTTCAACCGGGTTTGTTAGTTATGATATTGAAATCAAAAGAGATTTTTCTTTTCTTTTGGCAATACAATGAGAAGGAAAACTATTTTTTTTTCTGCTTCTCAAAGTATGATTGAGACTTAAATCTGTATTTGGAAGGCTCCAGTCCTACTAAATGCACTATAAAAAGTGAAAGTTATTCTTTCATTAGCTATAGTGGGCACTACTTGTTCCTAATTGCTGCTACCACCACTAAGCATTAAATTAAGCAATAAGTAGCCAAACTGCCTCTCTAGATTCCTCCTCTTTGGGCAATGCATCTCTGAAATAAAGGCAGCAGCCCCAGTCAGGGGCTTATAGATAAAATTCCTGTCTCCTTGGGACAGTGCCTGGGGAAAGGGCAGCTGTGAGCAGAGTTACAGCAGACTTGAATGTTCTTGCCTACCGGCTCTGAAGAGAGCAGTGGATCTCCTCACATACCACTCGAGCTCTGATAAGTGACAGGCTGCCTCCTCAAGTGGATCCCTGACCCCATGCCTCCTGACTAGGAGACACTTCCCAGTATGGGTCAACAGATACCTCATACAAGAGAGCTCCAGCTGGCATCTGGTAGGTGCCCCTCTGGGATGAACCTTCTAGAAGAAGAAACAGGCAGCAATCTTTGCTATTCTGCAGCCTCCACTGGTGATACCCAGGCAAACAGGGCCTGGAGTGAACCTCTGGCAACCACCAGCAGACCTGCAGCAGAGGGGCCCGACAGAAAGGACATCCACACAAAACCCCATCTGAAGGTCACCAACATCAAAGACCAAAGGTAGATAAATCCACGAAGATAGGCCGGGCGCGGTGGCTCAAGCCTGTAATCCCAGCACTTTGGGAGGCTGAGGCGGGTGGATCACAAGGTCAAGAGATCGAGACCATCCTGGTCAACATGGTGAAACCCCGTCTCTACTAAAACTACAAAAATTAGCTGGGCATGGTGGTGCATGCCTGTAATCCCAGCTACTCAGGAGGCTGAGGCAGGAGAATTGCCTGAACCCAGGAGGCGGAGGTTGCGGTGAGCCGAGATCGTGCCATTGCACTCCAGCCTGGGTAACATGAGTGAAACTCCGTCTCAAAAAAAAAAAAAAAAAAAAAAAGATAAATCCACGAAGATGAGGAAAAACCAGTACAAAAAAGCTGAATATTCCAAAAACCAGAATGCCTCTTCTACTCCAAAGTATCACAACTCCTCGCAGGCAAGGGAATAAAACCAGAAGCTGTGATGATGGGCTCCTGCAACTACTCAGCAGGCTGAGGCAGGAGAATCACTTGAATCCAGGAGGAAAATATTACAGTGAGCTGAGATCACACTGCTCTACCCCAGCCTGCTGACAAAGTGAGACTCTGTCTCAAGAAAAATAAAAAGAAATCAGGATATATACAGAACACCACAAAGATGCTCTTGGAGAAGAGCAACCCCAAGACATATAATCGTCAGATTCACCAAGGTTGAAATGAAGGAAAAAATGTTAAGGGCAGCCAGAGAGGAAGGTCAGGTTACCAACAAAGGGAAGCCCATCAGACTAACAGCAGATCTCTTGGCAGAAACCCTACAAGCCAGAAGAGAGTGGGAGCCAATATTTAATATTCTTAAAGAAAAGGATTTTCAACCCACTATTTTATATTCACCCAATCTATACTTCATAAGTAAAGACTAAATAAAATCCTTTCCAGACAAGCAAATGCTGAGAATTTGTTACCACTAGGTCTGCCTTAGAAGACCTCCTGAAGAAGCATTAAATGTAGAAAGGAAAAACCAGTACTGGCCACTGCAAAAACATACCTGATTGTAAAGACCATTGACACTATGAAGAAACTACCTCAACTAATGGGCAAAATAGCCAGCTAGCATCATCATGACTGGATCAAATACACACATAATAATATTAGCCTTAAATGTAAGCAGTGAAATGCCCCAATTAAAAGACACAGACTGGCAAATTGGATAATGAATCAAAACCCATTGGTGTGCTGTATTCAGGAGATCCATATCATGTGCAAAGACACACAGGGGCTCAAAATAAAGGGATGGAGGAATATTCACCCAAAAGAAAAAAAAAGGGGGTTGAAATCCTAGTATCTGATAAAACAGGTAAAACAGACTTTAAACCAACAAAGATCAGAAAAGACAAGGGCATTACATAATGGTAAGGCATCAATACAAGAAGAGCTAACTATTGTAAATATTATGTAATTCATAAAGGAAGCTCTTAGAGACCTACAAAGAGATTTAGACTTCACACAATAATAGTGGGGGAATTTAACACTTCACTGTCAATATTAGATCAATAAGACAGAAAATTCACAAGGCTATTCAGGGCTTAAACTCAGTTCTGGACCAAATGAACCTAGTAGACATCTATAGAACTTTCCACCCCAGATCGACAGAGTATTCATTCTTCTCAGCACCACATTGCACTTATTCAATAATGACCACATAATTGGAAGTAAAATACTCCTCAGCAAGTGTAAAAGAAAGAAAAAAATAAAAGTCTCTTAGAACACAGTGCAATCAAATTAGAACTAAGGATTAAGATACTCACTCAAAATTACAACTACATGGAAACTGAACAACTTGTTCCTGAATGAGCATTGGGTAAATAAAAAATTTAAGGCAGAAATAAGTAAGTTCTAGAAACCAATAATACAAAACAAAGATGCAACATACCAGAATTTCTGTGACACAGCTAAAGCAGTATTCAGAGGAAAATTTTGGCACTAAATGCACACAGGAGAGAGCAGAAAATCAACACCCTAACATCACAATTAAAAAAAAAAAAGTCTGGAGAAGCAATAGCAAACAAATTCAAAAGCTAGCAGAAGACAAAAAGTAAGAGGAGGACTGAAGGGGATAGAAACATAAAAAACCCTTCAAAAACTCAATGAATTCAGGACCTGTTTTTTGTTTTGTTTTGCTTTGTTTTTGTTTTTAAAGATTTACAGACCACTAGCCAGACAAAGAAGAAAAGAGAGAAAATCAAATAGACACAATAAAAAATAATAAAGAGGGTATCACCACTGATCACACAGAAATAAAAGCTACCATCAAAGAATACTATAAACACCTTTCGGCAAATAAACTAACAAATCTGGAAGAAACTGATAAATTCCTGGACACATACACCCTCCCATGACTAACTCAGAAAGAAGTCAAATCCTTGAATAGACCCACAACAAGTACTGAAATTGAGGCAGTAATTAATAGCTTACCAACCAAAAAAAGCCCAAGACCAGATGGGTTAATTGCTGAATTCTACCAGAGGTATAGAGAGGAGCTGGTACCATTCCTTCCAAAACTATTCCAAACAACAGAAAAAGAGGGAATCTTCCCTAACTCATTTTATGAAGCCAGCATCATCCTGATACCAAAACCTGGCAGAGACACACAAAAAGATAAAACTTCAGGCCAATAACCCCGATGAATATCAATGCAAAAATCCTCAGTAAAATACTGGGAACCAAATCCAGCAGCACATCAAAAAGCTTAACCACTATGATCAAGTAAGCTTCATTCCTGGGATGCAAGGCTGGTTCAACATATGCAAATCAATAAACATAATTCACCACATAAACAACCAATGGCAAAAACCATATTATAATCTCAACAGATGCAGAAAAGGCCTTCAATAAAATTCAATACCTCTTCATACTAAAAACTATGCATAAACTAAGTATTGATGGAACATATGTCAAAATGATCAGAGCTATTTTTGAAAAACCCACAGCCAATATCGTATTGAATGCACAAAAGCTGGAAGGATTCCCCTTGAAAACTGGCATAAAACAAAGATGCCCTGTCTCATTGCTCCTTTTCAACACAGTGTTGGAATTTCTGGCCGGGGCAGTCAGGCAAGAGAAATAGATATAGGGTAGTCAAATAGAGAAAGTCAAATTGTCTCTGTTTGCAGATGACATGATTGTATATTTAGAAAACCCCATCCTCTCAGGGCAAAATCTCCTTAAGCTGATAAGCAACTTTAGCGAAGTCTCAGGATACAAAATCAATGTGCAAAAATCACAAGCATTTCTATTCGGTAATAAAAGACAATTGGAGAGCCAAATCACAAGTGAACTCCCATTCACAATTGCTACATAGAGAATAAAATACCTAGGAATATAACTTGCAAGGGATGTGAAGGACCTTTTCAGGGAGAATTACAAACTACTGCTCAAGGAAATAAGAGAAGACAAAAACAAATGGAAAAACATTCCATGCTTATGGATAGGAAGAATCAATATCAATATTGTGAAAATGATCATGATGCTCAAAATAATTTATAGATTCAATGTTATCCTTATGAAGCTACAATTGACTTTCTTCACAGAATTGAAAAAGCTACTTTAAACATTACATGGGACCAAAAAAGAGCCCATATAGCGAAGAGAATTTTAGGCAAAATAACAAAGCTGAAGGCAGCACATTACTGACTTCAAACTATACCAGAAGGCCACAGTAACCAAAATATCATGATACTCATACCAAAACAGATATAGACCGATGGAACTGAACAGAGGCCTCAGAAATAATGCCACACATCTAAAACAATCTGTTCTTTGACAAACCTGACAAAAACAAGCAATGGGGAAAGGATTCCCTATTTACTAAACGGTGTTGGGAAAACTGGCTAGCCACATGCAGAAAACTGAAACTGGACCTGTTTCTTACAACCTATCCAAAAATTTACTCATGGTAGTTTAAAGACTTAAACGTAAAACCTAAAACCATAAAAACCCTAGAAGAAATCCTCAGCAATACCATTCAGGACGTAGGCATGGGCAAAGACTTCGTGACTAAAACACCAACTGCAATAGCAACAAAAGCCAAAATTGACAAATGGAATTTAACTAAACTAAAGAGCTTCTGCATAGCAAAAAGAAACTATCATCAAGGTGAACAGGCAACCTATAGAATGCGAGAAAATTTTTGCATTCTGTAGGTCGCAAAGAAAATCTATCCATCTGACAAAGGGCTAATATCCATAACCTACAAGGAAGTTAAACAAATTTACAAGAAAAAAAAATCAAAAAGTAGATGAAGGATTTGAACACACTTCTCCATAGAAGTCACTTATGCAGCCGAGAAACAAATGAAAAAAATGCTTATCATCACTGTTCATTAGAGAAATGCAAATCAAAACCACATTCAGATACCATCTCACACCAGTTAGAATGGCAATCATTAAAAAATCAGGAAACAACAGGTGCTGAAGAGGATGTGGAGAAATAGGAATGCTTTTACACTGTTGGTGGGAGTGTAAATTAGTTTAATCAATGAGGAAGACAGTGTGGAGACTTTTTAAGGATCTAGAACCAGGAATACTATTTGACTCAGTATATACCCAAAGGATTATAAATCATTCTAGTATGGACACATGCACACATATGTTTATTGCAACACTATTTACAGTAGCAAAGTCTTGGAACCAACCCACATGCCTGTCAGTGATAGACTTCATAAAGAAAATTTGGCACATATACACCATGGAATAGTATGCAGCCCTAAAAATATATAACTGTATGTCCTTTGTAGGAACGTGGATGAAGCTGGAAGCCATCATTCTCAAGAAACTAATGCAGGAACAAAAAACTAAACACTGCATGTTCTCGCCCATAAATGGGAGTTGAACAGTGAGAACACATGGCCAAAAGGAGGGGAACATCACACACTGGGGCCTGTCATGGGGTTCAGGGCTAGGGGAGGGGATAGCATTAGGAGAAATACCTAATATAGATGACGGGTTGATGGGTGCAGCAAACCACCATGACCTGTATATACCTACATAACAAACCTGCACATTCTGCGCTTGTATCCCAAAACTTAATTAAAAAAAAAATAAGCAGTATTTCAGATAGTATTAAAGGCATATCTAGTGGACTAAAACAAGATGAATTTCCTCTAAGATTATTGTTGTTAGTAAATCAGAGTTTCTTGAACAGTATAAAAGCTTGGGTTGGTATTTCTTCCATGTTCTCTCTAGCTGGGTATGATACAAGTTTTTAAAAATGTTCTAAATCAGTGACACTTTAGTATTCAATCAACTTTGATCTAATAAGACACTATCTTTGCATGAACCCATCATTTGTGTTTGATTTTGTTTCTCTCAGAAAATCTTGGTGATTTTTTTCTTTCGCTTTATAGGTATTTTTCAGCTGACTTGGTGGTTCAGTTTCTGAATCACTGGCCTGGAATCTTGATTAAAATCTTGCCATTACCTGCTTGACTCAAAAGTCTCTCTCAGTTTATAACAAAAGCTTCGAAATGAGAAGTCCTCAGTAAAATATGTTTCATAATTGGAGTTTCTGACAAATTGCAGTCAAGAGAATCTCCCTTCCTGAAGCTTCCAGATGTCTCCTTCAGCTTACACAGCTCTTAATTGAGCAATGATAAAATGGCTTCTTTTCCTAGAGCAAGTGGAAACTAGAAAAAGGACTAGCTTGTCAGTAATAGGCATCAAACCTCTTGGTCAGAACCTGTAAGAACAGTGTAAGTAAATTTGAAGTTCTGAGTTTCCTGGCTAACTGAAAATTCTGCCTTTTTTTTTTTTTTTCCCCACAATGGGACCTACCATGTCATCATGTTTGTGTCATTTATGCAGATATTGAAGAGGAATCATCACACAATATGTCTATGATTGTCATTTTATACATCTCAGAATAATGTGGAACATACCTTGCAAATATCTAGTCAGGGATTTCTAAGCCATTTTTTATTTTGTATTATGACACTTTACATCATTTCCTTTCACAGGCCGTCATTCTAATGTTGGGTTTAGTAGCTGTAGCAGCAAAGTGTTATTTCCATCCATTACTTCTCTGTTGCTTGAAATACTTAATTTATCTTGATAATCTCTTCACAGAATTGAAATATTGATATAAATCATTTTAGTAGGTATGCAGCACTAAGGAAAAATATATGATTACATCAAATGCATGACTCCCACATTTTTCCAAGTCCACTTGATTTCTTTCACTGTGTCCCTTGATCTGGTTAATTGTTCTGCAATGTTACATCATGTATGGTTAAGAAGCTAGGAAAATATGGCTTTGCACAACATTAGATAGATTAATTTGGGTAAAGTGAAATGATTCTTACTTTGTTATGTGATGCTTCAATATAGACATGATTTTAATGGTCCACTGAAACTCTTAAAGAAGCTGGTAGTGGGGCTCCCACTCATGTTCAACCAATATGGCAGGTTGCATCAATCTATTGAGCTTGGCTATTGAAACACTCCTTTAAACACGTTCTAAATAATACCTGCATTTTATTAGAAAAAGAAAGCATTTATTCTTACAAATAGGACAACTAAAAATGCATACACTTTGGCGGCAATGCTACACTCAGGTGTAATAAAATTGATGAGCCCATATAATAAAATTTATGAAAACATAGTGAATTCAATTTATTTGAATATGCTCAGTTATGTTTTTGTTTATTCCCATAGCAGATGTTTAATTTACAAACCAGGCAATTATGACAGCTCTTCCAAACAAATAAGAGCAGATTAGTCAAACGTTCACATCAATTTTTATGTTTATCATTAGTTTTATGAGGTGTCATGAATATTCAGTGGTAAGAAAAACTATCATTATGGTACCTGGAAAACCTCAAAATGATGTTTTGCATCTCTGAATGCTATTTCTCCTTTTTTGACAAAGCTATTTGTGTGTGTTGTCTCTTACGAGTTGGGCTTATGGGTTGTAATAGAAAAAAAGCACTCATTCTCTCTAGAGGTATAATACATTCTAATCAATACACTTACAGCATTTTTGTGAGAAGTATATCGGTGATCATATTTTTATTTTTGCTAAATAAATAAAGTGTGTATTTGAGGAAATTAACATGCAGATTTTTTCTTTGATTTTATAAATTTTAATTTTGCTTCAAAGTAACTCACCTGCCATTTATTTCTATGATTAATATGCTTCCTTTTCTTATAAACATCTTTTATTATACCAAAGGAAAGTTCTGCTTTTCCTGACATCAGACTTGTGGCTCTTAGACAGGAAGTCTTAACATGAAGCCATTTATGAGGGAAGATCCAACATAGCAGCTTTATTTTTCTTTTTGGTGTTTTAATTGTCAAAATATAAAATTTTAACTCCATTATGAATTAATAAAACTACATGGCATCATTTATAAATAACGAAGAAAGAAATATTTTCCTGATTGCTTTTGAATAGATTGCACTTTGGCAAGCTCTGCCCTAAAAGTTGAGAAATGTCCTCAGTATCCTAACTAGAATCCCACAATGTATTTTACCCAATCCATCATAATGTCAGGTTTGTTATCATTAATCAGCACTCAGGCTGAAAAGAAAAATAGATGATCAATATGTTAAAATAGCTCTGATGGAATAAATTCAGTAAAAATATTTGCAACATACCACACACTAAAACAGAACCTCGTGTAAACATGCTTCTATTATAAAAGGGGATTTCAACTATCACATCATAAGTTTTGGTGTTCTTGTGTATTAATTTGTTTTTCTCACTAGCATACTTTTCTTTAACTAGAACCAAATATTATCTGCCTCTTTGTTATTAGTTATAGTATAAATCTCTCAGGAGTGTTTAAAAATAAACTTAAAAAATAACTTTACACATGATACACTCACACACATACATGTACACTATACATACACACAAATACATATTTTGATATATATAGCATGTATACACACACACACACACACACACAAACACACACACGATTATTATGTTTTGAATTTGAATATGGGCCATGTAAGAGAGTTTGAGAATGTCAAAGTTGATTTTAATTTAATGTATGACACCTACTGGATTCTTACTGACATTTCTAAAAGTTTGTTATTTTGGATGCAAAACTGAATCTGAATTTGGGTTTTATGTTTCTATGATGTATATATGCCAACTATGTCATTCTAAGAAAGTAAAGAAATAGGAAAAAGAAAGCTAAGAGACACGGATACATAGAAAGCACTATTGATAAATAATTGTACACAAGTACAAATGATCCTTGAATAATGTGGGGGTTAGAAACCTTACCAATAACATAAGCAGTCAATACATTATTTTGTAACACATGTTTTGGTTACACATACTTTATAATACATATTTGTACAAGTGTTGTATACTGTATTCTTACAGCAAAGTAAGGAAGATAAAAATATTAAGATTATAAGGAAAAGAAAGTGTATTTACATTTTTTAAGTGGAAATGAGTCATCATAAAAGTCTTTATCCTCAACTTCTTCATGTTCAGTAGGCTGAGGAGGATGGGGTGGAGGAAGATTGGTTGGTTTTGTAGTCTGAGGGGTGGCAAAGGCAAAAGAAATTTATTTATAAGTGGACCCATACAGGTCATACCCAAGTTACTCAAGAGTCAACTGCTGGATAATAGTGAACGTGGGCAGGACTAAATTGCAGCTCCAGGCAAAGCAGCATTTGGAGTCTTGCATTATGAATTTTAGCTCTAGATAGACAGCAAGAATAAACCAGCAATCCCGAGAGGACCCACAGACCCTCTGAAGGAAGTAGTCTGCTCCTCATACCTTGCAACAAATGGACTTAACAGATATATATAGAACGTTTAATCCAACAACTACAGAACACATATTCTATTCAACAGTGCATGGAGCTTTCTCCAAGATAGCCCATATGGTAGTCCATAAAATGAGCCTCAATAAATTAAAAAAATTCAAATTATATCAGGCACTTTCTCAGAACACAGTAGAAGAAAACTGGAAATCAACTGCAAAAGGAACCTTCAAAACTATGCAAATACATGGAAATTAGATAACCTGCTCCTAAATGAGCATTGGGTCAAAACCAAATCAAGATGGAAATTTGAAAATTCTTTGATCTGAGTGACAGTAATGACACAACCTATCAAAATCTGTGGGATACAGGAAAGGTGGTGCTAAGAGGAAAGTTCATAGCCCTAAATGCCTACATTAAAAAGTCTGAAAGATCACAAATAAGGTCACACCTCAAGGAACTAGAGAAATAAGGACAAACCAAACCCAAACTCAGCGAAAGAAAGGAAATAACCAAGATCAGAGCAGAACTAAATAGAATTGAAACAAATACAAAAGATAAATGAAACAAAAACTGATTCTTTGAAAAGATAAATAAAATTGATAGACCATTAGCAAGGTTAGCCAAGAAAAGGAGATAGAAAATCCAAATTAACTCACAAAGAAACAAAATAGTAGATATTACAACACCACTGAAATACAAAAGATTATCCAAGGCTACTGTGAATACCTTATGTAAATAAACTAGAAAACCTAGAAGAGAAGGATAAATTCCTGGAAAAATACAACTCTCCTCGCTTACAAAGGAGTAATTAGATACCCTCAATAGAACAGAAATAAGGAGCAAGACTGAAATGGTAATTGAAAAATTATCAACAAAAAACGTTCAGCAACAGAAGGATTCACAACAGACATTCAAAGTAGAGTTTGTACCAATCCTTTAGACACTATTCCACAAGACAGAGAAAGAAGGAACCCTCTTTAACTCATTCTATAAAGCCAGCATCACCCTAATACCAAAACCAAGAAAGGACACAACCAGAAAAGAAAGCTACACACCAATGTCCTGGGTGAATATAGATGATAAAATCCTTAACAAAATACTAGCTAACTGAATCCAACAACATATCAAAAAGACAGCTCACCATATAAGTGTGTTTCATACCAGGGATGCAGGGATGGTTTAACATATGCAAATCAATAAATGTAATAAACCACATAAACAGAATTAAAAACAAAAATCACATGATCATCTCAGTAGATGCAGAAAGGTATTCGACAAAATCCAGCATCCCTTTATAATTAAAACTCTCAGCAAAATCAGCATAGAAGGGACATACCTTAATGCAGTAAAAGTCATTTATGACAAACCCACAGCCAACATAATAATGAATAAGGAAAAGTTGAAAGCTTTCCCTGTGAGAACTGAACAAGACAAGGATACCCACACTCACCACTCCTCTTTTTTTAATTGCATTTTAGGTTTGGGGGTACATGTGAAGAACATGTAAAATTGTTGCATAGGTATACACATGGCAGTGTGTTTTGCTGCCTTCCTCCCCATCACCTATATCTGGCATTTCTCCCCATGCTCTCTCTCCCCAACTCCCCACCCCCCGCTGTCCCTCTCCTATTTCCCCCTGACAGACCCCAGTGTGTGATGCTCCTGTCCCTGTGTCCATGTGTTCTCATTGTTCAACACCCACCTATGAGTGAGAACATGTGGTGTTTGATTTTCTGTTCTTGTGTCAGTTTGCTGAGAATGATGGTTTCCAGGATGAACCACTCCTCTTAAACACAGTACGTACTGGAAGTTCTAGCCAGAACAATCAAGCAAGAGAAAGAAATAAAGGTCATCTAAATCAGTAAAGAACAAGTCAAACTGTAACTGTCTGCTGATGATGTGGTTGTTTACCTTAAAATCCCTAAGGACTCCTCCAGAAAGCTCTTAGAATGGAGAAAATAATTCAGCCAAGTTTCTGGATACAAGATTAATGTACACAAATCAATAGCTCTTTTATATACCAACAGCGACTAGGTGAAGAATCAAATCAAGAACTCAACCCCTTTTGCAATAGCTACACAAAAATTAAAATAGGAATATACCTAACCAAAGAGTTGAAAGACCTCTACAACGAAAACTACAAAACACTGCTGAATGAAATCATAGATGACATAAACAAATAGAAACACATCCCATGCTCATGAATGGGTAGAATCGATATTGTGAAAATGACCATTGTGCCAAATGCAAGATACAAATTAAATGCAATCCCCATTGAAATACCACCATCATTCTTCACAGAATTAGAAAAAGCAATTCTAAAATTCATCTGGAGCCAAAAAGCCCATATAGCCAAACAAGACTAATCAAAAAGAACAAATCTGGAAGAATGACACTACCTGATTTCAAACTATACTATAAGGCCATAGTCACCAAAAGAACATGGTATTGGTGTAAAAACAGGCACATCGACTAATGGAACAGAATAGAGAACTCAGAAATAAACCCAAATATAGCCTACTGATCTTCTACAAAGATAACCCAAACTACAGCCTACTGATCTGATAAAAAATACTGATAAAAATAATCCATATTATAACCTACTGATCTTTGACAAAGCAAACAAAAATATAAAGTGGGGAAAGGACAACCTTTTCAACAAGTCATGCTGGGATAATTGGCTAGCCACATGTAGGAAAATGAAACTGGATCCTCATCTCTGACCTTATACAAAAATCAACTCAAGATGGATTAAAGACAAACCTAAGACCTGAAAGTATAAAACTTCTAGAAGATAACAATGGAAAAACGCTTCTAGATTGACTTAGGCAAGGATTTCATGACCAAGCACCTAAAAGCAAATGCAACAAATACAAAGATAAATAGCTGGGGTCTAATTGAATTAAAGAGCTTTTGCTTTAATACAGTAACATGTTTAAAACAATCAAAACATAGATGTATATAAAAACTTTTGCACACTGGAAGATATCAAAATTTTTACTCTTTGCCAAAGATCGAAACGTTTTATGTAAAACCATTATTTCTTTTCTTTATGAGGTAATATTTTTAGTCTAATTCCTTATATATGTGTCAAAGAAAAAGATGTATGTCTCTGCATGTTTATAATACTAGCTTATAACACTTCCTAATATATTTTAAAGTTTGAAATGGTCAGCAGCAAAAGACTTAAACAAATAAAATAGTAGGCTAGAAGGAACTTTGGATAGAAAAAGTCAAGTTATATAATTTCTCATTCCTTCATGCATTTAGTATTCATTGAGTTACATTTATTCAACTAATTGTTTACTTCACAGTTACTATTTTCTAAGTAAGGGGATGTAAATGTAAATGCTCACCTCTCCTTAACTTGCTCAGGTCAAAGTATCATGGGTAAGTTGGCTCACAATATGAAAATCGGGGAAGCAACGTCCTGTGAATCTTGGCTGTGAAGTAAGAGGCAATACTGGATGTCTGTAATATACCTGTTAGTTTTTATTTTAAAAATTTCTAAAATTGACACCACTTCAAATGATTAATTTTCAAAAGTGGAAAAAAAAAACAGTGTAATGATTAAAGACCATATTTAGTAATTATACACATTTACTTTTTGATATATATGTTAATTGCATTTTGAATAATATATGTTAATTGCATTTTGAATATTATAAAGTGTAGTTATGTTTCTTTAGCAATGTCTTCAATGATCAGTTATTACTGACGAGCTTATTCAATGTCAGAAATACACATATTCTCATTTTCAATTTGTGAAATTTAAAATTAAAGAAAAACACATGAAATCCAAATGGAATAATCAAAATGAGATGTTGCTACTTACTAGGTATATTTGTATTTAGTTACTGAATTTCTATAATGGTATTTTGGACTACATCTTCTCAGTGGAATCATGTAGAAAGCATTACAGTAAACTCAAAAACATGTTTCCTGTCAATGATACTTTTAAATATGGAATTGCTCTTTTTGCCCTCATTTTTTTTTTTTTTTTTTTGAGACAGAGTCTCACTCTGTCACCAGGCACCAGGCTGGAGTGCAGTAGCACGACCTCGGCTCACTGCATCCTCTGCCTCCCGGATTCAAGCAATTCTCCTGCCTCAGCCTCCCAAGTAGCTGGGATCACAGGTGCGCACCACCACACCCAGCTAATTTTTTTGTATTTTTAGTAGAGATGGAGTTTCACCATGTTGGCCAGGATGGCCTCGATCTCTTGACCTCGTGATCCACCCGCCTCAGCCTCCCAAAGTGCTGGGATTACACGCGTGAGCCACTGCGCCCGGCCTCACCCTCATTTTTATACACTTTTGGCTTGATGTCTACTTCTCATTGACCCTCTATAAATTAGATTCCTAAGCTGCCTTACTCTTAACTCTTGCTCCAGCTTATGTAAATAAACGATGCATATATTTTAAAAGAATTATCTAAACTAGTTCATTAATGTTCCTTTCTTCAATTTGACTCTTTAAAGGTCAAACAGCCACATGATATTGAAGTTGTAAGAGACTTCATTCTCCTCTAGAATGTCACTGGCAGACAGCAATCTTTTTTTTCTGATTTGGGTGAAAAAAGTTCAGTTTTTCACTGATGGTCAACTCTAATTGCTAGAAAATGTTTCTTTCACAATATTACATCAATTTTGGGAAAGAAAAAGACAGTAAGTCATGTTTCCCTACTTCTAAATACTGAAGTTAATGAGGGACTTAAAAAAAAAAAAAAAAAAAAAACACTATCAACAGTAGCAAAGAGACTGTGAGGAAGCCATCTCTTCATAAAATGCCATAGAAGTCCAGGTGTGATGGAAGTGCAGGTGGTGGACCCCATATGGCCTCTACCTAAGGGCAGGGGATATCCTCTGGATTGAGTGCCACACAATAATGATCTTGAAGAAGATGGGTAAGGTTTATAGAAGTGATATTTGAGGAAAAAGCATTCCAGTTAGAAGGAGTGAAGGGAATAGTCTTAGACAGAAGGAATAGGATGTTGTTTAGAAATAATGAGAGTGTATGGTCTTATGTGAATGGGGCAGCATAAGAATACATGTGAAAACATTTAACATGAAAGAGGTAAATACATGCCAGGTCATGGATAATCACAATTCTCACTAATAATTCTTGATTCTTACCTTTCCTCACTTTCTGCCTCTTGCAACACCTATATTCTTCAAATTTCAACTAGTTTACTTTCAAGCAAAGAGACCTTCAAGTGTTGTAATTGTGTAACTTAATTATTATATGCTTCTATTTTAGACATTTTATACATGTATTATGTAACAGGAATCTACCACATACTAGCTTGGCACATTATTTAGCCTCCTCTTAAAATACTTTATTGTAAAATCACCCGTTAAGTGTTATTGAAAAAATTAAGTGTGTGTGTGTGTGTGTGTATATGTATGTATATATATTTAACAAAAAATATTTAATTTCTTTTTTTCTCCTCTCTCTCTTTTGTTTGTTTGTTTGTTTGTTTTTAAGATTGAGTCTCCCTCTGTTGCCCAGGCTGGAGTGCAGTGGCACCATCTCGGCTCACTGCAGCCTCCACCTCCTGGGTTTAAGTGATTCTCCTGCCTCACCCTCCTAAGTAGCTGGGATTACAGGCATGTGCCACCATGCCTGGCTAATTTTCTGTGTTTTTAGTAGAGATGGGTTTTCACCACGTTTGTGAGGCTGGTCTTGAACTCCTGACCTCCTGATCCACCCACCTTGGCCTCTGAAAGTGCTGAGATTACAAGTGTGAGCCACCGTGCCTCACCCCATAGATATATATATATATATTTTAAATCCATTCTTTTAGAACTGATCAGTACTATTTAAGCTTTGGATATTATCAGTAATACTAGTTTTAGTAGTGGTATTGTTAACAGTATTAGTATTACTTGAATGAGTTATTCAATTTATAAAACAAAATTTAAAACCAAATTTAAAACCAAAATGCTATATATTTATTTAAAACAAATGAAAATGTTTCCACTGCTCTAGGAAATGAGAAAGTCATTAAGGATTTTGAGTAAACGAACAAGATATTTTATGGTATCTTTTCCTTCTCTAATTTGTTTTTGAGATGAACATCTCATCTCTAAGGGTGGTAATTCACAACATAAAATTGACTGGCAAAGTTACTTACTAACCCAGCTAGGCTTTTTAAATTATTATACTTTAAGTTCTGGTGTGCATGTGCAGAATGTGCAGGATTGTTACACAGGTATACACGTGCTATGGCGGTTTGCTTCATCCATCACCCCATAACCTACATTAGGTATTTCTCCTAATGTTATCTCTCCCCTATACCCTCATTCCATGCTATCCCTCCCCTAGCACCTGAACACCCGAAAAGGACCCAGTGTGTGACGTTCCCCTCCCTGTGTCCATGTGTTCTCATTGTTCAACACCCACTTATGAGTGAGAACATATGGTGTTTGGTTTTGTGTTCTTGTGTCAGTTTGCTGAGAATTATGGTTTCCAGATTCATCCATATCCCTACAAAGGACATGAACTCATCATTTTTTATGGCCGCATGGTATTCCATGGTGTATATGTGCCACATTTTCTCTATCAAGTCTAGCATTGATGGGCATTTGGGTTGGTTCCAGGTCTTTGCTATTGTGAACAGTGCCACAGTAAGCATATGTGTGCATGTGTCTTTATAATAGAATAATTTATAATATTTTGGTTATATACCCAGTAATGGGATTGCTGTGTCAAATGCTATTTGTACTTCTAAATCCTTGAAGAATCACCACACTGTCTTCCACAATGGCTGAACTAATTTACACTCCCACCAACAATGTAAAGGCATTCTTATTTCTCTACATCCTCTCCAGCATCTGTTGTTTTCTGACTTTTTAATGATCACCATTCTTACTGGAATGAGATGGTATCTCAATGTGGTTTTGATTTGCATTTCTCTAATGACCAGTGATGATGAGCTTTCTTTCATACATTTGTTTACTGCATAAATCTCTTCTTTTGAGAAGTATCTGTTCATATAGTTTACCCACTTTTTGATGGGGTTGTCTTTTTCTTGTTGTTTAAGCTCTTTGCAGATTCGGGATATTAGCCTTTGTCACATGGGTAGATTGCAAAATTTTTTCCCATTTTCATGGTGGCCAATTTACTCTAATGATAGTTTCTTTTGCTCTGCAGGGGATCTTTAGTTTAATTTGATCCCATTTGTCTATTCGGGCTTTTGTTGCCATTGCTTTTGGTGTTTTACTCGTGAAGTCATTGCCCATGCCTATGTCCTGAATGGTTTTGCCTAGGTTTTCTTCTAGGGATTTTATGATGTTAGGCCTTATGTTTAAATGTTTAATCCATCTGGAGTTTATTTTTGTATAAAGTGTAAGGAAGGTATCCAGTTTCAGCTTTCTGCATATGGCTAGCCAGTTTTTCTAACACCATTTACTAAATAATGAATCCTTTCCCCATTGCTACTTTTTTATCAGGTTGGTCAAAGACCAGAGGCTTGTAGATGTGTGGTGCTATTTCTGAGGACTCGGTTTTTTTCACTGGTCTATGTCTCTGTTTTGGTACTGTTACCAGTACCATGCTGTTTTGATTATTGTAGCTTTGTAGTAGTTTGAAGTCAGGTAGTGTGATGCCTCCAGCTTTGTTTTTTGTTTTGTTTTGTTTTGTTTTTTTTCTTGTCTTGGGTATGCAAGCCCTTTTTTGGTTCCATATGAAATTTAAGTTTGTTTTTTTTTTCCAATTCTGTGAAGAAAATCAATGGTAGCTTGATAAAGATAGCATTCAATTTATGACTTTGGGCAGTATGGCCATTTTCATGATATTGAGTCTTCCTAACCATGAGGATAGAATGTTTTTCTGTCTGTTTGTATCCTCTCTTATTTCCTTGAGCAGTGGTTTGTATTTCTCCTTGAAGAGGTCCTTCACATCCCTTGTTAGTTGTATTCCTAGGTATTTTATTTTGTATGTAGCAGTTGTGAATGGGAGTTCATTCCTGATTTGGCTGTCTGTCTGTTATTGGTGTATAGAAATGCTTGTGATTTCTGCATATTGATTTTGTATCCTAAGGCTTTGCTGAAGTTACTTAGCTTAAGGAGATTTTGGGCTGAGAAAATGAGATCTTCTAAATAAACAATCATGTCATCTGCAAATAGACAATTTGACTTCCTCTTTTCCCAATTGAATATCATTTATTTCCTTTTCTTGCCTGATCACCCTGGCTAGAACTTCAAATACTATGTTGAATAGGAGTGGTGAGAGGGCATCCTTGTCTTGTGCCAGTTTTCAAAGGTAATTCTTCCAGTTTTTGCCCATCCAGTATGATATTGGCTGTGGGTTTGTCATAAATAGCTCTTATTTTGAAATATTTTCCATAGATACCTAATTTATTGAGAGTTATAAGCATAACGGGCTGTTGAATTTTGTCAAAGGCCTTCTCTGCATTTATTGAGATAATCATGCGGTTTTTGTCTTTGATTCTTTTTATGTGATGGATTACATTTATAGATTTGCATATGTTGAACCAGCCTCGCTTCCCAGGGATGAAGCCTATTTTGATGGATAGGCTTGATCGTGATAGATAAGCTTTTTGATGTGCTATTGGATTCGGTTTGCCAGTATTTTATTGAAGATTTTTGCATCAAAGTTCATCATGGATATGGGCCTGAAGTGTTCTTTTTAAATTGTGTGTCTGCTGGGTTTTGGTGTTAGGATGATGTTGGTCTCATAAAATGAGTTAGGGAGGATTCCCTCTTTTTCTATTGTTTGGAATTGTCTCAGAAGGTGTGGTGCCAGCTTCTCTTTGTACCATTGGTAGAATTCAGCTGTGAACCTGTATAGTTCTGGACTTTTTTTTTTGTTTGTTTGGTAGGCTATTAATTGCTGCCTCAATTTCAGACCTTGTTATTGTTCTGTTTAGGGATGCAACTTCTTCCTGGTTTAGTCTTGGGAGGATGCAAGTGTCCAGGAATTTATTCATTTGTTTTAGATTTACTGGTTTATTTTCATAGAGGTGTTTATAGTATTGTCTGATAGTAGTTTGTATTTCTGTGGGATCGGGTGATATCACCTTTACAATTTTTTACCACATCTATTTGATTCTTCTCTTTTGTTCTTTATTAGTCTGAGTAGCAGTCTATTTTGTTGATCTTTTCAAAAAACCAGGTCCTTAATTCGTTGATTTTTTTTTTGAAGGGTTTTTTGTGTCTCTGTCTCCTTCAGTTCTGCTCTTATTTATTTCTTGTCTTCTGCTAGCTTTTGAATTTGTTTGATCTTGCTTCTCTATGTGTTTTAATCATGATGTTAGGGTGTCAGTTTTAGACCTTTCTTTTTTTCTCTTGTGGGCATTTAGTACAATATATTTCTCTCTACACACTGCTTTGAATGTGTGCCAGAGATTCTGGTACGTTCTGTCTTCATTTCATTGGTTTCAAACAACATCTTTATGTCTGCCTTCATTTCATTATTTATTCACTAGTCATTCAGGAGCAGATTGTTCATTTTCCATGTAGTTGTGCAGTTCTGAATGATATTATTTATCCTGAGTTATACTTTGATTGCACAGTGGTCTGAGAGACTGTTTTTTATTTTTTCCAAGTTTTTTTTTTTTTTTCATTTGCTGAGGAGTGTTTTACTTCCAATTATGTGGTCAATTTTAGAATAATTGTGATGTGATGCTGAGAAAAATGTATATTCTGTTTATTCCTCAAACCCAAAGGCATAGTTCTGGACATGTTCTGTCTGTTTAACATTCCAATAGTCTGAGTCGGCTTTCCTCTCAATCAGGTTTGGAGAGTTGGCTCTCTTCAAACAAAGCTGGGCTGCTCTGTGAATTGCCTTATGTAAGCGGCGTGTTCTGTTTGACCTTTTCTGTGAACTGAAAGGACCAACTCAGGGAACTGGCTTGGTTGTAAAAGTTTATTTGCTTTTTCTAAAGAAAAATTCCCAATATGAAAGAAAAAAAACTGAGGTAAAAGTGAAATAAATCAACTTGCTGTAAAATAGTAATGTGTTAGTTATACACCTAAACTGTTTAAACCTAAATCTTTACCCTTAGAAATGTAATTTGGAGCAACTTAAGCTTTCTTTGTTTTTCTTTCTTCATTGGTAAAATAGGGACAGAACCCACCTACCTCACAGTATTGTTCAACAATGTTATTTCAGGTGATCTATGCAAAATGCTTAGAACAATGGCTAGAACATGTTGGTTGTTATTTGTTGTTATATAGTTAGAACTGTTTCCATACAGTATAAACATTTCTGATCTCTAAATTTACTTCAGTTATTATGTAGATATTTTTTACAATTGTGGTATGAGTAGTGTACACAGAAACAGAAAAACATTTAATAACCATAGAGCATAATCACCCAGTTATTAAAGACTGATGATCAATACTCCTAGACCAGTTCTGCCCCTCTAGTTGGTGCAGGACACCTCCTCTGTGTTTATCATTTTATCCAAAGAGTATTTATTGTGTACTTGACATGTACCAGGCATTGTGCATAGGCTGGGGATATGTGGTCAATAAGCCATAGATTCTAGTGGGAATCCCAGTAACACATACCTTTATCTATTTAGACTACATCTTAAAGACTTATTACAACGTCTTGAAGGAAAGAGGAATATATCATACAAAATGGATTTTTAAATGGTTTACTTTTAACTGCTGCTTTAATAAATCTATTTAAAACAATAAAGAATAATTTCTGTCCTCGGTTACTATATATTCTTCTTGTTCATTTATACATCCCATACATGGAACATAACAGGCGCTTATCAAATATTTGTTGAAAAAAAGAATTAAAAAGCACTAAAATATCCAGCAGCGTGCTGGTAATGTTTACCAATCACTTTTCTAAGAGAAGGGGCTTACTTTTAGAATTTGCTGGCCAATTTCTGATTATCATGGTATAAAATTCACCATGGCAGATAGCAAGCTACCAAGGTGACATCAGCTGGCTCACATTTCTGAAAACTTAACAATCAATTGCCATAAACTGGTCTAAACATTTCCAACTAAAATATATGTATGAGTTTGCTTCTGATTAAAAATCAAATCCAGAAACCATTATGTTTGTGCTGTCTTAATTTATAATTATAGAATACATTTCTACATTATTAGACACCTTTTAACAAGTCTCAATTCAGAGTGTCAAAATTGTTCTGAAAATTTAAACTTAATTCCCATAACAAACCCTCAGGTATGTTCAATAGGTTTACCTATTTTAAAGATAAGGAAACTGAGGCATAGAGTAGTTACGCAACTTTCTTTAGATCACATAGCTGGTGAATGACAGAGAGAAAATTCCAAACCTAGCAATTTGACTCCAAAGCCAAAATTCATAATCATCATGTCATATTGCCTCTTAAGTGAATAATAAAATACATATTAATGTTTCTTATCAAACTTACATCCAACCATAAGGGCTTGATGATTGATCATCCACTCACGGCTTTAGCCCCTTGGTTGGTTTTGATGAAACATTATGATAGGCAGGAGATTGCAAGTAAGGAGAAAAAGCAGAGCTTGTAGAGGCTTTGGAGATTTAGCTTTGAACCTGTTTCAAGTTCTAGTGGAGAAGTCAGTTAAATATCTAGCAGTCTAGTAAATTATATAAATTGCTGTTATATGTAGACAAAAAAGTTATATGATAGGCTGAACAATTCCTCAACAGTACTTACCTAGGAACCAGAAGTTTCATTCTAATTAGGAAAGTCTTTAACCTCTGGCTCTTAACACCTATGTAAAGAGAGGCTATAATAAATAACCTGCAATAATTGCTAAGAGCTAAATTTTAAATTTACAAATGTACCCTTTCAGATTCTTTTATCTTTCCTTTAGCCTAAAGTGAACAATAATTTTTATGTGTATTAACTCTCTCCTGTTTAGAGCTTCTGTTCTTCTGTACCCAACTGATTTTTTGATCTGTGAACATTCTTAGAGAATTTATTATCCATATATTTATAGAATATTCATCAGACAAGAGACCTGGATACACTGGGAAAATACAGTAACTTGTGAAAAAAACATACATGTTAGGTTTGTCAGCTAGATTCCCCAAGGTGTTTCTCTTTCTAGCTGTAGAATCTGATTATTACTACTAGTAATTATTTCACTGTCTCAAATTAATCATTATAGAGCCCTTTTCCACATTAAAAGCAGTCTTATAACATAGAAGTCCCCAGTATATGATGACAAAATCGATGAAATCTTCAAACTAAAATATCTAGTATATTAGTTATCGTTACTACAGGAGCATCTAAATATTTACAATAGAATTCTTGTATGAGAGGCTTTCTCAAGATTTCATCTGTAGTCAAAAACAAATCAAATTTCTTGCATGATATTTCTTCTGAATGCATCTATTACATCCTCTCTGATTCTTCTTTTTAAGAGGCAAGCAGGGTTTAATGAAGTTGAGAAGGCAGCCACAGTCTGTCCATTTCCAGGGAAGGATGCACAGCACCTAAAACTAGTATTCTGGAAGGGATGCCAAAGTTAAATAAAGCCTGGATACAAATTCAGGGCAAATGAGTCAAAAGAATGATTGCAAGAGTAGGAGCCAAAAGCAACAGAATGGAAACACTGGAAATATGGAAAAACTGAGAAATAAAGAGTAACACAGTAGATGCTTGGGTGTATGTGAGAGCCTTTTATTGTGGGGTAGCACTTACTTTAGAGGATACATGATGTTCACCGAAAAGGGTTATTACTCAACAGACACTATCCTCACATGAGAAAAGACTCAGAAAGGATAGAGGAGAATGGGATGTGACTAATGCATGTCGGTAATGAGATTGCAGATGGGAAGACAGTGATCTGAATTAATGTATTTGCCTTTCCTTCTGCAACTGCGAGTACCAAATAACTTTCCCTGGAAGTTCAAGAGCTGGAAATCTGATGGTGGTGTTTAGAGGATGTTTTTAGTGACCCATGTTTTCCTGGGACCCAGATGGAAAGAGCCAACAATCAACTTTAATTCACCTCAGGGCTGTACAGAGAACTTGGTCTATTGTATTCTTCAGAGGATAGGAGTATCATTTAAAAATATAGGTTTATTTCCAATATTTGGTTAAGTCCAAGTGGATTAAAAATAGAATGGTTAGAAATGTTCAATATAAGTTGTATTAGCAAACCTTTAAAAATGGGATAGAGTGGGGAGTGATTTTAAAAGTTTTTTGGGCCGGGCGCAGTGGCTCACGCCTGTAATCCCAGCACTTTGGGAGGCCGAGGCGGGTGGATCACGAGGTCAAGAGATCGAAACCATCCTGGTCAACACGGTGAAACCCCGTCTCTACTAAAAATACAAAAAATTAGCTGTGCATGGTGGTGCGTGCCTGTAATCCCAGCTACTCAGGAGGCTGAGGCAGGAGAATTGCCTGAACCCAGGAGGCGGAGGTTGCGGTGAGCCGAGATCGAGCCATTACACTCCAGCCTGGGTAACAAGAGCGAAACTCCGTCTCAAAAAAAAAAAAAAAAGTTTTTTGAAGTTCTGCTGGAGAATGTGTAAGGGAGAAAAAAAGGAAACAAAACACCCCCTCCTTCTCTCTCTTCTAATTAACATTGATTTTCATCCCTCAAATTATTCCTGTTCTTTTCCATCTCTGGCTGTGTGAGTTTTAATCTCCTTTCAAAGTTCAGTTCTAATGCTATTTAAACTCTCCTATATTTCCTAAATTTCCTATATTTGTTCTGTTTACTATCTTTATAATTTTAGGAGACTTATTTAACTTCTGTGTGCCTCAGTTTCCTTATGTGTGTTATGTGGATAATTATGAGTCAGTGTATGTAAGGTGCTTTGAAAGAGTGGCACCAAGAAGCCACTTAAGTGTGGGCTGTTAATATTCTGTTATTATTAATGCTATTATCTCATCTCCCCTCAGGAAATTAAGAGGAGAATCTTTGCTTAATTCTCATCTTACGCTTCTCAATCCATTGCAGAAACCTCAGGATCAAAAATAGAGAAAGTATTACAGGTGTTAGCTGGAGTGAAATTTTCCATATCCATTAGGCTGTATGCTCAGCACATTAGACCACAGTGAGTGAACACCCCAGATATGAGCATGTGCCCTTCAGGCATCTTATCCATTTATTACATTTTCTCTGAATACCTCAATACAAGTGTATATATAAAAATTTACACTTAATTTTATTGTCTTGTATTGTTTATTTTTTCAGATACTAACAAGTTGGGTTACTATTAGTAAAAATGTTAAGTACAGTATCACATTTAGTGAAAGAGATCTCACTGTTTTGAAAAAGTGAGATTCCTTGAGGTAAAGTAATGGGTTTATAATTACAAAGTTAAAAGACAGTGGAGATTGTGTTTAAAGTCATGTCAGCCTAGCTATGGAGTGTTCACTCAGAACTCCTGCCACAATCATAATGTCCCAAGACTGGAAAACTCCATGCCTTCTACTGCATGACCTCACCAGGCAGAAGATGTCAGGCAATATTTGCTAATTAACCTTTTACTCCATGAATATTTGAAAATGAGCATGATCAAATTTCCTATTTATTGAAGAACTTTAAAATCTGGAGTGTATTTTTACATGAGAGTAAAGAGCAGTGTATTTTTAGTTGCCCTCCTGTAAAAATCAATTTTCATGTGTTGGAATTGTTTAGATATGATCCTGATAAAAGACAAAGAATAAAGTTTATCCGAAGGTATCACTCTACACAAAAACATGTGAAGAAAAAGCAGTTTCTCTGAAATCTGTCGCTTTCTCAACATCATCACCTTTAAAATAGAAAAATGTTATTCAGTGCCTTTAAGTCTACCTGTCGTCATTATGCTTGCAGACATAGAAGCTGCTTGCAAATAAACTGCCTGCCACTCTGCAGGCAGCACCAGAGACACCAACCTGATGACAAAACAGAGCCAATATTCCTCTTTTTCCATATCTGCTTCACCTGTTCCCAGCTCAGCTCTGCTGTGGACTCACTCACAGCCAGATGGTGTAGTACTGATACCCCATCCACCTGCTGACTCTCTGCTGATGTCTTCTTGAGTCCTGTCTGTATGCCAGGTGATACTCACTCAGTGATAGCTCTCATCTCTTAGGTGTTGAGTCTCTTTTGTTGTATGTACTATTGTGTGCTGGCTGTCATTAAATTTAAGTGTACCATGTGAGGCATAGAGATTATATTATTCCCAGATGAATCATTTAATTCCAGTATTCTTGAAACTTAATTGTGCATAACCATTGCTCTTGGCATTTTTATTTGGATGTGATTCCCTTTTCAGCATTGGCTAAGAAAAACGTGTTTGTGTCCCCTCAAGATTTATATTTCTTCTCCCAAAGAAAAGGAGCTGAAATTATTTATAATGTATATTTTCTGCAATTTTGCGTAAATCTCTTGAGAATTACATTTCTCATAGATCTGTTTTCTGCCTATAATTCCAAACACAGTTGCCACAGAGTTTATAGTTTTGCTGAAAGGGTTGATTTCAAAATCTCAATCTCTTTCCTGGAAATATTGTGAAGAGTAGTAGCAAAATGCTGCATCCATCACCAATCTAGATCATTATAATAAAAACCAACACTTATTATGCATTTACTACAAGCCAAAACTTGGGTTTAATAATTTCAATGCCTTTATCATCTAATCCAAATAGCAACATTTATTCAAGTACCCTTCTCCTCATTTTATGAAGACAAAATAAACTTGAAAAATATAGTCTGCTTATGCAGTGTCACTCAGCTGGTAAGTAGCAAAGGTCATACACTTATATTTCTCTACAATTGAAATATTTGCTCTTAGCCATTACACAATAGTTGTCCAATATTGGTTTGGTGCTTTCTGTTCTATTGCTTTCTTTAAAACTGTTGTTTATTATTGAGAAGGATCATTCTTTAAAATTACTGCAGTCCAAGATCCAATATAGACAGTGGTTTTACAATACCTATAGAGAGAATTTATTGAAAGGTAGTTAATTGAACATTTTTACATATGTGATCTACTTTTACCAATGAATTTGGAAAGTGGATTATTTTTCATCCCTATTATTTTCAATTATCTAAAATCATCCATTATAAATTTCAAATGAAGTTGTTTTTAAATTTAATAATTATATATTTATCCTTTTGCCACTGCTATATTTAAGAATAATGGCAATTGTGCCCCCCAAAAAGAAATAAAAAGAAATATAATAAAACATAAATTTCTATATTATTTTTAAACTTTAAACCTAAAAAGACACTATAAAATGAAATGCTGATTATTTATAACGTTACTGTAGTTTAAAAAGAAAAAAAAAAAGCCTAACTCTGATAACTGATTACTTCTGTAGATTTTTTTTTTCTATAGTAGGCACATTTCGGTATATATACAAAAGTATATTACAAAAGAAATGAATCTACAAAAGGAAGAGTTGTTCTGGAGCAAAATGAGAATATGGCTTTATAGTCATAATGTCTTCAAATCCACATTTCTGATAAATTAAAAGATACATTAGGAAAGGAGATTTTTTCATTAGGTAATGCATAGGAAGTACATCACATAATCTCTTTATGACAGTATTTACTCTTTATTTTTTCTTTTTCCAAATATTAGTAAGTAATGAAAATATATTTCCCCTGATATATTTTTATTTTAATTTTTCGTTTTTCTGGGTACGTAGTAGGTATATTTATGGGATATAACAGATGTTTAGATACAGGTATGCGATGCACAATAATCACATCATGAAGAATGGGGTATCCATCCCGTCAAGCATTTATCCTTTGTGTTACAAACTTATTAAATTTTAAAATGTGCAATTATTATTGACTATAGTTATCCTGTTGTGCTATCACCCCTGACCCTTTTAATCCCTCTTCTCTGTTTTGGTTTGTTTGGTCTCATCCCTCAGCATTTGTCATCATATAATATAATATATATTTTATTTATACATCTTATTGTCTATTAGAATGAGATCAAGGATTTTTTGATTGAGTTACTTACTACTAGATTCCTGGTGTCCATAACAATGCCTCGTTCACTGTACGTGGTCAATAAATGCAAAGTGAATGAATAACTTTGCTTGCTTTATAAGAACATATTCATTCTGGAACAATAAATTCAGAAATAGATTTTTTAATATTACATATGAAGAACAAGTCAGAACAAAAGAGTATTGTTTGTATGGTTATAGATACGGTAAAATGCAGAATATGAATATCTAGAGACTAATAACTGAAAACAACTCCAGTGATATAAAAGCACTTTGAAACCAATTTGTATGTAAAAGTGATGCCTGTAGTTGCTGAGCATAGTGGGCAGTTCACAGGGACTCCCCAGTGCGTCACACTCTTCCCTCGTGAACCACAGGGAGCGACAGGGCATCAGCTGTTTTACCCAGCAAGTGTGAATCAACAGCTCTTTGCTATAAGTCATATTCGGCTGAGAGGTTTTCTTTTTAATTTAAGAAATATAAATTTAGTCTGCATGAAGTATCATGCAGTGATTCTATTTACAAAATTCTAAATGTCAGGAGCTATCGTTCTAATCATCACATCATCATAGTTATCCTCGTCACCATTGTCTCTACTGTAGCTTTTTAAGAGGAAAGGAGTTTTAACATCATAAATGCCCCTCACTTCTTGAAAGAGAAAGCAGAAGAAACAATTAGTTCCATTTTTTTGTTCTCTGGTTATTTCTAATTTCTTCTTAGATCATCGTCTAATCTTAATCTCCAGTCTAATGAACTTTTAAATGTATGTGGAGGTTAAGAGTGTTGCTTTTGGAGAAAACAAAACTGTACTTGAATTCCAGCTCTGCTGCTGACTTGCATATAAAGCAATCATCTCTGGTGATTATTCTTTGTATAATAATCACTCCTTTCCACCTTTCTGTGCCCCTAGAGCCTGAGCTCCGTGGGCTGCCGTACCTTGCTAACTTGCTTTCTGGGTTGCAGGTGGGCACAGTCAGTAGGAACCACTTGATAACACCTAGAGTGTGAAAGAAGAAAGAGGTCAGTTATTTATTCTGCCTGCTCCTGCCCAGCATTGCATCAGTCTGGCAGTAGCCAGCTTCCTCCCAGACACAACTCTTATCAGTATGGGTATCTCTCCTTCTCAGGTTCACAAGTGTCAGATTCCTTTTCCATGCTCTTTCTGATATCAGATATGATGTATTCCTGCGATTGTTCCTGCCTGAGTGTTTGACCATCCCTTGCTAGTTCTTCTAACCCTGCCCATACCCTGTAAATAGTCCCCTCTTTAGGGACTGGCAGATACACTAACAAAAACTTTAGTTTCTCTATCTGTAAACTGGAGGAAATGCCTACCTGTTGGTTTGTTGTGATGATAAAATGATACTAGGTATTTAAATTATTTAACATAGTACCTAGTATCCATTAGATAATTTTGATAGTGACTGTGACGGCATGGCTAGTAATAGTGATAATTGTTATTATCTACCTGTATTAGGAAGAATTTTCTCAGTTTTGTTGGTATTTATACATTTCTGAAGCACAGAACTCAGATGAGCAGGAGAAAGAAAACTGCCCCTTTTATAACTGTGCTTACAATAACAGTTTTTGTGGCAGAAACTATGAACACATATCTTTGCTTCCAAGGAGGACAGTGCTGCAATCTTATGTTCACAACACTACAGAAGTACCCTTTTGAGATCAATGATTGTGCCTACGCTTCTGGCTAACTACCACCCCAAATATTTTATTTGGAAACTATATGCACATACATACCATATCCTAAACTGGACTAGTGTATGGGAAGATGGACTATTTCTGGAAACTCAAATTGATGGTAGACCTCTAAGTGCCATCTGGTCATCATTATATCACAAGTCCTCAGCCTCAAGGACAGAGAGATGATTACTTTTCATTGTAAGAATCCTACACTGAGGCTAGTGCAGCCCATACAATGAACAGCTGAATCACAGATATATTTTCTTCTATACTTTATAAACTCTTCAATTTTCATAAGTTGAGTTAAGACACTGACATATTTTCACCAGAATCACTATTAAAATGATGATATACAGTTCAGAGCAGTTAGAACATGCCTAGGTCTGTGAACTTGAGTAGTGAAAGAAATTGTTGAGAATGACAATAGTTTAACATTAATTTTCAAATTGGTAAATTTTAGTCAGCAAGTCAACTAAACTTAGAAAATATTTTTATGAACAGAAAATAATCATTTAATATCAAATATGTCATGAATTTGAATTATGGTGACATAAATAAGAATGGTGTCCTCATGAGAACTGATGTATTGGAAAAGAACAAAATTACAGATAAAACATTTATTCAATAGGTAAATGGATTAATAGGTAAGCAAAATAAATAAGATCTTTAATCATTGACATTTAGAAATGGAATTGAATATCTTTCAAATCTCATGTCTTAATATACAAAGATAATGGTTCAGATTTACAGAAAAAGCTACTTGAAAAGAGTAGATTGTAAAATTAGTTTTAAAATTCTTCCTTGGTGTCATAAAAGAAAGTTAAGGTATAGTTCAGAAAAATTAAACTTTTAATGTAAACAGTCTTTATGGCCATATGAGACAAAAATTTTTCCACAATAATTTTTAAATTTTTCACAGCTTTTACCGTAAACAGAGGAAAAAAATCTGTTTGAAACACTCGCTCAACATAAAAACCACACAACTTCAGCAGCAATATTCACTGAGTAAATCTGCATTTTCTCATCATATGGCTGATATTTCTTTTATTTGTTTTTTGCTTCCTCCCAGCCCCTAGAAAACATGCACAGAAAATGTAGGCTTTGTTTTTTTTTTTTTTTTTTTTTTTTAAATCTTCCAGAAAGAAATGTTGTGGATAATGACAACGAGAGGAGCAAGACTAAATGCTCAATTGCCTTTTGTATAAGTATCAATAACTTGGGAAGTGACATGATTTTTTTTCATAAAGAGAAGAACCAAAAGAATTTAGAATAAAATTCACATAATTTTGCACAAATGTAATGAAACTGAACTTTTAATATCAATCTAAAATGCACATATTAGTAGAACAGCTTGGTCTTATTTTGATGGATATCTATTTTGAAATTCTTTGTGTTTAGTAATAATTTTTTACTTTCTAAAAATTCTAAGAACTAATGCAGCAAAAGGAGAAATCACGTCATATGGTCAATATGTAATATTACTTTTCTGTTTCTTAAATAAGAATTTTAATGAACAAATGAATTTTGGCTCTTCTAAAATAAAACTGTGCTCAAAAAGAAGTTCTTATAGTTGTAATTATAGTCATAGCTTTCAGAACTAGTTGTGTTTGGTGAGAGATGAAGCTAAAATGCTTCCCTTACTTTCACTTTTAGTTTTCTTGCTACATCTTTAAAAGAACAGTGGAAATGTTCTGTTTCTCAAAATAAAGTACAACTAGCTTATTTGTTTTAAAATGATTATTTAACTTGAAAAACTAATTCAAAACCTATATATGTGTGCAGTTTAATTTGCAAAGAAATAAATTAGGGTTAAGAAGACTCTCTGAGCATATTAATTTCTTTTACAGTGTGTGCAAAGTTATTTGTCCATGAAATTAGAAAAAAAATGCTTTAGATCATTTTCAATGCATTTACTTCCTTAGTAAATGGGTTAAACAATATCACATATCTATTTGGTATTAATAATTTACTTCTTTGGGATAGAATTAGATTTTAGATTATAATTAGATTTTAGATTTTCAGACTTTCTACAAAGTTTGAAATGCCTTTTCTTAGTTCTATAGATTTACAAAAACCACTGACACTGAAGCAAGAAATGTAATCCTAGAAAAACTGATACAAATTGACACTCCAGCTGCTTCATTAATTTGAACTTACAACTGCAAAATACTTTCATGCATGTGAAATTTCTTAACTAAACTTTTCCTTTACAATCAAATTTCAGAAAGCAATATTTTTAAACATCCACTAAATTGAAGTATGATATTTTGCTCAACATGGAAAAGATGTGGTACTTGCAGATTTAAAGATTATCAAAAATCTCTCTGTTTCTTATATACGTAGCATTTGAAAAACTCCAACAAGGGGAAAATGTCAGAAATTTCCTTTTTCTAATCCGTTACAATACTGTGTGCCTCTTGGATGAAGTAGGTGGGTGGGGACAGGATTGGATGTCAGAATATTACTGAATATGCTTATGTATCTTTTGAAATTTAAATTATGTTAATATATTATTAATTAAAAAGTCAAATTAAAATTTTTAAAATAAAAGCATTATTCATCTTTATTTTGTGAAAAAGCACACTGTCAACTTCAAATTAATGGACAAAATTGATTGCTACCTGGAATATTCTAGGCCTATTTTTCTGTTTGTATTTGGGCATACTGAACTTGATAATGATTAATGACATGGCAGTCAGAAAACAGATCACTGTCTTTCCTTTGCTCTGGTGAGAACAACTGCTAGTATAAATAAAAAACCATTAGAGCCTGTCAACCCTTTGGGAAGGAAATAAACTGCATCTTTAAGTGAATTTAAATAATATCAAAGCCTGAGTCTAAATTCAGATTTATCTCATATTAACAAAGTCCATTAGCTACTTTCCTGCTTGTACATTTTGGGCCCTCTACAATTGGAGGTCAGAACAGCCTCATTTGCATATTAGAAGTCCCTATCCTTAGTGCAAAGTCATGCCAGATGAAGGCTAAACTAAAAAACATCAGCAAGTTGTCAAAAGTTGAGTTTCAAACATCACAGAATGATAGGCTGTAAAATAGGGCTTTTTTTTTTTTTTTTTTTTTTTTTTTTTTAGCTAAGCACAGTGACTCATGCTTACAGTCCCAACACTTTGGGAGGAGGCAGAGGAAGAAAGAACACTTGAGCTTGGGAGTTCAAGACCAGATGGGCAATGTAGTGAGACCCATGCACTACAAAATGATAATAATAAATAAAAGAAAATGGTGCTTTTTGTAGGGAACATAAAATATTTTCTGTATTTTTATTATTTAATTAGTCTTTGCAAAATGTTTGTGTAGAGGTAGGAGAGGTAGGAGATTGCCTTTTTATGGAAAAGGAAAGAAACAAGTTAAGTGTAGGAGGGAATATTTACCAGAAAAACAATTCCATCTGCTCTGTGTCTGGATGATTTTATTAGCATGATGCAACCTTTACTTGGAGTTGCAAATAGAGTACTGTGAAGATGGGTGTAAAGACTTGTCAAGAAGAATGATGATGGAGCTATCCTGTGATTGACAAGGGTAGTGCTGTCTCGTTTTTCTAAACTTTTTTTATTTTTTGAGACAGAGTTTAGCTCCTGTTGTCCAGGCTGGAATACAGTGGCACAATCTTGGCTTACTGCAACGTCCATCTCCTGGGTTCAAGCAATTCCCCTGCCTCAACCTCCTGAGTAGCTGGAATTACAGGTGCCCACTACCACATCTGGCTAATTTTTGTATTTTTAGTAGACATGTTGGCTAGGCTGGTCTTGAACTCCTGACCTCAGGTGATTCTCCCACTTAAGCCTCCCAAAGTGCTAGGATTACAGGTATGAGCCAACATAACTGGCCCATTTTTCTACACTTAAACAATGTTTTCCTCTTTTAGCTGTATCCCTCATTTCAGTGTTCACCCTAGGCAAAGTGCTTTTGAGGTTTTCTCTTTTTCTTGTTAAATGCTGATATTAATATTTTTTATATATCTATTGTTCTCTCAATGTGTATTGCAGACCTCTGCAAGTATTTGAGACACTTTCAAGTAGTCTAAAGGCTTAGAACTAGCTTAATAATAACAAGACATTATTTACCTTTTATACTGTGTTGACATTTGCCCTGATGGTGCAAAAGTAATGGTGATAAAAATGCTGACACCAGAGCAGTAGCACCCAACTAGATCAGTAATTGTTGTATCTTCCTTGCTATGCATTTGCAAGAAAAACAAGAAAACAAAAGCTAGTCACACATAAGAAAATCCTTGGTGAAGCAATAAAAATTGTTAATGTTATTAAATATTTACATTTAATTTTTCTTAGTCTCACAGAATATTGTCTGTGTGGCTAAATGGGAATTATACAAATAGTAATTCTGCTACAAACAAAAATATTATGGCTGTTTCCAGGAAAAACACTCGTGTAATTGTTTGAGTTGTGAACTTATTACTTTCCTCTTAGACCACCATTTTTATTTGAAAAAATCATTGACAAAATATGATTATTCAAATTTAGGTATTTGCAGATACTTTCTTAAAAATGAATGAAAATTACAATTTTAAGGAAAATGACTATGACTGTATTTGTTATCAATGATAGCATCTGAGATTTCAAGTGAAAATTAGAATTTTGGAAATTTGTGACAGCTGATGTTATCTTAACAGCGTCCCAATCCTTAAAGCCTTTTCTGATGAGATAGGTGCAGGTGGTAACATTAACCAACAAATGCTATGCTATTGTAAAATGAGAAGTGTCAAAATATGGAACATCTGTGTAATTCAATGAACCAATATTTTCCAAATGAATAACAAATTGATGAATAGGTAAGAGAAACTTTCAAAGTCCAAGACAGATCAGTGGATTTTAATGTGACTATGTATAAAAAGCATATTGACATGGTCTCAGATTCCAAATCACTTGTTAATTTTGATGTGATATCAAAGAAGAATACCCATAATGATCTGGAAAAACCTACTGACCCAAGATTTTTGATGCCTCTTTGCTAGCTGCAGACCTATGTGGCTGGTGAAACCCTTGCCCAAGACTTGCTTGACTCTGGGCTCACTGCTGGTGGTACCCCACCCTCTTGGCTCAGTATTCTGTGCCTGGCTTGCACTCTGGCCCAGATCCCACTCTCACTGCAGAATCTGCACTCAGCCTGTGGCTAGGCGGGGTGTGCTTAAGCCTGTTTGTATTACAGTCCCACCACCCCACTCTGACCAATGGCTTCTGGGCTGGCCTGGCTCTGCCATTGCTCCCTGTTGCATGAGTTGGCCACACAGCAATGGCAGAAAGTGGAGGGCTACAGTGCCACGGCCTTTCTTAATTCCAACATTTAGCGGGTCCTGGGTTTTTGTACTGTATTCAAAATGAATGAAGTTACACTGACAACTGGGGGATGAGCAGAGAAGACAACTGGGGGGTGAGCAATGAAACAGTTCTCAGTGAAGAGGGGGGCCTGAGTTGGGCAGCCCTTTTACCTGAAGTTGGGTACTTTCTGCCCCCTGCCCCACTCAAAGGGGGATAGTCCCAAAGTATGGTTGAATCCAGAGATTTTATGAGCTCAGAATGTCTGAGCTATGCTAATTGGATTGTGGGTATGCAAAAAAGGCTAAAAAATGGCACCACTTAAGATGGGCATGACATTGTAAAAAACCAATTAGGGAAGGGTAGGTATATGAAAAAGTAGATGAAGAGTGGGGATCAATCAGAGGCAAGTGGGCCAAACAGGAAGAGAAGTTCTCAATCTGGTCTGTGGATTTATCTACTATTCGTAGTTTGGTTTTCTTGCTTAAAACCACCTTTGGTTTGAAGGTCAGGTTTCACTGGGGAACCTTCCCTATCTGCCTAGGCATTTGACTGCCTCCTGCCGCTATCACTACAGCACTAAAGTACTCCTCCCTTTCCCAGCTACGTTTGTATGAGGCTGTATTGACTTTATACAGGTCAAGTAAAACAACATTTCACTATGAAATAACTGCAAATGCAGATAAGAGTCTTCGGCTCTTTTCTGTTAATATAGACGTTAAAGAATACTTACAAAAATGCCTCTCTTACTGCATTTTTAGAAAGTATAAGTTTTTAATATTTAATATTAATAAAATAATATATTTGTTAATAGTCTTATTTTAAATTTTACATAATGAAGAACTTTTTAGTTTTAATCTCTAAAATGATAAGTATCAATATATACAAACCACATAATCAAAATTCTTTGGCATCCTCAATACTTTTGAAGCATCCAAAGAGGTCTGGAAACTAAAAAGGTTGAGAACTGCTACTGTGCAAAAACTTCAATTGACTATAGTGACAAGATTAATTACACTATTTATTTGAAGATATCTGTCAAACTAAGGCTATCCTGATAATAGGTAAATTACTATACTTATTGATCATTAACTGATAGTGACCAAAACATCTCTAAAATTGTTTGCTTAAATTTAATGGAATGATACATTGCTAATTTCTTTGAAAAGTTAGACAAGATAGATTGGATAATAATCCAAGTAAATTAAATATGACTATCTTTCCAGATATCCAGTTTGGCTTCACACCCTTTGGGGGTGTTATTTACAGTATTACATTTCTGTGCTTTGTTATTGCTTTTTTCTTCAGTGTTAGATGAAAATGCAATAGCTAATTTGCATGTTTGCATATATTTACAGAGCATGCTTTAAAACCTTTATGTCCAATATGCAAACTAAGAGAAAAAAATAGTGTAATTCATTATTGTACTAATTCATAATAGCACATAATCCAATATATGATAGTGATATGGTCAATATTCTGGTACAGAATATTTAAGCTCTTTTAAAATTAACCGATGGGATACAATTTGAAATTGTGAATACTAGACATGTATACAGAAGGACAGAGTAAAAGGTAGGTAAAGAGCTCAGATTAAAATGTAGATGACCTTGAGAAGAGTGATAGTGGAGGTAGCAGGTAAACAGGATGTAGAGAGAAACAAGATATTCTTTATCTGTCTTAGCTTGCTGTTACACAATGCACATTGTGAACATTGACAACCCAAACAATGTGTCTGTGTTCTGTATATTTGTGGATACCTATGTATGTGCATTCTCTATATTTACATATAAATGCATATGTGGCATTCTCTATACATATATAAATATGTATTTAAATTCCATATACACTGTATTGCATTTTATATTTCATTTAACAAATACTTTTAAGATATTTCATGGTGACACTGGTATCTTTGGCAGTGTTGACATGTCTGTAATATAAGTAAATTCATGCAATTATTTTAAATTTATAGTATATTTTGCTCTTATTTTAAAATGAATGAAAACCTTTAAAATGTTTTTTATTAGTGGAAATACAATTGAGACTATGGTACAAATCAATTCTCATGCTAAAATCAGTGGATAACCTCAATTAGGAATTCAGTTGATTTAAGCTGGTTGATTCACATAAGTTGCGAAGAAAGAAGGAAAAAAGCAAGTGTTTAAAATGCTGTGATATATATACAAACATAAACATACAAATACACATACACGCACAGTGTTACATTTACTAGATGATGAGATAGAATGGATTAATTATGAGGCAGGAAATAGGCAGTGACCCAGATTCACAGATCTATGGAGATATTTATAGATATGCAGCTTCACTACACGTTTATTTTGAGGAGAAGGGTACTCTTCAATTTTGGGGGGCTTTGCAGGAACAAAACTTGTAAGAATACTTATTTTAAACATTTTACCTCCCCTCCTAGTCCATTCTCCAGATAACTGCCAGCAATCTTTGAAATTGTAAAGTGGATCAAAATGGACTTTTCTACTACTGCAATTCCCATCAGGCTAAAATTCAAAATCTGTGTTGTGATATACAAAAGAAATAGCCTGTTTCCTTTCGACTACTCTGGCCTCTCCTGGAATCATCTTCCTTCATTCACAATATATCTTCACAAAGGGACTTCCTCAGTTCTCTGAGTAGGCCATGCTTTGTTTATTTGTTTTAATCTCAAAGCATTTATTCAAGTCAGGGCTTCTATAGGAATCTCTCCCTCATCTGGTTAATTTTTATCTGATTGATAAATGTTTCCAACTGCCTTTCTCCTCTACCAACACTGCTCCTCCCAGTCTAAACTATTTCCTTTTACATTGTCCTTCCTTAGCTACCTGTAATTTTCTTTTACAGTGTTTATTATACAATGCCAGTATATATAGTATTTACATAAAAAGTATTGCTTACTATCTTTCTTCACTTTGGTGAATGTTTAAATGTTATTTATCCTCCAGATCTAGAATCTTTCACATAGTTAACTCAGTCATTTGTTGAATGAATACAAAAGTGAAAGTGTCATAATCTATACTTAATTTCTTGCTCAACATTCTGAAAAATGTTCGATTTAATGTCCTGTATAATTACTATTGTTCCTTTTCTTCTGGCATGTTGTATGGGTTTTATTATATTCATTGAAATGTAATCTGTCATCTTTTGAGTTCAGTGATAAAATCATTGTATTTTGCATGTCTTTTATTAAAACAGACTTATTTAGATATAAATTATACCCATTTAAAGTGTATTAATTCCTGTTTTTTAGCATATTTACAAATTTCTACAGCCATCACCAAAATCTAATTTTGGAACATTTTTATCGCCCTGAAAATAAACCCAGTACCCATTAGCAGCTACTGTCCAGGCTTCCTCTAGTCATAGACAACCCAATAATCTCCATTCTGTCTCTGTTTATCTCTGACATTTCAGGTAATTGAAAACATAAAATATGTGGTATTTTGTGATCGGCTTCTGTTTACTTAAATCTTTTTTCTCGTCATTCATATTCATTCACTTTTACAAAGGTATCAATCTACGATTAATTGGAAATTTTTTAAAGGGCCCTTATTTGCAGTTAGTTTGAGAAGCCCTATTTTAATAAACATTTATTCTTTTTTTTTGTGGTTGCCAAACAAATAGACATTTAGGTAATAATTAGAAGTCCTAAATGTGTTTAAGTATGTAGTTAAAAACAATCTTACCATTTGTGTACACTGAAATTTCAGAAATCCATGGTGGAGGAAAGTAGAATGTCTAAAATGGTTGCCGTTGAGGTGAGAAAATGGCACTTAAGGTAGCTTCTTCTAGATTTTTCCCCCTCACTGTAGCTCTCATAACTAAAATGTTTATCGCTGGCAAGTCATCCTAATTAGAAAGCATATACTAAAGTAATCTAGTTTTTGGAAATATTATTTTCACATAGTAAAGTTTACCTTTCACAAATGTATACATATATTTCTCTGTGTAAATGCATTTGTACATAATTTATCATTTTTTTCCCAAAATATTTGAAGGCTGAGTATTCATCTAGCAGGTGCTGGACTCAAAATCCATGATAGTAACTTCCTAGGAGACATATTTGAATAAAACATGTACATTGATGATGATTTTTCCTAGAAAATGCAAGAAAGACTGATTTAGTATCAAAGATTTATCCACGTTTAATGTATATCAAAATGCTTATGCTAACACAAAACAGGATAGAAATGGTCAATTCACAGAATTCAAAAATTGCTATGTTCTTAAGTTTATTTTTGATTTAAATACTACTGATTTAACCAAAATAAAGTAGGCAGGGGAAAAATGTAGTTTAATATTTCCTACCTATGCTACATCTATGCACTACCACAGGACCACTCTGTAGGCTGCAAGAATCATGATCTTATTGCATGCCAGGTATTGCTCTCTGTCCTTAAGTTTTTCAACCCCAAGTTGTTAAACAATAGGACTGACTTTCTTTTGGCTTACAAACCCCTAAGACTTGCTTATTATAAATGGGGTGTAACACTTATTGGTTCAACTGTTTTATTTTACATGATGAGTCAAATTTTAATAATAAGCATAGGAATTACAACAATCCTGTGATTGGGCCAGCATTTGCAGACCACTGCAAGGTTATTGCTTTTCTTTTTTCCCTATTACAACATCAGCCATGGATAAACCAACTTGACATTTGTTTTGTGTTTTTCCTCGTCTATCCAAGAAATATCATAAACACAGATAGGACTTGTAGGATATTTCCTATATATTTCTGTTGAAACAAATTGGTTGTGAGAAGTTCATCCAAAAAATTGCCTCAACTATATCTGCAATGTCCCTAGAGGATAAACTATACAATCAAACTTTGTCAATTAAATTTATCTTTTTATTGGAAGAATCCCATCATGACAGATTCTTATCAATTATTTCTGAAACTGAAATAAGTGTGTAATTTGGGGTCGTAAAGAACAAATATAACAAAAGTCTCATAATTTCTGCCTCACTAAAATTATTCTTTGGATCATATTATTTCTGTATTACAAGCCAGACCTGTTAAACTGATGTTGACTATATTTAAATTAAAATCAAACCAAACCAAATCCAGCAAGAATAACTGTCAAGACAAAAATTGTGTTTATTTTTTGCTCTATGAAAAATCTGACTCTAATTCTCTCCATATTTTAAATATAAAACATTATTTTTTTCTAAGATATTAGCAACTTAAAGTGCTATTAACTCCTTAATATCTATACTTCTTAAATACCAATCACTACCTATTAAAAAAAAAGAAAGATTCAAATTGATAAGTATGCCTCAAGTCACAAGAAAACAAAAGGGGCTCTTTGCTGGCTTTTTTTATGAACCTCAAAGACTTAAATCTGTTGGGTATATGGAGAAATCTATAAAAACTTCAGCATTAGCTATTTTTATTTGATGATTTGCTTTGATCATACTAATTGACATTTTTTGTCTCAGGCTAAACTACATAAATATTAAATATAAATTATTGAAACATACATTTTTTTTCTATATTTTGAAACATTTTGGTTACTACCAATGAGTTGCCTGAATAAATAGCCCCATTATTGTTTATTTTGGTGATCCTATATTTTAATTATTTTCAAGATTTTGCAATTTTTGACAATACATGTTTCTTAAGTTTATTAGAACATTACTGTACTGGTAATGGTAGCTTCTCTCAGAATAAGCATAATGCATCAATTATGTATGGTATATTGGTTTTGGCACAAAAGTAGCACATATTAAATTCATACATAGATGACAAAATTATGGATCACTACAACAATAGCATAACATGACTAGAATGTACATATATTAAAGGAATACACTGCTTATTAAACAGGACAAAGAGGATATTGCTTATCAATTTAAGCATAGAACAAATACCTATATCCTGTTAAATATTTAGTTTCATGATATTCTCTTGTCATTATAATTATGGCTTTGTTCATTCTTATTTATCTACCGGAAATGCTTTACAAGAGAGATGAAACCATGCATTTAGTTCAGCTATAACTTCAAAGACAAAATAGCCTAAAAAGAAATTCTAAGTAAGTTACATTCATAAGCTTTTGAATAAACAGAATGATCAGTCTATGTCTACCTATGAACCCATTTATCTACCTATCATCTGTCTATATTATTGATAGATGCTCATGTACACATGTGGAATCCAGAGAAATATGCAGTTTTCCCCCTCACTCAGTGTCTATTTGGACTCTTCTTCTTCTGCTTTCCCCACTGGGAGCTTATGTTTTAGACTCTCAGTTTCTTCCTGAGGTATTACTAACAAAGACCATGTCATATTGGAGGAATGAGAGACCCATTGATGGGGACAACAGGGCATGCTGTATCATAAATATAGTCATAGATGAGGATTAATTTACAATGATAGGAGGAAAAGATGAGGATGAAAATAAATATGATGTGAGATTAGCTGTACTGTACTTGGCATAAATAAGACAAAATGCAAATATTATTTTGATTAGCATTACATAATAATTAGAGGTTTAAACTAAATCAATTTTCTTTTATTCCTTTAGTTTCCTCAGCTACAACCAAACAGGAAACCTAGCAACACTTTTTGTCAATGTGTATCCATTTCCCGTTGTACTGAATGTTTTTTATGCTGATTGATTATAGATAAGCCCTTGTTCGGTATTATGTGTGTCATGCATTTTCTGTTGAAGATCATGGCTAGGCCCATTTACTCAAACATATTTGCCATGACATCAATACTTTAGTCTAAAAGTATTCATTTATTATTTAAAAACATGCTTATTTTGAAAAGTCAAGAAATATACACAAGAGAAAAAATAAAATTAAATCCACCAATCTCAAACTGGCAGCAAAGCAAACATCTATCCGCAACAGAATGCATAACTAAACTGTGTTGTAACCATACAGTGCTATACTGTGCAGCAAAGAAAATTAATGAAATATAGTTATACACATAAAAAAAAGTTTTCACAAAGTTAATAATGAGCAAAACAAAGATATATTACATGCTATATATTTTCATTAATAAATTACCAAAGCCAGCAGAAATAACCTAGGTTAGCACTGGGCAGAAGTGTTGATTAGGTGAAACTACAAGGTAGTCTTTGTGAGTGCTAGAAGAGATCATCCATTTTGTTTCTTGGATAGTGTTTACAGGGAGTGTAAATTAGGTAAATTTCACTGGTTTTTCTTTTTAATGAATGTCATGAGGCAATATACAGTATTTTTTTTTAAGTCACCATTAATATAACATTAAAACTTCTCAACCAGAAATCCTTAGTCAAGATGTGTTTTGGAATTTGGAAATGTTAATATTTTAGAAAATTAATACAGTGCATGTCCAGCTCCAGTGAGGTCTGAGGCAGCATCCAATTATCAATATTGGTATGTGCACACCAAAAGTATGAATATTCAAATGAAGAGAGATACACAAAGACTCAACAGATTCATAGCAATTAAGACCAGTGTTTCCACCAAATAAGTAAGCTCAGATCTATTACTAATGTGTCTCAGATTTTTAAAAGCTCAAGTACTGTTAAATTTGATCAAAAAAATTTTAGCTATATTTTTGTACCTGTACAGTTGATAGAAGAAATAAGATCTATTGTTCAGTAGCATAATAGGATAACTCTGGTTAATAATAATAACAACTTATTGTATACTTCAAAATAGCTATAGAAGTAGATTAGGGATGTTCCCAACACAAAGAAATAATAAATATTTCAAGTGATCAATATCTCAATTATCATGATTTGATAATTACACATTGCATAATTGTATCAAAATATCACATGTAACCTATAAAAATGTGCAACTATTATGTATCTGTAATATTTTCTTTCAAAGCTCTCCATGGTGCTGGCAGTAGGAAATAGTAAGTTCTAGCCACTAAAAAATATTACTTTTTAGCAACTATTAAGACAATCATAGAAATTTCTCCTTTTGACAATTAATATAGTTAAATATGGCTTTGGATTTGATTACCTATGTTGAAGTATCTTTGTATACCTTGAATTAATTCTATCCAGTCATAGACATCCGTCTTTTTAAGTTTTTTTCCATTTCAATTGCTAGTACTTTACTTGGGGTTTTTAATTCTAATTTTAAAAAGTGAGGATTGTTTGTTTCTCTTTGTACTCACCTTTATGGTCAGCTATTAAGACTTCAAATAATCCATTCTGGTTTTTTTATGATAGGCAATTAATTCACACTTTAATTTGCTCTACTTAATATTTTTCCCTGTTTATTTTTTATTTATATTACAGCTTCTTGAGTTAAATCATTTGCTTTTTTAAATTCTTTATTACAGTAATTTAAAAAGCTGTTTTAAAATTTTTCACTGTCTGTGGCTTTGTCTTTATTCCAAATATTAATCCGTGGTAATTATTTTTTCTTTTTAGTGAGTTTTTGTTTTAAATTGTACTGATTAAAGTGCTAAAAAATATTTATTATAGTGGCTTTTATTAGTGTCTGACATTCATGCTCCGATTCTATATTATGTCTCTCTCATCACAGATATTTCCCAACTTAAGCCCGATTTGAGAAGATACAATACAATCATTATGGATAAAACGTAAAAGTTTTATGATCAATGTCTCCTGTTTGAAAAATCATAGCCATGTTTAAATTGCTCCAAAAATTGATTTGAGGAGTAATAAAATTGACCTCATTTTCTGTTTAGCTTTTAATAATTCCATATTATATCTATATATATATTTGGTACTACATCTCTGTGTTAGCATTTCCAAAAGAATGGGCAGATTTATTAGCTGCTAGTGATATTAGCAAACTGCATATGATAACTGGCATAAACTAGAACTTAGACTGAGAAATAGCTCTGTGGAAACTTTCTAAACCAGTGATATTTCACTCTGTCAACAGTAAAACATTTTCTGAAGCAACACTTAAAAATTTTAATAGGTGAGAATGTATTGAGTGGATAGAGATTATCAGGCAGGATCGCCCTCTAAGCATGCCCAGAGCCTATAAAGTGAGGTGAATAGAGCCCTTTCTTATTGCCACTGGTTTTCAGCAAGTCCTTACACTTATGTAATTATTGTTTTCTCTTGGATTAGAAAATGCTTGACCTCTTCAAGGAGAACTACAAACCACTCCTCAAGGAAATAGGAGAGGACACAAGCAGCTGGAAAAACATTCCATGCTCATGGTTAGGAAGAATCAATATTGTGAAAATGGCCATACTACCCAAAGTAATTCATAGATTCAATGCTATTCCCATCAAACTACCATTGACCTTCTTCACAGAACTGGGAAAAAACAAACAAACAAACAAAAAAACACTTTCAACTTCATGTCAATCCTGAGAAAAAGCTGGAGTCATCACACTACCTGACTTCAAACTATACTGGAAGGCTACAATAATCAAAACAGCATGATACTGTTACCAAAACAGAGATATAGACTAATGGAACAGAACAGAGGCCTCAGAAGAAATGTCACACATCTACAACCATCTGATCTTTGACAAACATGACAAAAACAATCAATGGGGAAAGGATTCCTTGTTTAATAAATGGTGTTGGGAAAACTGGCTAGCCATCTGCAAGAAAGCTGAAACTGGACCCCTTCCTTACACCCTACACTAAAATTAACTCCAGATGGATGAAATGGTTTTATTTAAACATAAAACTAAACACAATAAAAACCCTAGAAGAAAACTTAGGTAAAACCATTCAGGACATAGGCATAGGCAAGGACTTCATGACTAAAATGCCAAAAGCAATGGCAACAAAAGCCAAAATAGACAAATGGGATCTAATTAAACATAAGAGTTCCTATACAGCAAAAGAAACAATCATTAGACTGAATCAGCAACCAACAGAATGGGAAACAATGTTTGCAATCTACCCATCTGACAAAAAGCTAATATCCAGAATCTACAAAGAACTAAAGTAGATTTATAAGAAAAAAAACAAACCCATTCAAAAGTGGGCAAAGATATGAACAGACACTTTTCAAAAGAAGACATTTATGAGGCCAAACATATGAAAAAATGTTCATCACTGGACATCAGAAAAATGCAAATCAAAACCACATTGAGATACCATCTCACATCAGTTAGAATGGCGATCATTCAAAAATCATGAGACAACAGATGCTGGAGAGGATGTGGAGAAATAGGAACACTTTTACACTGCTGATGGGAGTGTAAATTAGTTCAACCATTGTGGAAAACAATGTGGCGATTCCTCGAGGATCTGGAACTAGAAATACCATTTGACCCAGCAATCCCATTACTGGGTATATACCCAAAGGATTATAAATTGTTCTATTATAAAGACACATGTACACACATGTTCATTGTGGCACTATTTAGCAAATACCTGGAACCAACCCAAATGCCCATCAATGATAGACTGGACAAAGAAAATATGGCACATATATACCATGGAATACTGTGCAGCCATAAAAAAGGATGCGTTCATGTTTTTTGAAGGGACATGAATGAATCTGGAAATCATCATCTTCAGCAAACTGTTATAAGAAGAGAAAACAAAATACAGAATGTTCTTGCTCATAGGTAGGTGATGGACAATAAGAACACATGAGCACAGGGAGGTGAGCATCACGCACTGGGGTCTGTTGGAGGGGGAGCTAAGGGAGAGACAGCAGAGGGTGGGGAGGTTGAGGAGGGATAACATTGAGAGAAATGCCAGATATAGGTGACTCAGGGATGGAGGCAGCAAACCATGCCAGATATAGGTGACTTGGGGATGGAGGCAGCAAACCACTTTGCCATGTATGTACCTATGCAACAATCCTGCAAGATCTGCATATGTACCCCAGGGTGTATAATACAATAAAAAAAGAAAGAAAGAAAATGCTTGTAAGTTAAATGGGAGTGAAAAGTACTTACAAAGCCAACAAAGTTTGCTTAGATCTAACTAGTTTTAATTAACAATAGTTAATTTTTGCTTGAAAATTCGCTATTTACCTTAAATGGGTTTCCTAAAGATAGCCTTCTTCGCTCTTTGCATTCCGCTGTGATTCAGTGAGTGTTTCTCAAGTAAAATATCATTTATCTTGTTTGTAAGGGCTAATAAGTGCAAAAACTATATATCGAATGCTTAACAGTGTGTTAGATATGACACAAATTGCTTCACATGTATTAATCCTCACATCAACTCTATGACTCGGGTATTAACATTATCGACATATCATAGATAGGAAAAATATATCACAGAAATTATGTGACTTACATAAGCAACACAGATAAAGCTAGAATTAAAGGCTGTCTGGTTCTAGAAACCATGCTGTCCCTAAAATAGCACATTAGAAAAGGTCATTAGGCACAGGTGATTTGCAAAATGTTCATGGATATTCCATTTTAGTTAATTGGAAATTCAACAAAAAGTGCTTTAGAAATTAGATATAAATTTTATCAAATTTTGTTTTTTCACAGATAAAAAAGAGCCATAAGTTAATCACAGAAGCAATGCAGCAAATAATGTTGAAGACTTTCTTTGTTTCATGTGACTGTTTTTTTATTTGTTTGTTTTGTTTTGTTTCCATTTATTTTATTGCATTTTAGGTTTTGGGGTACATGTGAAGAACATGCAAAATTCTTGCATAGGTACACACGTGGTAGTGTGATTTGCTGCCTTCCTCCCCATCACCTACATCTGGCATCTCTCCCCTTGCTATCTCTCCCCGACTCCCCACCCCCCACCGTCCCTCCCCTATTTCCGCCCAACTGACCCCAGTGTGTAGTGCTCCCTTCCCTGTGTCCATGTGTTCTCATTGTTCAACACCCGCCTATAAGTGAGAACATGCGGTGTTTGATCTTCTGCTCTTCTGTCAGTTTGCTGAGAATGATGGTTTCCAGTTTCATCCATGTCCCTACAAAGGACACAAACTCATCGTTTTTGATGGCTGCATAATATTCCATGGTGTATATGTGCCAGATTTTCCCTGTCCAGTCTATCATCAATGGGTAGGAGTATAAATTAGTTCAACCATTGTGGAAGACAATGTGGTGATTCCTCAAGGACCTAGAAATAGAAATTCCATTTGACCCAGGAATCCCAATACTGAGTATATATCCAAAGGATTATGAATCATTCTACTATAAAGACACGTGCACAGGAATGTTCACTGCAGCACTGTTTACAATAGCAAAGACCTGGAACCAACCCAAGTGACTGTTATTTTTAAATAAAAGTAACTCATAAAATATAGTAATTTTGTTAATAACCTTGAAAGAATGTAAAAGTATAATTTAAAATAGAAAAATTTTCCTTGGGGGGAAAAAAAAAAAAGTTTATAGGGAAGATAAAATATTCATGGCCCTATCATCTCAGTCCAAAAACTCCTTAAGCTGGTTAGCAATTTTAGCAAATCTCAGGATACAAAATCAATGGGCAAAAATCAGAAGCATTCCTATACACTAAAAATAGACAAGCAGAGAGCGAGATCATGAATGAACTCCCATTCACAAATGCTACAAAAAAATAGAATACTTAGAAATACTGCTAACAAGGGATGTGAATGACCTCTTCAAGGAGAACTACAAGTCACTACTCAAGGAAATAGGAGAAGATATTAAAAAATGGAAAAACATTCCATCCTCCTGGATAGGAAGAATCATTATCATAAAAATGGCCATGCTGCCCAAAGTAATTTATAGATTCAATGCTATTCCCATCAAACTACTATTGACATTCTTTGCATAATTAGAAGATACTACTTGAAATTTTACATGCAAACAAAATAAGCCTGTATATCCAAGACAATCCTAAGCAAAAATAACAAAGCTGGAGGCATCACACTACCTGACTTCAAACTATACTATAAGTCTACAGTAATCAAAACAGTATGGTACTGGTACCAAAACAGACATACAGAACAATGGCACAGAACAGAGACCTCAGAAATAACACCACACATCTACAACCATCTGATCTTTGACAAACCCGACAAAAACAATGGAGAAAAGAATCTCTATTTAAAAACGGTAGTGGGAAAACTGGCTATTCATATGCGGAAAACTGAAAATGGACCCCTTCCTTACACCTTATACAAAAAGTAACTCAAGGTAGATTAAAGGCTTAAATGTAAAACCCAGATCCTTACAAACCCCAGAAGAAAACCTAGGCAATACCATTCAGGACATAGGCATGGACAAAGACTTCATGACTAAAACACCAAAAGCAATGGCCACAAAAGCCAAAATTGACAAATGGGATCTAATTAAATTAAAGAGCTTCTACACAGCAAAAGAAATTAGCATCAGAGTGAACAGGCAACCTACAGAATGGGAAAAAATTTTGCAATCTACCTATCTGACAAAAGTATAATACCCAGAATCTAAAAGGAACTTAAACAAATTTACAAGAAAAACCCCATCAAAAAGTGGGCAAAGGATATGAAAAGACATTTCTCCAAATAATATATTTATGTGGCCAAGAAACATATGAAAAAAAAACTCAACATCACTGATTACCAGAGAAATGCAAATCAAAACCACAATGAGATACCACCTCACATGAGATAGAGTGGCGATTATTAAAAAGTCAATAAGCAATAGATGCTGATGAGGCTGTGGAGAAATAGGAATGCTTTCACACTGTTGGCAGGAATGTAAATTAGTTCAACCATTGTGGAAGACAGTGTGTCCCTTCCTCAAGGATCTAGAACCAAGATACCATTTGACCTAGCAATCCCATTACCGAGTATATACACAAAGGAATATAAATCATTCTAATATAAAGACACATGCACCAATATGTTTGTTGCAACACTATTTATAATAGCAAAGACATGGAACCAATACAAATGCCCATCAGTGATAGACTCGATAAAGAAATGTGGTACATATACACCATGGAATACTATGCACTCATAAAAACCTATGAGTTCATGTCCTTTGCAGGGACATGGATGAAGCTGGAAGCCATTATCCTCAGCAAACTAACACAGGAACAGACAACCAAACACCACATGTTCCCACTCATAAGTGAGAGTTAAAAATGAGAACACATGGACACTGGGAAGGGAACAACACACACCGGAACCTGTTGTGGGGTGAGGGCAATGGGAGGAAGAATATTAAGACAAATACCTAAGGCACCTGGGGCTTGAAAACTTACATGATGGGTTGATAGGTGCAGCAAACCACCATGGTACATGCATTCTAGGTAACAAACCTGCACATTCTGCACATGTATCCCAGAACTTAAATAAAATAAAAAGAAAAAAATTCAACTCTGTTTCTTAGAACAATTTGATAAAATGTTGTTCCAATGTGGTCTTTAAATGCTAAGTATACTTCATAGCATTTTTTGATAAAACTATATACCAAAATGTTGGCAATAAACATTTTGTTATCTGACAATAAAAAAAAAACTTATGTTTAAGTGCTAAGAAATTTGCATTAAAGCAATTCTCTCTTTGTTATTGCTTGGTCTCTGTACTTCTGTGTATAAGTCACTAATTTTTTGGTGTCAAGTGGAAGAAATTCAAATCAAACCCAACCAGATGGACATAAAAGGGAAATGTTTTAGAAGGTTCATGTAATTTCAGATCATCATGGTGCATCCAGTAGGACTTTCTTTTGATTTCATCTCCGGATCTCCTTCCCCCTCCCTCTCCTCCCTTCCTCTCCCTTCTCCCTCTCCCTCCTCCCTCTCCCAGCTCCTCCCCTCCCTTTCCCTCCTCCTCCCCTCCTCTTCCCCCCCCACCCTCCCTCTCTGTCTTACTCCCCTCCCCCTCTATCCTCCATCTCCCTTCTCCCTCCCCTCCTCTTCCTCCCTTTTCCCTCATCCTTCTCCTCTCCTTTCCCTCCCTGTTTCCTTTCCTTTCCCTCTGGTTTCCTTCCTCTCCCCCACCTCCTATCCTCCCCTCCCTTCTCCCTCACCTTCCCCCTCCCCCTCTCCCTCTCCTTCTCCCTCTCCTTCTCCCTCTCCTCCTTCTCCCTGTCCTTCTCCCACTCCTTTGTAGGATTCTTTTTCTCAGAAGGAATCGTTCCTTTAGAGAACTTAGGCACAGGCAGTTCCTAAGCGTCATGAGTTTTGCAACTGAAGACAGGAACACATTCTTTCTCTAATTCTACATTTTAAAATTTCTTAGAATATCTATAATTACTCCAGCTTAGTCAGGGTGCCAATTCTTAAAACATTCAACTTTCTTCAGGGTACTGGAGTCTATAATAATATAAATCATTTTTTTCATGTGACTGGGTGGGTGAGAGAAAAGCAGTGATGTGGTTTCCAGAAGAAATAGGAGTTCTGGACAGATGAAATGATAGAGATATTCAACATCTTGCTATAATTTTGCCATTCCTGTTTGAAAAAAGACTGTGTCTTAATTAACATATATGATCATTTCACACTAGTTAAAAGTATATTGGCTCTCTGTTAAAGTTTATTGTACTCTTGATTTCATTTTGTTTTCATGATTCTCATAGACTGTATAACAGAGGGTATTTATGCATTTAGTTAGGCAAGGTACTTGGAGATATACGTGAGTTTAAAAAAGAACTTTACAAATGTTTAACCTCAACGCAAATATGTTCTTTTTATATGATTTGATTTTATTTTTTTAATCAAACATTTAGCCTTACAATTTGCTTCACCCTGTTTCAGTTAATGAATGAAAGATTAAAAAAAAAAAGTCAAACACCTGCCTTCAAGCTGATTTCCAGAGTTTGCTTATTAAACTTATAGAACATTTAGGTTGACCCCCTTCCCCAGTTTATAGGCATCACATTTTTATCAAACTAAATTATTGTCCATTAGACAACTCAGCCTCTAAGCAGTCCACTGTTTATTACGTTACTGTAGTAAGCTGACTTCTCTGGCTAATTTTGCTTTAGTAACTTCTCTCATATATAATTTTTTTTCCGTGGTGTTTTGCTTGAGATCCCTTGTCCCTGTTTTCAGTTTATGTTTTCTTTTATTTCTTGTGATCTTACAGAAACACTTCACGTATTGGCTGGGTTCTAGCTCAAAATTAAAACTGCTTGGGGCTTGGGTGTGTGGTGATAGAAAATGCAGATGTAGTTGCATCGAAATTTAGGTGTATTATTTATTCCTTATGCAAAGAACTGCTTCAAGGACCCTATTTCAATATTGCTAGAGGAAAATTAACCTTCTGACTTTCCTTTTTTGCAGAACTCTTGCTAATTACAAGTATAATGATCACATTTTTGTGAGTTCGATTATCTTCATGGAATCTATCAGGTAAGGGCCCAGTGAGGTCAAAATGTCTGTTTTTAAATACTTTAAGAAATAAAGAAGTCACACAAATTAAAAAAAAAAAAGAGATTTGTCTCTATTCCCACATCTCTATTAATCATTCTAGTTTCTAAGTATGTGTAATATTCTATGTTTAAAGCAGAAATGAACTTGATTTGTAAATATTATCATTAGAGCCCTTTCTCCAGTTTAAAAATATTTAGACATTTTTGGTACTTAACTAAATTTCACTTTGTGTTAGACAGCTTTTTCACTAAAATAGCCTTATCTAAAATATGCGAAGATTAAAAAAATTATCTGCATATATTTTCAGAAAATATGTTGTGAAAAATATGATTTATCTACAGTGTGAAGGACTTCATAGAATCTTCCTCTTGTTAACAGTTTTTGCCAGTTAAAGTAGTGCCCTTTAGCCTAGACTTCCTTTATTTTTTTTAATTGCATTTTAGGTTTTGGGGTACATGTGAAGAACATACAAGATTGTTGCATAGGTACAAACATGGCAGTATGATTTGCTGCCTTCCACCCCATCACCTATATCTGACATTTATCCCCATGCTATCTCTCCCCACCCCCCCCCCCCCGTCCCTCCCTCATTTCCCCCCAACAGACCCCAGTGTGTAGTGCTCCCCTCTCTGTGTCCATGTGTTTTCATTGTTTAACGCCCACCTATGACTGAGAACATGCGGTGTTTGATTTTCTGCTCTTGTGTCAGTTTGCTGAGAATGATGGTTTCCAGGTTCATCCATGTCCATACAAAGGACAGGAACTCATCATTTTTGATGGATGCATAATATTCCATGGTGTATATATGCCACATTTTCCCTGTCAAGTCTATCATCGATGGGCATTTGGGTTGGTTCCAGGTCTTTAGTATTGTAAACAGTGCTGTAATGAACATTAGTGTGCATGTGTCCTTATAGTAGAACAATTTATAATCCTTTGGATATATATCCAGTAATGTAAAATCTTTTGTTTGAATTTGAGTAACTATGAACCATTCTATGCAAATGTTTCAGAATCATGTGAACACATATCATATATAGATGGACCTAAATATATACAATTTTTTTTAAACTGCCAAGGTAACTTTATCTATTTTTTTTCTTTATTGGACAAAATGCTACTGGCCATGCCATATTCTCCAAAAAACCTGTCTTTACCAAAATCATGTTTGGAATATATTAGCGTCTCTGTGCCCAGATTTCATTAGTTTTCAAGACTATAATTCCAGGTTTGCCTTAAAAAGCATAGCATCGGCAAAATATTCTCTGGTTTGCATCAATTTATATATTTAATTGAACTACTTGATTTTACAACAGAAAAATATTTCCATGCAATTCACAAACCCCACTGAGGAAAACTAGATTTGTAAAGCCACATGTGGGAGTCCCACTGTTTCTACCAGTTTCATTTAAATTTATGATTTAACTGGAATTATTGAAAGAAGAAGATTGCAGCAGTATCACAACAGGTAAATCTGGACCCCTAATGGTGATTTGATATTTGTTTTGTAAAAGCTGATAGTCCAATGAAGAGCCATACTGATGAAAATATTAAGCCTCTTTCATAAATTTATTCAATATCTCTACTTTTAGTCATATTACCCATCTACTTGGAATATGGCATGTTTCCAAGCAAAAGATTATTTCAATAATTCTGCCGGTTGTTTGCATATTTTATGTTTCTTGATTTTTAAATTGGATTTTTATATCAGGTTACTTAAGTTTTTGTTATTGCCAGGAACCTACTTTGATTGCTTGTATTTTTTTGTGCCATTATTTATGCTAGAAAGCACTACTGGAATGAATGAAGTAAAATTTAAATGTCCTTTGCTGAAATACAATTCTAATGAAGACTGACAAAGTCATGTCTGAATGTATATATATATATATTTCATATATAAACTATGACAAATAGAAATGTTGATCCTTTGTAAGTCTTTTGCTAGCTTTTGATTTTAAAAACTATACAAATACTAGAAATATAATGTTTAGCTTTATTTCCATTTCTTAGATAAAAAAATAATAAAAAGTAACTGGTTTATTTGCAGCCATTAATATTGCTCTTCTGGGTTTTATATTTTTAAAAACATAATGCCATAAGATTTTTAGTTGTTTTTCAAATTTCCCCGTTTTCTCATAGATGTGAGTCATTTTCTTTGGAAGGAAATAAATGTTAAATTAGAATGTAAAATAAGCCCTAGCACTGAACATAAAATTCTAATGGCATCTCAAACTTTCCCACTTTGCTTTCTAGAATGGTGGATATCGTGATTTCTACTTTATTACTATAACTAAAACAAAACAAAACAAAAAAACTCTAAGGTACATTTTCTTGAGAAAAGAAAGGAGTTGTGTCTTCCATAGTTCTCCTGGCTCAAAATGGTCCGTTTAAAAAGGAAACCAAAGGGTTATGATCTGTCAAGTAAAGGGTACATTAAAATGTTATGGTATTCACTGGATGTTTCAGGTATCTTGTGACAATTCCAAATCTGCAATATATTTCCTACTTCTCACGATGTAAGTCCACAGTCCTTTTTCAGAACCTCACACTGTCCGATTCCCAATGATGTGTTTCTATGCAATTCCAAACCAATCTAGCTAATTCTTTCCAATCATGATGTTTGCTCAGAAGTCATTTGAGGCTGGGTTTACAAAAACAAAAATGTTTATCTAATTATGATGGTTAATATTGAATGTCAACTTGATTGGATTGAAGGAAGCAAAGTATTATTCCTGGGTCAGTCTCTGAGGGTGTTGCCAAAAGAGATTAACATTTGGACTAGGAGAGGCAGATGCACCTTCAGTCCAGATGGGTATCATCTAATCAGCTCCCAGCACAGCTAGCATAAAGCAGACAGAAGAATGTGTAAGGACTAGGCTTGCTAAGTCTTCTAGCCTTCCACTTTCTCTCATGCTCATGCTTCCTTGTCTTCTAATGTCAGACTTCAAGTTCTTCAGCTTTTGGAGTCTTGGACCAGTGGTTTGCCAGGGGCTCTTGGGCCATCACCCGCAGACTGAAGGCTGCACTGTTGGCTTCCCTACTTTTGAGGTTTTGGTACTCAGATTGGCTTCTCTGCCCTTCAGCTTGCAGTTGACCTATTGTGGGACTCACCTTGTGATCCTGTGAGTCAATACTCCTTAATAAACTCCCTTTCATATGTACATCTATCCTATTAGTTCTGTCCCTTTAGGGAACCCTGACTAATACAGGAGTTCACTTAAAATTTGAGTCATTGTTTATGGCAATGATTAGAAAACAAATTCAGAAGGGTTACTGGATTTTTTGACAGACTATATTTTCTTTGACATTATGTCAGTAATACTTCGTCAGGAGTTCCAGTTTGATAAAGACAGCTGCACAGCCCAAGCTCAAAGATGAGCTAAATTTTCTTTTGAAAGAACCATCATGAGCACCATCTTTCAAGGTCCTAACCCATTTATTTATTCAAGTGGAAGCCTGAGTTGCTTTATTACCTGTACCTGTTGTCACTCTTAGAGTCTTCAGTGCAGAAACTGGAAGAAGCAAAATAAAGACTACAGTTTTTCTGAAAATTGAGGGGTAACAACTGCTTTATTGATAGAATTCACATGGAAATTTCATAGTCTTCTTTAAAAACAAAGATCTGTGCCTGTATAGAATGGGAACTTAGATGAACACAGCTGTGTGTTTCCTGTTGGCTTGGAAAAGAAAAATAGATTGTTCTATCTGCCTCATTTTGCTCCATCATAATTGACTTTAAACAAAAAATAAGTTTTTTAAAAAATAGTATTTCATTAAATATCACATCAAAGGGGAATTAGCTGTTTAAAAGGGCGTACCTTCAGATATCATCTCATTTATGTCATTTTTCGTTGTTACTTTTCTAACTGTCAAAATATATACTTTTCCTTTAAGTTCTTATAAGATGGTTTTACTTGTGTTCCCATACCACGTGTTGACATAGTTTTAAAAACAGTTCTTCCTTGCTCTTCTTATTTTGCTTAAATGGGAAAATTTCTTAAACATGAGTAAATGGAAATTGACTTTACCTGTGATTTGCCAAGGTCAGTTTTAAACATCATTACTAAGTTGCACATGTCAAAAAATGATTAAGTGTTTCATAAAAGGGACAATGACATAAAACTGGGCTAACAAATTTGAGATTTATTCATTTTCTCCTCTAGTTCTAAATTTTAATTTCTGGATAAATACTGGCTATAGCACAAAGTTTAGATACACATGTTTCCAACAAATCAACTAAGAAACTAAATTTCATTTATCAAAACCAGAAACGTTAGCATCTCTTTATTCTTCATGCTTTTGTCAAAAATAAAGAATGTAGGTAATTGGGGGAGGGGGAAGAAATCAGTTATTTTATGGTTGTCATGTACTCTTTCTATTCAAGAAAGCATAATTTCCTCCTGGAAGGAAGCAGATTTTATGCCTTAGGCTGGGCATAAATCAAACAGAAATGCTATGACATAGACAGTAATTTTATAAACTATCATGTTGTGGAAAATAGAGTTAAGCTGTAATCTATGAAGCAGTTACCATCCCTCTAAGGAATAACTGAGTAATGGGCAACAGTTCTAAAGAGCTTTTGGTGTTGTGATCTTTTGACACATCCAGAGAATGACTAGGCTCTTTTAGGTAAATGATTTGGGGAAGTTTTCATAGTGGCTTTTATACTACAAATGTTGTTTAGCCAAACTTCATTCAAGCCATGTGCAGCTCTTTACCAACATGAATAGATTTTTAAACTATTTTTTCCATCATATTTTCTCCAAAATAGTTTATCTTATAAATACAACAGCTATTGCATTAATGGTTCTGAAAACTGTGTCATTCCTTAAAAAAGGTTGACATTAAAAAGAAGAAAATTTTCATTACAAGTTTTTAGAACTAGAATAAATTTCATTGAAGTAAGATACATAAATTTGATAGAGTTTCTGAATATTACAGTTTAAAATGACATAAATCCAATAGGGTATTATGAATCAGCTTTGATTTTTAGCATTTATCTTGCATTTTTTGTATTTAAAGAATCATCACCTCTCAATTGCCCAGTATGCTCATGGCTTAGAGCTTTAGCTTTTTTGGCTTGTTCCCTGCTTCCTGCCTTCTGGATACTTCACCAAGTCATCAGGCATCTCCATCACAGCTAGCCAGAAGGGGGAAAAATAGTGAGACTCAAGTCAGTCAATTTCATTATTGATTCCTAGTACTTTTTATTTTTTGAAACAGACCAGTGGAGGATAGTTTGAAATCATTGTCTAACTCAAATACCTTCATCTGTCTCTTATTCATACTGAGTCACTTGAAATTACAAATATTATTCACTTTTGACAACTTGAACACAGAGTGTAGTTTTAAAGATGTTTTTATGTTCAAAGTTCACTACATTTTAGGGAAGGCTTGGCAAATTTTTTCCTGGTTACACTGTCATATTCTGTCAGATACTTTAATTATAAAGATAATGTATGTTTATTTTAAGGAATCAAATTATATAGGGAATATTAATTTTCTTTCTATTCATTGGAGTGACTAATTTCATTCTCTAGAAGAAATTATAGTGAACTCACATTGGTGTACAGTGTTCCAGAATGTTTATTTTCTTTTTTTCTTTTATAAATTGGAGCTACTCTGTATTTTGTTTCAACCATGATTAATATTTAAGCTAAATAAGAAAAATAAGTATTTTTTTCATCTAGAGTAATATAGATAACCTTTTTAATTTAAGCCGCTAAATGTTATTGTAATGTTTGCACATACAAAATTTATCCAGTCTCAAATAAAGGATATTTAGGCCACAGAAATTTTTCATGCTTATATACCATGCCAAGGTAATGTCTGTAGCTGTATCTAATCTAACTATATCTATATCTATCTATCTATCTGTCTAGCTAGTTGGCTGGCTACTGTGTGAATGTAACTGTTGGATAACTTTCTGGAAGTAAAAATATTGAATGAAAAGTTATAAAAATTTTAAATATTTATGATAATCTTTAAATATTTCAATTTACTTTTCAAATGTTACAAAATGTCTGCTATATTTTCCAACCAAAACATGACAAAAATAAGAATTGGAATGTGATAAATATGATAAATGAATGGAAAAATGAATGTTTAAGAAAATAATATTTTTACTTGTATCGATTCAACTCAACAGAATAAAAGCATTTTGTCAGTATCAAAAGTTTGCCATACATACACTCAGGTGCCTCTATCTGTACTTTGTATATATATGTCTGTGTGTGTGGTGTGTAGCACTCTTAGTGACAAATAAGGTTCTAATATCTCAAAGTTCCATAACTTATTTGACTCAACTAATATATAAAAATAAATTACAATTTAATGACATTTACTGAACAGTGTCCAGTCTGTTGAAATGGACAATGACATACTTTGTAAATAATTATGCATGATGATAAGATCATGTAAATGTAATACATTATATGAAAAAAATTCCAGGTTCTGAGTGTTGTGATTTAATATTAATGCATTTATATTAATAGTATTAATGCATTAATTCCAGTATTTGTTTATTCAAAAATCTATTAGCTTTTCATTTCATGTGTGGTAGATTATCAGAAACAACTCATATCATACCTTTCTTCAAGGAGAGCATGGTATAGTGAAAAACCATATAAATAACTAAACTATAACAGATTATATAACAGCAGTTATTATGACAACAGATTTAGGTGCCAAAATGAGAAGAAAGCCAATGACTAATGTGTTTTATTTAATAAAGTAGCAATGTTGATTTTCAACATTCCAGATGCTGAAAATAATAGTCATGCACACACATACACACACATCTATATCATCTATCTATACCTTATGTATAATCTCTATCTATTTATCGTCTATCTATCAGCCATGGCTTTCTCTTTATCACAAGTTTGTGAATTGCCTCTAAAGCTTTTACAGCTTTTTTATTATCTCTAACACCTTCTAATCTTATTTTTCCAGTTTTTCCTTGTCCCTCCATGGAAAGCATTTTTGGCTCTCTGCTGTACTGATTACAGATTGTCTCAAAAATCTCCTGAACAAATTTCTAAACAACCTAATAGGGAAGTATTATCCCTTTGAAAATCAATGTTCCAAACAGAGGTTTCTATTTATTCTAGCTATAATAATCATGTTATTCAATTTAATTTTTTTTAGTTTTACCTACAATATTAACAATGATGAAATTGTGAGAAGAGTAAAATATAAGAAATGATGTCACCATTAAAAGGTATCAGTGGCTAATATCTGTCTCTGTATATTTATTTATCTTAATTTTATTTTATTGTGGGTTAGGATTAGAGGAAAATCTGACATTGTTATAGCAGTATCTAAGCATAGCATTACAAGAAAATATTTATGTACATATTTTTATTTACAACATTACTTATATCTTGTTAGTGCTAATACATTCTTACTTTTCATTATGCTACTTCAGTTTTTTTACTTACTGAATTTAGTCACTATATGCTTCATAAACACCAGGCTGCATTCCCTTTAATGAACATATCTTTCGGAAGGCTCTATTTTTCCTTGGAAAGACACATTCCCACGTCTATATTCTGTGGTTCTACCATTCTGCAAGGGCTAGAACTAGGGCCACTTCCATTATAAACTAAAGCCAGTGAGTCAACTCTATGTTTCTTAGAACTTGTTCATGACTCTATATGGTGTTCATCAGAGTATGATATTTTATTTTTTGTAACAAGTGCCCCTTAGGTTCAAGTTTTTGAAAGTTGCTATTACATATTATTTATTTTTAAACCTCCTTTAATATTTAGTAGGTAACTATAATATTGATTTAAAATAACAATATGTTAAAAATTGTACTCACAAGCTTTTATATAAAATTGTGTTTGTAAAAAGTGGCTCCACAAAGGGTTTGGTCCGTAAAAATTTTGCTGATGGCTTTTCAGTTTTCCAGAAGGAGCTTAGAATACAGTCACCATGAAAGAAATAAAGTAATACTTCTATGGATCATCATCCTCTAGTGTGGTATCTAATGCAGTGCTTCTTAACTTTACCATTCCCAGTCCTCTCTTTTATATCATGAAATAAAATGCATAGTTGATATAACCAATCCACACAAAAGCCTCTCAAAAATCAGTACAATGCTGACTATGATAAAAAGGAAAAGCCTTTTAATATATAAATGTTAGGTGTAACTATACTAGAAAATTTTACTACACATATGTTCAGGTATAACTACACTAGAAAATATAATCAAGTAGTTGAGTGTTTGCATTTGTAAATAAGAATCCAGCAACTACAAATACACACTGGTAGAGTTGTTTTGGAAGCTAATATAGCATGAGCAAGGTTGCTATGGGAAGCATGAGGAAAAAAAGTGCAAAAGAATTCTTGATAAAGTGCTGAGTTACTTCCAAACGGTACAGTCTCTGTTGATTTACACAGTATTTGTACTTCCCTCTTAAAATGTGTTTGCAAATACTTTGTGTGATAAGCGAATTAGAGTTAGATTGTAGACTACAACTGTTATTTTTTACACATGCAAAAATTGTTCAGTAGGCCATAGAAGCCCGTTCTTTTCTTAACCCTCCATGGAGAGCATCCTTGCCTCTCTACATTACTGAATGCAGATTGTCCCAATACTTTCCTGTACATTTCCAAAACACGCCAATAGTGCAGTATTATCTCTTTTGAAAAGCGGTGTTCTAAACAGATTTCTATTTAGTTATCATAATCATGTTATTCATTTTATTGTAGTTGTAACTACAGTATTATCATCAATGATGAAACTATGAGAATAGTAACATATAAGAAATGGCATTACCGTTTAAAAGTATCAGTGGCTAATGTATGCCTTGTATATTTGTTTGTGAAGACACAGCATTGATAATAATAATTTAATTTTGTGTGGATTAGTATTAGAGGAAAACCTGACTCTGTTACAGCGGTAACTAAGCACTGCATTAAAAGAAAGCCTTGTGTACTAGAGTTTCCTTAATATGTCGAAACCTAACCCCCGATGTTATGTATTTAGAGGTGGAGCTTTTGAGAGGTGATTGGGGTAGAGCGCTCATGAATGGGATTGGTATCCTTATTAAAAGGCTACAGAGAGAACCCTTGCCACTTCTGCTACGTGAGGGCACAGCTAGAAAGTGTCATTTTTATGAACAAAGAAGCATGTCTTACGACAAACTATATCTACTGGCACCTTTATCTTGGGGTTCCCAGTCCCCAGAACTGTATAAAATAAGTTCCTGTTGTTATAAACCACTGAATCTATGAGGTAGTCTATTATTTCAGCCTAAATAGACTAACATATTATATAAATGTTAAGCTAGAGCATTAGTTATACTTTGTATGTCTTTTGCAATTAAAAAGTCTTTATGGCTTAAATTGAAAGAATACATTTCTGGACATGCAGGAGACAGAAAATGTAACCATCTGCAAATTAACAATCATTAAATCACTTGGAGAAACTCCCTGATGACCTATATGTTTAAAAATTATTTAAATGGCAAAATATCAAAAGCAACAAAATTATTACAAGTGTACTGAGTTACATTTTAATGAAATGAACCTACATTCAATACATTGATTGTGTGCTCCAAAATTTTTCTAGTATTATTTTCCTTTTTATGTGTTTTCACATTTATTTGTTGAATGAATAAATCATGAGACCAAAATGTATTATGGGAAGACTGTTAAAATTTAAATGACAATGTTTTAAATGCATTTAAGACTATCTTTCATTTGTAAAAACAAAATAAATAGTAAAAGTAGTAGACTGTAACTTGCACAACTCATAAATGAAATTTTATACTCATTTGGAAAATTATTGATACTATTACATATTTATATGGTAGTCTAAGTTAAAAATCAATGTAGATTTATTCTGAAGCACTTTCCAAGCATATGTATATTAGCCATTTTTAACAAGCATTGAGTTAGCAAAAACAAAAACCCAAAACACATGAAATTATAGAAATTAAATACATTAGAAAACTCTGAATATATATACACATATACACACATTGTCATTGTAGATTCATTATTTTAGGAGAAATGTAAATAAAACTTTTACATGCTTTTAATATATATAATAGCAAAATTATCACTAAGTAAATGTCATAGTCCTACAAGTTCCCCATGTGTTAAATCATTTTATTACATTTTATTTTGTTCACAGCAAGTAATACATGCATCATATGCGTTATAAACATAAAAAAGCAAACACCCTTGTTCCTATAACCGATTTAAGAACTTAAATATTATTGATACTAATAAATCGACCTCTGGGCTTCCTCCATTTCACAGCCTCTACCAACACTGAAAACCAGCATCCTAAGTTGCCTTATCATTCACAGCTTTCCTACAACCTTTTTTCCCAACATGTGTATATTATAAGACAACGTTTACTCATTTTGCATGATTTTGAGTTTCATCAAAATAGAATCAGTGTATAAGTGGACTTCTGCAATTTGCTTTTTTTAAATGATACATGTCAATGTTACATTCACATTTTTCCATGTAGTTCTAGTACATTTATTTTGACTGCTACGTTTCTTTTGGTAATTCTACCCTATTAAACCTATACTTCAATGGTTTATACAATGTCCTATTAAGGAAAAATTGATTTTTTTAGTCTGTTTGTAATGCTAATATAATTCTAACAACATTTTTGTACATGTTGCTTGGTACATCTATGCAGGACACACACATATACAGACAGAGACATAAAATGCTTGGGTCATTGGAGCATAGAGTATATGATATTCAACTTTACTATTTAATTTCAAATTGTTTTAATAAATAGTCATAGCTGTGTATATTCCCATATAAACTGTATGAGAGTTTCTATTTATTCATTCTCTCAACATTACCAATTGAATTCTACCTTGTTCTAGGAACTGTTCATGGAACTTGATGTATTCTCAAAATTTTTGTGCATCTGAGTGGGTATAAGGTGTTACCTTATTCTGATCTCAAGTTGCATCTATCTGATTACCAATAAAATTGTACATATTCATATGTTTATTAGTCATTCCTATTTCTCTTTCTGAAAAAAAAAAAAGCCTGCTTATCTGTTTTGTCTGATTTTTTTTGTATTTTTAACTGATTTTTAGGAATTGTTTATGCATACTGAACATTAATTCTTTATCAGTAATGTGTTTTATTAATACCTTTACCACTCTGTAGCTTGTCTTTTCATTCTCCTTTTGTTGCCTGATGAACAGAAATTCTTAATCTCCGTGCAGACAAATTTATCTATAATTTTCTTAATTACAGAAATTTAAATGGCTTCTTTAGAAATTTTTCAGAGGAACAAGATTTTAAAGATGTTTTTCTATATATTATTCTAACTTTAGAAAATTATCTTTTGTCAATTTAAATTCCTTTTGGGGTATGGTATTTCATAGAAAAACAGTAATTTTTTAATATGAATAAACAAAAAACTTTCTTTTCATCAGAGTTCTGCCATAACACATCAATTATGTAACAATGCCATGAATGCACATGCATCTGCTCTGAGCTATCTTGTTTTATTGTCCATTTGTCTATTCCTACACTTATTTCTATGTCACACTCTATTCATCACCGTAAATCATAATACTTGATAGGACAACTTTCTTTCATTTCCTTGGTAGGATAAGTTTCTTATTTTTGTTTAATTTAAAATGAAAGAAAAAAATTAGTTTTATTTCCTTTCGTTTTTAATTTATCAAAAGAAACCTTTAAATAGTGGTTCTTTAACAAATATTAAATAAATGTTTCTAACAATTTGGAAGGAATTTTGAAGATAGGTGAAGTTGATAAAAATGTCGAGGGATAAAAAATGATAGCAAATTTTCTGACAGTGAGGGATAAGGCAAATGATGATAAGGTACCAACACAATTTATGTAATGTGGACAATAACCAATCTTATTTAGCTACCTGACAGGATTGTTATATTCAAACTCAGTCATAGGTATTTCTGCTAAATTTTCTTAACACATTTTATCAATTATAAGTTTATTTAACACAAACTACAGAGTCAAATTCATACCACAGTTTTGATTAAGAATCAGGTTCTAGAAAAAGTGCTTCTAAGTCCCTTGTTTCCTCAGTCACAGTGTCGTGAACAAAATTAGGAGCGCATCTTCAGAATCTTGGAGTATTTTAACTTTTGTCGTGCAAAAACTGATATTTATGGGATCTTTTTAGATAAATAAAAATTCCACTTTATAGGTAAAATATTACAAAGGAGAATTTCTGGTACTGAATTACTTTCTATTTGGATCTTCTAATATTTTATTTGGGAATTTAAATCCACCCAATTCCTTTTCTACTTTTGGAACATAATCAGCAACTAAAGCTTCTAAGGCCCCTCAAAACAGTAAGGGACTAATCTCACTCACAAGGAACATTTATTTTTTTCAAATATAACAAGTCTTACAATCCCAGTAGGAAAACTAGTATTACTTTTGCTAGTATCCATGTCAACGTTGTCTTCTTCAGTGATTGGCTTTGCCTCAGGAGGGCACTTGAGGAAGTATCCTTCCTAGATGGTTCAAACATCTGGGGAAAAAGGCAGCAAAAAATCATGGAACTTTGGCTAGGAATTGGAGGTTGCTACTTCATATAGCTTTACAGATATGATTAACTTCTCTAAATTGTATAAACCGTGATTTTCCACACAATGCCAATCTCATTGTTAAAATGTGTCTTGATCTGACTTCATCTCCTCATATTATGTCAAAAATCTTCCATAGGTCCCAATAAATTTTACTTCCTTAGTAGGAAAACTTGGATAAACTCAATATGAAAGGGGAGAGAGAGGAGATCCCCATCAATTTCATGGGAAGTTTTAAAGAAAAAGGACTTAGAAAGGATCAAGATGCATTTTGGCAACTAGATGAAGCTAATTGTATGCAGAAGGGAAATAGTAGAACTGAGGAAATCAAGTTAAAAGCAAATTCAAACAGTTTTTAATATGGGTGGGCACATTAATATTTCAAGAAAGTGAGAAAGAGAGTTTTAAATAGAGAAAATAAACTATATATAAGATGGTGAATATATTTGAATATTGACACTATTCAGTTTAAATGTAAGTTTTATTTTTGTTCAGCTTGTGCTGTAATACAAGAAGTCCACATAAAATAGTTTGTCTTGATTGGTATTCTAGATTAAATGGGATTCCTTGGCCTGTCTGTGTAAAGATTGTCAGGAAGTCTGCTTCATTTGTAACAAATTCTAACAATAAAAAATAGTTAAGCTAAAGCCACTAATTGATGTGCAACCTGCATTTGTCACATGTTAAAATGAGGTAAAATAAAATATAATTTGATAATGTTGCATTACAGAACTATAAACACTCATCTGTAATTTAGAATCCATTAAATTGGAGGAAAGTGGCAAATTGTTGCTTTTTTCCTAAAACATTTGGTAGAAAAAACTGACCTGAATTTATGTGTTGGCAAAAGTTGAACCTGAACTATAATAAAGCGATTTTTTTAGTCTCAATTTTATTTAATGTAAATATTCCTATATCTGGCAGCAGAAATATTAATATGTTTGATTATGTATCACTATCTCTGATATGGTGGGGTAATATGTATGCCATAATAATTTTTAAAATACAAAAAATCCTGAATTCAAAATTTAGCCCCAAAATGAGATTAAAAATTGTCAGATGGTGGCACTGTTCTTCCTGCATATATTGGTCTTCTCTTCTCTTAATTTAATTGTTCATAAAAAATGAGGTTTTATCATATGTTATTTTGTGTTCTTATTTTTAGCAAAGTCCTACAGTTACCTAATTAGTAACATCAAACAATACTATAAGACTCATAAACAAAGAAATAAACAGTAATTCCTTGTATCACTTTCTCCCACTGCTACTATCTGTTCTTTAGAAACAATAATTTTCATTGTATTTTTCTCCTATTTTGAAACAATTTTGGAGATAGTGTAGCCAGAAGGAGGGAGAAGGAGTGTCCTGAAGACTCTCCTGGTTTCCCAATCTGATGTGCCCAGGTCCTTGACCTCTCTTACCCCAGGAATGGGGAAGGGACCCCAGAGTTGTGGTGAGTTTGTCATTCAAATAAATATCATGGACCCTAAGAACTTAGCAGAGAAGCATTTATTAGGCAGAGAGAGAAAGAGAAAAAGAGAGAAAGAGCTCCCATGCTCCCATGGGAGGGGATCCAAGGGAGGAATCCGTATAGATAAGGAGCATTGGGTTTTAACCCTGAAGTTATTCCTGCCCCATTCATGTTCTCATCCAATGAGAGGAGTTCTTCCAAACTTCTACTGGATTGATTGATCTTTGACTCTGATACCAGATTGGCTACTTGGTCTGCAACAGAGTCCCTTCCTCCCAGAGCTTTTCATGGGCTTTTTAAACAAAGAATCTCACCTGGATTTTTCTACCTAGCCCACTTGCACAAGAAAATTAGACAAAGAGCTCTAGGTTCCTGGATGCGGGTGTGGATGGAGGCATGGTGCTGGGAAACTCATGTTTTTGAAACCAAACACTTCATGGACCTTGGAAGGGAAGTTTTTTGTTTGTTTGTTTGTTTGTTTGTTTTTTCCTTAACACAGTCCCTCAGTCCCTCCTCTGAACAGGAAAGTCCAACTGCAGTTGGGACATGGTCATGAATAACTCTTTAGCTACTTCCTGCTGAATTGGGACATAGAAGGGGCCCTGCAGCTGAAGTTTCCTGCAGAAGGGAGTCTTACAGGGGTGCAGGTTGATACAGGGGTCCACAATAGAACTCATGAGCCAAGAACATCCTGGGTTCCATTTGCAGGACCATTTGTGGCCTTATGGCTTTAATTCTAGAAGAAACAAATTTGACAAGGTTAAAGATGAGAGGAGTAAAGCCCAGCAATAATTGAATGTTTATAAAGGGGACCAGAAGAGGGTAGAGCTAGGACAGCCAGCTGTTAAACAGGCTCCACAATCCTGTTTCTTGAAGGTCTTTAGCCCTGTGTTTGATTGATTCCTGAGTTCTTTAACTTTGTTTAAGACAATACCCAGTTGGTTTGTAAAGTAGCAGAAATCTTTTTCTAGAAAGGGACAGGTTCCTTCACTCCCTACTGTTAGCAGACCCAGGGCCCTTTTATTCTGAAGAGCCATGGCAACTAACGAGTTAAGCAGCTTTTGTAGAGAAAATTAGTGATAATTTCTATGTTATTATTTGACTCCTGAGATAGCTTACAGTAAAACTGAATACAGGTAGTAACTCTTCCAATGCCAGTACCAAGTGTACCTATTAATTCCCCCCCTCAATGAAAGGAATAATTGGGGTTCAAGTATGATGTGGCCTTGGTTAAATAAGACTCTGGGGGGACTTCCTCCAAAATGGCCAAAAGCGAACTTTTCCAGAGTGCAGCTCCCAGCGAGTGAGACACAGAATGAGAGTGATCTCCATGCTTCTGAACGAAGTACCAGGTTCAGTTCAAAGGGATGGGTTGAACAGTGGGATTAACCCTAAAAAGGTGGTGAGAGTAGTCCAAAGAGGGTGAGCCAAGGAAAGGCGGGGATTTTCCCAACCCGGTAAGTGCGTCTGGCATGGAGGATCGGGGGCTGTACACCCTCGGTACTCTGATTCAGATACTGTGCTTTACTCTGTGACTTCAGCAGCCTACAGTCCAGGAATACACCTCCAGGCTGAGAACTGCCCTGAATAGTCAACGCAGCCCCAGGTTACAACTCCAGCTGGCCTGGTGCCAAGAGTTGGTGCAGACCTGGGCAGAGACTGTGACTAACACCAAGAAGGCTTGCAGGACAGGACTGCCCATCCCACAGAAGGAGGGAGAGTTGAAAGTGGGGAGTCAGATGATATGGCCAGACAGGTCCCACCCCCACAAGATCCAGCAAGCGGAAGCCCTCTCATGGGAGAGTATCACAGTTAACACATCAGATTGAGCTCCATCTGGGACTAACAGGTTTGTTAGCCTGCCATAGGGAAGGTGGGACTAATCTCACCTGAATAAGCAGAAACCAGAAGAAGAATAAACAGCAGCCTGGCTGAAACCAAGGCAGCCCAGCAGTGCCCCCACAGGCAGACAAGGGAAAGGTTGTCTTAAGCGGCAACACTGACCCCTGTGTAGAAAGAAAATAAAACCTCATACAGAAGAAATAACCCCAGCTTTAACAGAAAGGATGTCTGCTCAGAGATCTCATCCAAAATCACCAACTCCATGAAGATGGCAAGAAACCAATGCAAAACGGATGAAATCATCAAAGACCAGAATGCCTGTCATCCAAGGGATCACTCCTCACCAGCAGGGGAACAAAACAGGATGGAGAATGAGTTTGATGAATTAACACAATTAGGCTTCAGAAGGTGGGTAATAACAAACTTCTCTAAGCTAAAAGAGCATGTTCTAACCCAATGCAAAGAAACTAAGAACCTAATAAAAGGTTAGACGAAATGCAAACTAGAATAACCAGCCTAGAGAAGTATATAAATGACTTGATGGAGCTGAAAAACACAGCATGAGAACTTGGCAAAGCATACACAGATTTCAATAGCCTAATCGATCAAGCAGAAGAAAGAATATCAGAGATTGAAGATCAACTCAATGAAATAAAAAGAGAAGGCAAGAAAAGAGAAAAGAGTGTGAAAAGAAATAAAGCCTCCAAGAAATATGGGATTATGGGAAAAGACCTAATTGATGCTTGATCTGTGTACCTGAAGAGGACAAGGATAATGAATCCAAGCTGTAAAATACTCTTCAGAATATTATCCAGGGGAACTTCTCCAACCTAACAGAGTAGGCTAACATTCAAATACAAGAAATACAGAGAACACCACAAAGATACTCCTCAAGAAGAGCAACCTCAAGGCACATAATCATCAGATTCACCAGGGTTGAAATGAATTAAAAAATGCTAAGGGCAGCCAGAGAGAAAGGTCGGTTCACCCACAAAGGGAAGCCGATCAGATTCACAGTGGCTCTGCTGGCAGAAACCTTACAAGCCAGAAGAGAGTGGGGGCCAATATTCAACATCCTTAAACAAAAGAACTATCAACCCAGAATTTCATATTCAGCTAACTAAGCTTCATAAGAGAAGGATAAATAAAATCCTTTATGGAAAAGCATTTACTGAGATATTTCACTGCCACGAGACATGCCTTACAAGAGTTCCTTAAGGAAGGACTAAACACCAAAAGGCAACCAATACCAGTCACTGCAATGAACCAAATTATAAAGACAAACGACATAATGAGGAAACAGCATCGACAATGGGAAAACAGCCGGTAACAAAATGGCAGGATCAAATTCACACACAACAATATAAATGTTGAATATATATGGCCTAAATGCTCCAATCAAAAGACACAGACTGGCAAATTGGATAAAAAGTCAAGACCCATCTCACATGCAAAGACACACATAGACTCAAAACAAAGGGATGAAAGAAGATCTACCATGAAAATGAAGAGGAGAAAAAAAAAAAAAAAAGCAGGAGTTGCAATCCTAGTCTCTGGTAAAACAGACTTTCAAACACCAAAGATTAAAAGAGACAAAGAAGGGCATTACATAATGGTGAAAGGATCAATACAACAAGAAGAGCTAAGTATCCTAAATATATATGCACCCAATACAGGAGAACCCAGATATATAAAGCAAGTTCTTAATGACCTACAAAGAGACTTAGACTCCTGCACAATAATAATGGGAGACTTTAACACCCCATTGTCAATATTAGACAAATCAGTGAGGCAGAAAGTCAACAAGGATATCCAGGACTTGAACACAGATCTGGAACAAGCAGACCTAACAGACATCTGCAGAACCCTCTACCCCAAAGCCGCAAAATAAACATTTTTCTCAGTACCACATCTCACCTACTCTAAAATTGACCACATAATTGGAAGTAAATCACTCCTTAGCAAATGCAAAAGAATGGCAAGCATAACAGTCTCTCAGGCCACAGTGCAATCAAATTAGAACTCAGGATTAAAACAAACTCAAAACCTCTAAACTTCATGGAAACTGAACAACTGGCTTTTGAATGTTGACTGGATAAACAATGAAATGAAGGCAGAAATAAAGATGTTCTTTGAAACCAACGAGAATGAAGACACAATGTACCAGAATCTCTGGGACACATTTAAAGCAGTGTCTAGAGGAAACTTTATAGCACTAAATGCCTACATGAGAAGTGAGGAAATATCTAAAATCAACACCCTAACATCAAAATTGAAAGAGCTGGAGGAGCAAGATAAAAAACGCAAATGCTAGCAGAAAACAAGAAATAACTAAGATCAGAGCACAGCTGAAGGAGATGGAGACACAAAAAGCTCTTCAAAAAATCAATAAATCCTAGAGCTGATTTTTTGAAAAGATCAACAAAATAGAATGCTAGCCAGATGAATGAAAAGAAAAGAAGAATCAAATAAATGCAATAAAAAGCAATAAAGTGGGTATCGCCACTGATTCCATAGAAATACAGATTACCATCAGAGATTACTACAAACAATTCTATGCTCATAAACCAGTAAATCTGGAAGAAATGAATAAATTCCTGGACACTTACATCCTCCCAAGACTAAACTAGGAAGAAGTGGAAAACGTGAATAGACAAATAACAAGGGCTGAAGTTGCAACAGCAATTAATAGCCTATCAACAAAAAAAGCCCAGGCCCAGAAGGGTTCACAGCTGAATTATACCAGATGTACAAAGAGGATCTGGTATCATTCCTTCTTAGACTATTCCAAACAATAAAAAAAGAGCAAATCCTCCATAACTCATTTTATAAGACCAACATCATCCTGATGCCAAAACCAGGCAGAGACTCAACAAAAAAAGAAAACTTCGGGCCAATATCCATGATACAAAAATCTTCAAAAAAACACTGGCAAACCAATTGCAACAGAACATCAAAAAGCTTATCCATCATGATCAAGCAGGCTTCATTGCAGGGATGCAAGGCTGGTTCAACATACACAAGTCTATAAACATAATCCATCACATAAACAAAACCAAAGACAAAAACCACATGATGATCTCAATAAATGCATAGAAGGCCTTTGACAAAATTCAATAGTGCTTTATGCTAAAAACTCTCAATAAACTAGATGTTGATGGAACATATCACAAAATAGTAAAAGTTCTTTACAACAAACTCACAGCCAATATTATACTGAATGGACAAAAACTGGAAGTATTCCCTTTGAAATCTGGCATTAGACAAGGATGCCTTCTCTTACCACTCCTATTCAATATTGTATTGGAAGTTCTAAGCAGAGCAGTCAGGCAAGAAAAAGAAATAAAGAGCATTCAAATAGGAAAGGAGGAAATCAAATTGTCTCTATTTGCAGATGACATGATTGTATATTTAGAAGACCCCATTGTCCCAGCCCAAAATTACCTGAAATGGATAAGCAACTTCAGCAAAGCCTCTGGATACAAAATTAGAGTGCAGAAATCACAAGCATTCCTATACACCAATAACAGACTTAAAGAGAGCCAAATCAAGAGCGATCTCCCATTCACAATTGCTACAAAGAGAAGGAAATATCTAGGATTACAACTAATGAATGTAAAGGACCTCTTCAAGGAGAACTACAATCACTGCTCAAGGAAATAAGAGAAGACACAAACATATAGAAAAACATGTCATGGTCGTGGTTAGGAAGAATCAATATTGTGAAAATGGCCATACTGCCCAGAGTAATTTATAGATTCAATGCTATCCCCATCAAGCTACCACTGACCTTCACAGACTGGAAAAAAACACTTTAAATTTCATATGGAACAAAAAGAGAGCCCATAGAGCCAAGATAATCCTGAGCAAAAAGAACAAAGCTGGAGGCATCACTCCGTCTGACTTCAAACTATATTACAAGGCTACAGTAATCAAAACAGCATGTTACTGGTACCAAAACAGAGATATAGACCAATGGAAAGTAGCAGAGTCCTCAGAAACACCACCACACATGTACAACCATTTGGTCTTTGACAAACCTGACAAAAACAAGCAAAGGGGAAAGGATCCCCTGTTTAATAAATGGTGTTGGGAAAATTGGCTAGCAATGTGCAGAAAGCAGAAACTGGGCCCCTTCCTGACACCCTACACTAAAATTAACTACACATGGATTAAAGATTTAAACATAAGACCTAATACCATAAAAATCCTAGAAAAAACCTAGGCAAAACCATTCAGGACATAGGCATAGGCAAGGCCTTCATGACTAAAACACCAAAAGCAATGGCAGCAAAAGCCAAAATAGACAACTGGGATCTAATTAAACTCCAGAGCTTCTGTACAGAAGAAACAATCATTAGCGTGAATCAGCAACCAACAGAACAGGAAAAAATTTTGCAGTCTACCCATCTGACAAAGGGCTAATATACAGAATCCTCAAAGAACTAAAACCGATTTACAAGAAAAAACCAAACCCATCCAAAAGTGGGGGGAAGGAAATGAAAAGACACTTTTTAAAAGAAGACAGCTATGCAGCCAACAAACATATGAAAAAATGCTCATCATCACTGGTCATCAGAGAAATGCAAATCAAAACCACATTGAGATACCATCTTGTGCCAGTTAGAGTTGTGATCATTAAAAAATCAGGAGACAACAAATGCTGGAGAGGATGTGGAGAAATAGGAATGCTTTTACACTGTTGGTGGGAGTGTAAAGTAGTTTAACCATTGTGGAAGACAGTGTGGCAATTCCTTAAGGATCTAGAAATAGAAATTCC